>NW_022589729.1:3906058-4285079 GCF_004348235.1 Phoca vitulina
CTGCTCATACTCTCTCTCTCAAATAAATAAATAAAATCTTTTTAAAAAAAATAATAAAATGGATGCTGTTAGCTTACTTTCAATGATAAGGAAATAGGCTGAGAAAGCTAAGGGACTTGTCTAAGGCCACATTGCTTAAGTGGAAGAACTGGGGTCAAACTCAACTCTCAGTTCTCCAGGTGGCCATTCTTCTTCCACGGTGCTGACTGTCTCTGATCACACCCAGCATCACAGGCTTGTGCTTCATTTGACTGATTTGTGCTGGTGCTTACCTTGGAGCTCTTTAAATTAGAACCTGTGTGTTTTGACCTGGTTTTGTAAATTGGTAGATCTTCTGGGGAAATCCAGCCCTGACCATTCAGTGGTCTATTACCTCATTCCTTTTTAACCTATGACTTTGGCTTCTCCTTGGTGGGGGGTGGGGAGGAGGAAAGAACATAAAGTGAAATATGCTCATTTTATTACTTGCTATGAGCTCCAGTAAGATGATTTAGAATGGCATAATTTGAAAGGGAGAGTCAGAGCATAGCTGTAGGAATATGTGTGATTCCCATTCATTTGTGCAGAAAGGAAAAATGGACTTACAGCCATAAGGCCAGGGTTGGAGTTGATTCCTGGCTTTGCCCCTTGGTCTGCAAGCAAGGAGAGACTCAGCTTCCTCATCTACTAAGTAACTGCTCTCTTATGTTTGCATCAGGACTCAATTAAAAAGCATCTACCAACAGTTACTGAACACCTTTGTGCCCAGCATGATGCTAGTTAAAGGAGGAATAGAAGAGAAATACACTGATGCCTGTGTGCTGGGTATTTGTGGAGAATGGACAGCCATGTGCTTCTGGAAATAGGCTACATGCTATTTGTATGCAGACCTTGTCTCAGTCTCCTCTGTCCTGCAAATCAGCTGCGGCATCTCACACCCTCTGCTTTGGTCTCTGAACTCTGAGGCTTTTGCTCAATTTCTTAATGTCTTTGGCTACTTTCCAGCTGACTGCTTCTTTCTGTTGATCCAGGAGTCTGTCTAATCCATTTGATTGCAAAACTGTAGTTTTATTTAGCACAGCATCTTTCTGCAAAGCTCACCACTTTTCTACCTGTAAGCCCATCCTGACCAAAGGCTCAGGACCCCCTTCCTTCATTAACTCCACAACTCACCTCAAGTGGACTTGTTTCACCTTAAAAGAAAGGCAAGGACAAAAGAATGTCTTTCCAATATCTCAGTATTCACCTATAAAAAATAAGTAATGCTTGGGGCGCCTGGGTGGCTCAGTCGTTAAGCGTCTGCCTTCGGCTCAGGTCACGATCCCAGGGTCCTGGGATCGAGCCCCGCATCGGGCTCCCTGCTCCACGGGAAGCCTGCTTCTCCCACTCCCCCTGTTTGTGTTCCCTCTCTCGCTGTGTCTCTCTCTGTCAAATAAATAAATAAAATCTTAAAAAAAAATAAGTAATGCTTATAATTGAGCACACTTAACAACGTAAGACCTCCCATCTCACACCCAAGAGTGGACAGTGAAAAGTCTGCCTAAATTGTGCCTGCAGACTTGTCTGCATTTGTCATTCTGAAGCCTGCTCTGGTCAGGTTCAGCTCAGGAAAATAACATTGGAGTCTGCAGTGAATTGCCTCAAGAATGTGGCAAATGAGGTCAGCATCCAAAAAACAAACAAGGAAGACTCAGCAAACAGTGGATACACTTGGCCATACCAGAGGGGGCCAGCCCTGAGAAGTGCTTTGTCAACGTGCTGCTGATGGAGACTCAGGAAATATTCAGGTGCAGCTGTGGTGTGTCCTTAGGCTTGGTCTTCACTGCAGGAAAGAGTTGTGTAATCATCCTTTGGTAAGAGCAGTTTGGCAAAATGACCAGGCTGGGAAGAAGGAATTAGACTGAGAAATCTCATGAAAACCAAAAATGTAGGCAACATATCTAGCAGCAACAAGGATGTGGGTCCTCAGAAAAGTTCAATTTGGGTGCAGATTTTGCACAGCCTGAAGGGAACATCCCTTAAGACCAGTTGTTCTCAACTGGGAGCTCTTTTTTCCCCAGGGGGACATTTGGCAATTAACTCTATTCTCTAGTTTACCGTAAGTTTGGCCTGGGAAAGAGTAGAGCATCTTCTTGGCCATGTTTTCTCTTATCCCCACCTTAGTTCCTGACACCCCAGTTTAAGTGTGGGATTGTTGAAGTGTCATAGGCTAGAAAAAAGCTGTAAATCCTTGTAGAAAGGCATGAACAGAGGGTGATGGGGGTACAAACATGGTGAAGAGATGCCTAGTGGAACTTTTAAAAAAATTTTGACTCCTTCTTTCCATCCCTTTCTTTCCTCAAATAATTAATGAGGGCCTACTATGTTCAAACCCAGTGTGGGGCATTGAGAATACAAAGATGAATGACTCAGTGCCCATGCTTGAAAAATTCACAGGCTAGTGGGGGAGGACAGCCATAGAATATGTGGTTAGTCCTCCAACAGAAACATAAATAAAGGTCTCTGAGGGGCAAACTGCTGAGGAGTTTCTATCAGTTTCCTATGGTTGCTGTAACAAATTACCACACATGTAGTGGCTTAAAACAACACAAATTAATTCTCTTGTAGCTCTGGAGACCAGAAGTCTGAAATCAGTGTCATTGGGCTAAAGTCAAAATGCTAGTGGAGCTGGTTCCTTCTGGAGTCTCCAAAGGAGATTGGCTTCCTTGCCTTTTCTGGCCTTTGGAGGCCACCTGCATTTCCTGGCTCAGGACCTCTTCCCTGCATCACTCCAACCTCTTCTGTCATCACATCTCCTGCCTCTCCTTTTGTAGTCACATCCCCCCCTGCCTGCCTCTTGTGAGAAGTCTTATGATCACATTTAGGGCCCACCTAATCTAAGATGATCTCCCCACCTCAAGATCCTTACCTCAATCACAAGGACAAAGTCCCTTTTTGCTGTATAAGGTAACATGGTTTCAGGTTCCAGGAATTAGGACCTGGATATCTTTGGGGGTCATTATTCAGCCTATTAGAGAGTTACAGAATGAGGACAAGGGCATTTGGGCTGGGCCCTGATGGATGAGTAGGAGTTCTGGCCATATTCTAAGTGGAAGGGATATGACATGGAAGGCCTCACTAGCTGAGAAACTACTACGATATTTAAGTAACTGAACTATAGACTACACGATGGAGAAAGACAGAAGCTGAAGCTGGAGAGGGGAGCAAGGCCAAGCCACAAAGAGCCTTGAATGCCAGACCAAGAAGTTTGGATATGGTGTTTTTAACCACAGAACTTGCTCCACAAGGGATGGAGTGGGCTGTTGACATGGTCAAGTGGAGAGATAATGAGGTCTGAAAGAAGGCAGAGAGATGGTCATCCATCAACTACCAAATAAAAGAGCTGGTCTTATAGGGGCTTCCACAAGCCCTGGTGATAGGAAGGTCAGAGAATCTGTGACATCAGGGTATCAGCGCCACCCTGAGATTTAACCCCTACCAGTCCCATCCTCATGAAGCCTGCCACTTAGTTGATGTTCAATAAATATTTGCGGGTTACAAGAATAAAATAACCCTCTTAAGGGGGAACCAGAGAGATGATCTTCCTTGTTTGGGTCCTGGGGTTGGGTTCTCTTCCCAGGTTCACTCAGGGATAAATCTACCTTCATTAAGAGAGAGGATAATCCTCTAGCCTGGCTCTTCTTAAGGGATCTTTCTGGACATCAGAAGTATGGTGCACAGTGAAAAGTGCCTTGACATTCAGAAAGAAGACACAGGGTAGAAGGAAGTACCATTCAAGAGCTTGTAGAGCCGACCTTTTCCTGCTTTGGCTCCAATTTAGGCTTCCAGAGTGGGTCTGGCATCTGTGCTCCATCAGTCAATACCCTCAACTGCTGTCCCCCTGTAGGGAGCCTTGGACAGAAGCTCCCGCAGCCCTGTATGCCATATTGGAATTAAAAAGAAAACAATCCACATTAATGTGCACAACCGACAGATGGGCAGTTGAATGACCCTTTTTGGGCAGCAAAGGTGGCCCTGGGGCTCACTGTTACAGTCCACACTCCAAGAGCACAAAGTATTGTTTCAGACTGGCCATCTAGACTTTAATTCCTTCCATACCATGATTATTATGTGATTTCTGTTGCCTCAGAAAGCTCAGGTGATTAAAGGAGTTTATGTTTTCTACTTCCAAGAATCCCTCTTGCAATTTAAATGAGTCATGTACCCAAGTTTTACAAAGAGGAAAACAACCTCATTGTTATTTGCTCTGTTAAAGCCCTCAAGTGTTCAGCTTATTATTTTGTTATCTGGTAAAAAGGGGGAGTTTATCTCTAATTCTCTAAGCCTTTCCATGGTGATTTCTTATTGGATAATAAAACTCCTTATTTAACTAGCAGAGAAACAGCTCCTACTCTCATCTGCCCTCCTGTTTTGGGAGGGTGGGAGGGAGAGACACTATCCATCACATGCTAGTATTAGGCCCTATAGCACATTTCAGGGGAAGATATGGGCAGAAGGGAGGTCAGAGTGATAAGAATATCCCTCTATCTCTATAATCCTTGCACCAGAACAATAACATGGTCATGGTAGAGACTGCTGGCTGTCCCCCAGCATTCATCTTCCCCTGCTTCCTTTCCTTATACAGATTTTTTGAGTTTTACTTGTACTATTTGTGTGCTTGTATTTAGCTCTATGTAACTTTACCACCTGTGTAGTTTTGTGTATCCATCACCACCATCAAGATGCAGAAGAGTTCTGTTATCACAGAGTGTCTGGTGATGCCCTTTTATAACCTTATCCACCTCCCTCCTGTCTCCTTCTCCCCACTATTGTCCCTAATCCCTAGAAACACTGATCCCCTCCATATCTCTGACTTTGGCATTTCAAAGACATATATAAATGGAATCCTTTCTATAGTATATATTATTTTGAGATTGGCCTTTTTAAAATTCAGCATAATTCCCTTGAGATTTTACCCAAGTTGTTTTGTGCATTAATAATTTGTTTTTTATTGTTGAGTAGTATTACATGGTATGGGTATACCACAGTTTGTTTAACCATTCCCTTGTTTAAGATGATCTAATTGTTTCCAGTTTAGGCTATGAACATCTGTGTATAGGTTTTGAACATAAGTTTTTGTTTTCCTGGGATAAATGCCCAAGCGTGCAATTGCTAGGTTGTATGGTAGATGCATGTTTAGCTTTATAAGAAACTGCCAAAAATGCCTATACCATCTTACATTCCTTCCAACACTGTATGAGTGATCCATTTTTCCACACCCTCTCTGGCTTTTGACACTGTCACCATTTTTTGTTTTAGCCAGGTATGTAATAATATCTCTGTGTGGTTTTAATTTGTATTTTCCTAATGGCTAATGATGTGGTATATCATTTCATGTGCTTACTTATCTGTATATTCGCTTCAGTGAACTGTCTGTTCATGTCTTTTGCCCATTTTCCACTTGGGTTGTTGATTTGGGAAACAATCGAAAATGATTTATTGAGTTTTGAGAGTTCTTTTTATGTCCTAGATACTGGTCTTTCATCTGATACGTGGTTTGCAGTCTTTCTTTCTTGTAATAACTGAAGGGTCATTAAAAGACCTTTGGTTTACACTGGATACCGGGCTGTCCAGCTAGGGACAACTTTTCCAACTTCTCTTGCATCTAGATGTGGCCACATGGCCAAGTTTGGGCCAATGAGATGAGAGCAGAAATGATACATGCAATGTCTGAATCATCTCTAATGAAAACAAAAGCCACGTGTACTGAACTTCTATCTTCTCTCCCATCCTGCAATCTAGACCTTGCAGCAACCTAGCTTCAGTGATGCAGATGAGGGCAGTGCCTAAGAGTAGGGTCGGCAGACTCCTTGCTAAGGGACACATAGTACTCTAGGCTCATAGGCTGTATGGTCTCTGTACAAACTATTCAACACTGTTGTTGTAGCACAAAAGCATCCATGGGCCATATGTAAACAAATGCGCATGGCTGTGTTTACATAAAAACAGATGGTCTGCTCACAGACTTCAGTTTGCTGACCCTGCCTTAGCAGCCTATCTTAAGTCAAAGCCACAGATAGCAGGAACCGGATCCCCGAAGCGTCACACAGACCCATCCTGTCAGCCTGAACTGCTACTTTCAAGACTGATTCATGACAAAAAAAAAAAAAATGAACTTCTGTCTTATTTCAGTCACTTTAGTTTAGGGGCTCTTTGTTGTAGCAGCTCAGCCATGACTTTGTCATGCAGAAATTGGAATTTACTGAGCACTGACTATGCTCAGCATACAAAAAGGATTCCAAGGTAAGTTGTCTGTGTTCCTTGCCCAGACAGAGCATGCAGTCCAGTGTGAGAGATGCCGGTAAAGCGAGGCTGAGCTGTAACTGAGTAAGTAATAAAGTGCTCTGGAAACATGGTAGGGGTGGGAATGGGGAGAAGGGAGGAAATGCTGAGTGCCTAACATGTAACAGTTGTTTTATGTTATTATATCACTGAAGGTTTGGAGAAGTCTATGAAGTATGCTATGTTTCCATTCTAGAGATGAAAACAATGAGTTTCTAGAAGGTTATTTAACTTTCCCACTGGCAGAGATGAATTTAAACCTTTGAAAATTGTCTACTCCAATCATGGATTTATTCATTATGGACAATTTCAGACTGGTCTGAGTCCACTTCTTCTGGACACAGTGGGCTCTTTCCAGCCTCCTGAGCTCTCCCTGGTTGGTAGACCCTCCCTCAGATTCGATTAAAGTTAGCTCATAAGCAATTATTAAAACCAGGACCAAGGAGCCTAGAGGAATGAAGAAAAAAAAAGAACTGGAAAGGATTTCACCTTTAAAAGAACAAGGTTGTTTTTTTTTTTTTTTTAACAATGTTGGACTTTATCTGAGCCCTATGCTCAGCCCTGAGCTCTGTGCAAAGCAGCTATAGTGAGAAATTCTCCCCAAATTTGTGTTCCTGGAATGGCTAACCACAAAAGGCCTTCCTGCCCTTGCATATTCTGAGATAAGATATGTCTCCATCCTTCCTCATGACTATTTCATTCATGATGACTCCCTTGTTTACCTGCCTCTATAAATCCCAGGTCCCTTCTTTTTCTTTGAGACATTTCTCATTAATGAACATTCTCCTTATTGCAATAACATGGATTAAACCATGTCCTTCATTGTCCAGCACATTTTGTCTTTCACAGTTTTGATGTTGTGACTCAAACAGAATTGGACCTCGCCTTTGAATCTTTATTTATTCCATCCACATACCGAAGCTCTTCCGCCCTTTGTGCTCTCTTCCTGACTTCTGATCTGGGGACCCAATGGTGGGCCCAGCCCCCGGTTCTGTGCCCTGGACTCTTGTCCATTGGTAACACAGTAAGTATTTGACATTGATTCTTCCTGAATACTCATTTGACTTCTGGTACTGGCTTCTCTTGGTTTTACTGTCCGACAAATTGGTGTTCTTTGTAAACAGATTAATGTAACAGAGGTAATGTCATGAAACAAATTTTTTCTCTATTGGATGAAAGATGACAGAATCAGATTTGTTAGTCTTTTCTGTTTGTCTATTTGTCTGAGCTCAAATCAACTAGGAATTTGCACTCACTAGGAAGAGAATGGTTCCTTGATATGGACTGGTGAGTTTTCTATTTCTGCGTTTATGCTTGACCCATGGCTAAAATTTTGGACTTGAAGCAATAAGCTTTTTCTCTGTGTGTGTCTACATGTTTATATATCTGTAATTCAAAAAAGCTTTTACCTCTCATTGTGTGAGTGTGGAATATTTTCCTACCTCTGGATTGTATGAACAAATTAGATTATAAAATCTCTTATAGGAGCTCAATTCTGATGGACTTAGAGGTAAACAAGAGCTTATATAAATTAAATATTCCTAGAATTTCCAGAAATTAAGAAAATTAAACTTTAGTTTCCATGTTTAAAAAAGAGGTATTGTTAATATAAAATAACTCAGAAATGTTTTAAGAATTCAAGTTTACATAATTAATGTAAATCTTTGGCAAACGAGACTAGTTCAATAATTTTGGTTTAATAAAAACAGCTATGTCTTCTCTGAGTTATTAAGTATAATAAAAGCATACATTTTTATTCTACTTGGGTATGGGCTTCTGAAACTTATACAGTTTTAGCATTACTTCTACTTCATGTTTAAGATTATGAAAAATATAATATTGCATGTAGCCAAAGTGAATCATTATTCTGAAACTCTATTTCAACAATAATTATGTTTTGTAGTGTATAAGCTTGAAGATAATTTCCAAGATCTTTAGGCAACATAAAACCTTGGACTTCTACTAAATTGAGTTAATTAATGAATATTCATTGGATACATACATCATGTCTAAGTAAGATAGAGTACTGAAACATTAATTACTACTCATAATTTTAGCTTTATATACATTTGCCCCTCATTTTTATATGCTGCAGGGAAGCTATATATTTTGGCTTTGTTAACGAGCATGTTCATTTTTTTGCCACTTTGAGACACTGTACTGTAAAGGATGTGAATGGCTGTAGGAAGTTGTGAGCTTTGCTAATCTGCTGCAAAGGCTGGTATGTGATAGATTGTTCACAGTTATCAGCCTTCTGTTTTTTTCTGTGGAATACAAGTTACTGTGGTTAAACTTACTATCAGTATATGTGAGTGAGATGACAGAGAGAAACAATTTTGTGTGAAAGGTAGACAGGATGTGTTTTTGCTAATGAAGAATGAGAGTGGTTTTGTCCTAAACTGAAATGACTGATGGCTGCAGAATGAGAAAGAAGGAAGAGGAGGACCAAATCTAAGTGGAAATAAAATCTTACAGAAGATTTGTGGAAAGGAACTTTTATTTGTTGTGGTCAAAACTCACTAAGATTTGGTGGGCATATTTATAAGATTCAGTTATGCTGATGCAAAACTAGAATTTGTTTTTATCTCTGTTAAAATGACAAAATTTTCTCGGATCATTGGTCTGCTTTTACTTTGAGATTTTAAAATGTTATTTTTACCTTCTGTGTAATCTGCCTAGATAGCAAAGAGTCTGTATTTTAACAGAATAACCTTTTATATATTTTTATGCTGGTTTTTATTATGTCCTTGATGGCTTAAGAAAACAAAAGCTTCTCACTTAGGAAAGAGCTAAGGGTCTTTACAATGATACTACCTTCTCTGTTTATTTTTATGTTTTATTAGTTGCTTTGAAATGAGAAGCAAGATGTTGCGTTGCAGATACCCATGATCCAATTCCTATCTTAGATGTTCAGATCTCTTAACAACTTTTGCTTTTTGTTTTTCCAAAATCCAATTTTAAGTGATATCTTTTGCACCTAAAACTGTCTTTGAGATTTCCCAGAGGGTCCTTGGAAAATCACAGAAGATTCATTCTTTCACCTTGTAAAAGGAGAGGTGCTAGAAATAATGCTTATTTGATATGTTATTATTGTTGAATTGCAAGCAAATCAGGAGATGCTTAGCCTTCCCTAGGTTAAATTTGTATGGGTAATGTTATTAATACAAATATTTCAGAATTGTATGTCATGTGGGAAGTCCCTAGAGATTTGTCATGCGCTCACTGTCTACAATATGCTGGATTTATCAAAGTCCTGGGAATGCTTTGCCTTATATTAGATAGCAGTGTAGCATTAGTCATATTTTAGCAATTTTTAAAAATGTTACCTTTGTTGCAACTTTATTTCTTTAATTTAAATCTAAAATCTTCTAGGGCTGTAGTTTTCCAGTGGAGTTTTACTATCTATGGAGTTTTATTAACTCCAAACCTTAATAAAACTCCATGATATATTCTTGGTATTTCCTACCTATATGCTTGATATCTTTGTGATATATTATGCCTTAGAATTATAATATGTTAAGTATGATGTTTTCTCTTTGTAAAGATTATGTTCATCCACCTTTATAAATTATATATAATATCCACAAATTGAAAATAGCCTTAATCATTATATTCATAGATATTTTATCTTGTTTTACACAGAAACCAACTCCATTGTCACTTGTGTTATTCCTACATGAACACTTATCAAATCTTTTACTTTTGAAAATAGCAAGTAAGTGGTAAATATGCAAACTTTGTCTTGTCTGGGTAGAGATTTAATTGTTCCCCCACACTATCTCCTGGAAAAACCCATGTACCAAAAGTAGATGGAATCCTGTTACTTTGAACAAATTGTCAACCTTTACCAAAATTTTTAATCCTTTTAGTTTTCTTCAATATCTGGCCATAATTCTCCAAGCAAACTTCTAATTTTTCTCCCTCCCACCTGACTTAGTCACTCAGAACTAAAACCTGACTGCCCAGGTCCCTATCAAGACTCTAGGTGGCCACTGGCCCTTTCCCTTAGGATCTGCAGAAGCCCTACAAACTGGAGCCCAGAAACTTGACATAAGCCTCCAAAGTCTCACCACCACAGCCAACAATTCATGGGACAGAATTCTCCTTGGACAAGCTGCATCTGCCCCACTAAGGGAGTCCAGCAAAATGTTGGGTCACACATGTTCTTTCACTAGAGTTAACCAACATAGTGGGTGACATCAGCAAGAACATCAATGTCCAAACTGGAGAGCTTCAAGAAATTCAGAGTAGCAATGAATCACCAAGAACTTCCTCCATCAACCTCTTGGAATGTATTGGACTGCTTATCTTCAGAATTCAGCTTCTGGCTCTTTACCTTAATGTTAATATTTCCCTTTTTCATTTTAGGAATCCTTCTTTTAAGATGCCTAGTCTCCAGAACCCCAAAACAATTGATCTCTGTCACCACTTCTCACCAGGTAGTTCAACTGGTTTTATGGGAACAACACTAACAAGACTCCTCATGAGACTTTCTTAGATACTATTTCACCTTCTCAGGAGGTTTATGATCACCTTTGAGTTGTTCAGAAAGAAATGTTATTTGTCTTGAACAAATGAGGGGAACTGACAATGTTGAACTATTCCTGGGCCTTGTGCTCACAGGAAGTTATAACAGTTAAGAAATCTACCACCATTTTGTGTCCCAGGAGCAGCTAACCACAAAGGACCATTCTACCCTTGCATATTCCAAGATCCATCTCTATCCTTCCTCATGAATCCTGTAAGTCTCATAGATGACTCTCTTGCTTATCTGCTTCTATAAACCCTAGGCCCCCTTCCTTTTCTTTCAGTTGTTCCTCATTAATAAACATTGTCCTTATTGCAATTGTCTAAATAAAACCATATCCTTAATTGTCTGGTACATTTTGTCTTTCATACTTTTCATTGTTGAGTTCTATCAATTTCTTTGCCTCTCTGAGCCTCAATTTCCTCATCTATAAAGGACTGTTACTTCTACCTCTGAGAAATGTGAGGATTAAATAAGAGGAGGCATGGGAAAGAACCAAGCTAAGCACTAGGTAAGTGCTCAATAAATATCAATCCTTCTCCTTAGAGGAAAACAATCCCAAAGCAATAGGTGACCAGAGTGGGAACTGGTTAAAAGATAGGGAATAAGTTAGTGTAACTTTGTCTCTACAAATGGGAAAACAATTCAGAGCAGGTGCCCTGACATTGAAGTAAACAGCACAGGGCAGGAGCACCATTTCATATGGGGCAGAAACTATACCACTAATGTATGTTGGAAACGTGTCTTCTTTCCCTGTAAGAGGTATGGGGGGGGGGGGTCTGTTGCATATTAGTGCTGAGATCATTAGAAAAATAATTTACTTTTACAACCCAGTGACAAGGAATATCTCAAATGGTAGCCCTCCCTCTACCTTTGAGTGGCTGGGTCTCTGGGTGCCTACATTGTGGGTTTGCTGACTATTTCCAAGGAGGTCCTGGTGGCTCAGTTTGGAAGATGAAAGACCACATGTGTCGCTTGTATTCACATCTCAGGCCAGGAGAACATAGGTCTAAAAACAGGTTAAAAGCGAAACTTCTGACAGCGCTCTATGGGTTTTTCCATAATTCTTCTATTTCTTTGTGGAGCCCTTTCCAGGTCTGCTGGCAGGGAATGAGAGCTTCTAAACATACCTAGGGATTACTGGAAAGGAGAAATGCTGAAGAAACTAAGGACATTACATGAAAGTTTACAAGTGAGAGAACAAAGTCACTACTTGAAAATTCAATTGGAAACTCAAATTGCAGCCGTTATTATTCACGAAATACCAGTTTTAGATACACAAATGCAAAGTAATCAGAAAAACATTTGCTCCTGAAAAGTGAGCACGGTGGTGTTTTGCATTAAACTGTAATCAGCCTGAATGGAAAATGAGCAAATTCTAAGACCTGGAGATTTTAACCTCTGAAAAGAGAGACTGTATTTGGGGACCTTGACAAAATATGGCTCACTTATTTGCTGCTTTATCCTACCACTCTGTGTTCCTCAGTAATGTTGATTTTTTTTTTCACATTTCCAATTCTTTCTTCCCCACCAGCACCTTTTCATTTAATTCTTACCCCATCAGGGTCAAATTACCCAGTAAGTACAGGCAGGCACAGTGCCTACAGCCCACAGAACTGTTTTAATTTATTTTAAAATCAGAAAAAAAAGAGGGGTGTCTGGGTGACTCAGTCAGTTAAGTGTCCGACTCCTGGTTTCAGCTCAGGTCATGATCTCAGGGTTGTGAGATCAAGTCCTGCTTTAGGCTCTGCACTCAGCCCAGAGTCTGATTGGGATTCTCTCTTCCTCTCTGCTCCTCCCCACACTTGCAAGCACACACTCTCTCTCTCTCTCTCGAATAAATAAACAAAATCTTTTTTAAAAATCAGAAAAGAAAGAACTCTTAGGTCAAAAAAAATTTTTAATATACAGTGTTAATATATTCATCTTTATGCCAATGCATAGAATATAATTTTAAGATGATTTTTTTATGGAGGAGGTGCCCATGAAAACCAGTGTGCCTAGGGCCCACAAGTCATAGTGCAGCTCTGAGCAGTTGGGTTAATTTGTAATTTAGAAGTGCTCTTAAACCCTTAGGGACACAGAAACTCAAGGGTTACACTTGTTTTGTCCTAAGCTAAAGCTAGCAAGGCCCAAGGCCAACTTTGCAGGCCACCAGCCTCTGGGCTGGGGACACTTGTTACTTGCAGGGAGCATCTTGCACCTGTGCATTTCAGAAAGTACCCCCTCTCCCCACCCCGGCTCCAAGCACAGGCTCCTGGCCATCAGCAGCTGCACTGTGAGGCTTTTGGAAGCTGGCAACGTTCTGGTGGCAGGGACCATTAGAAACTCTGATTTGGGGGACGCCTGAATGGCTCAGTGGGTTAAGCAGCTGACTCTTGGTTTCGGCTCAGGCCATGATCTCAGGATCCTGGGATCGAGCCCTGAGTTGGGCTCCCCACTCAATGGGGATTCTGCTCAGGGATTATCTCTGTCTCTCTCCCTCTCCCCCTCTCCCCGCTCTCTCTCTCTCTCAAATAAATAAATAAATCTTAAAAAAAAAAAAAGAAACTGATTTGGCTATTACCAAGGGACCAGAGTTATGACTAAACTTACCACTGTTCAAAGCAAAAGTCAAGTTACATAGTCCAATATAGGATTTTCTTCCTCATTTGCAAGAATTTAAATTTTAAAATGTATGTAATACAAGCCCTAAAAGACAATCCTATAATTTACTAATGACCTTTAAGATGATAATAAAATCATGTGAAAAGAAATAGCCAAACTAGCAAGTAGAGCCTATTTACTAATCCAGTATTTGAGTATCAGCCCCCTGGGCACATACCAGGCAGCCATCTCCTTCCGTCGGTGAGCAGCACCAGTTAGCGTGTGCAGAGTCTGCTTTCTCTTCGCTATCTTTTCTCAAGGAGCACATTAACCTGATATTGTAGTAGTGACTACCATTTTGGGGCTCCTGCTAGGTGTCATACACCTTTCATAAATTATACAGGGAATAATAAAAAATGCTGCAAGGTAGATAGTAACATGTTTATTTTATTTTATTTTATCTTATCTTATTTTATTTAAAGATTTTATTTATTTATTTGAGAAAGAGAGAGAGACAGCGAGAGAGGGAACATAAGCAGGGAGAGTGGGAGAAGGAGAAGCAGGCTCCCCGCCGAGCAGAGAGCCTGATGCGGGGCTCGATCCCAGGACCCTGGGACCATGACCTGAGCTGAAGGCAGATGCCTAATGACTGAGCCACCCAGGCGCCCCAACATTTTTATTTTAAAGACCAGAAATGGTGCGTTCAGTCGGTGTAGCATGTGACTCTTGGTCTCAGGGTTGTGAGTTCAAGCCCCACGTTAGGCACAGAGATTACTTAAAAATAAGATGTTTTTAAAATTAAAAAATTTTTTTAAGATTTATTTATTTATTTTAGAGAGAGAGAGAGTGTAAGTGGGGGGAGGAGCAGAGGGAGAGAGAGAATCCTTAAGTAGACTCCCCATTGAGTGTGGAGACTGATGTGGGGCTCGATCTCATGACCCCGAGATCATGACATGAGCTGAAATCCAGAGTCGGCTGCTCAGCCGACTGAGCCACCCAGCTGCCCCACTTAAAATCTTAAAAAAATAAAGACCAGAGAAGAACTGGGTAACTTGTCAACAACACGGAGCTGGAAGTGTTGTAGTAAACTCTGACTCTGCTCCGTCTGACGTGAGGCCTTGGGTTCCAGATGCTTCCTAGTGGCTGCCAACCACTGGGACATTCCGAATTGAATATGGAAATGAGCTTTGCAGGTAGAGAAAGCGCAGGGGTCCTGACTGGTGGCTCCAGAGCTGGCCTCTAACTGAGAGGACTTCTCAATGCCCTCTGCAGGACAAACGGCTGCCTCGGACCCTCTTCGACTTTCCTCCCAGGTCAGGTGCATCCCAGCCTCCTGAGGCTAGGTCACACAGCTGGCTTACCACCAGGGCCCTTCCCAGGCCTCTCTTCTTACCTTCTGGCTTCAGCTCAAACCTCCCCCCCTTCCGAGACAGTCTTCCACAAAGACCCCAGCCCAGCCTGGCCTTTGCCTTCGCCATCTCCCTCCTTGGCCTCCAGAATTGGGGAATCTTATGCTTTGTATTACACGGGAAGAAAGATCAAACTCACGTCCTTGCGGGTTTCAGTTCTCAGAAATCCAAACGAACAGTGAAGAAAAGTATAGACTGTGCCTGACCACCATTTTCCCCATTTTTGACACCCTGATCTGAAATCACCTTTCCACTCCCGAGGGGGCCTCTGACTAGTATGTACTCGCGGCCACCCAGCACACTGACAAACAATCCACTGCCCTCAAAGGTCTTAGCTTCCCCTCTCTCCCTGGGTTTCAGGGGACTGCGAGTTCTTCTTGAAAACTATGTTGCAGCCTGGCTGAGGAAGTTCATGCATTTGGAACGGTCCCCTTGGCACCAAACTTCTCCTAGAACCTCTTCCAGCAGAGCCTGAGCACTCAGAAACCTGTCAGCCTTTGAACGTGAATGTGGGAAGTCAATTAAGAATCAAGTGCAAATTCATGTCTTCTCTGGTTCTTTTTTATGTGTGCTCTTTACATCTTACCCACGAGACTGTAAATTCTTAGTGGGCAGGGATGAGCCTTTCATTTATTTTGTGCCAGAGGCCTCCTCTCTTTCACTTGCCGGTGCTCAGTATGTGTTTAGTAAGTATTTTATGCAGTAAAGATGAAGATGAACTTATTTTACATTTTCTGCAACACCAGCTCAGGAGTATACGTTCTCCTGGAGCTGAGGAACAGGCAAACAAAACACAGCGTATATAGGAATACCTATTCCTAGCCAACCTAGTTCTCTCCCTGCACCTGTGAGTCTCTTTGCTCAGTGGAAATCATGGTCTCTTTATTGGAGGTGATGGCAGCTCTGAAAGAAAAGAAAAAATGTTTAACCGTTCTGGGTTTAAATTCCATCAAGAAAGAAAAGAAAGAAAAAGAAAGAAAGAAAGAAGAAAGAAAGGGAGAAAGAGAGAAAGAGAGAAACCAAGCATTGGGTGCTAATAACGTGAGAAAAAAAGCAGAGGACATTTTAAGAAATGCACCCCCCCACCCTGTTCCCAACCAGGCTGTCTGTCTTCGTGCACATTAAGCTTGCTTGCTCCTTCTGATCATGAAGGAGGTTATTAAGATCGACTGATCTCATTTGGGCCTGCGTGGAGATTCTGCTACCTTGCACTAATTTGTGTTCCATTGAGCCCCAGATAAGCTTAGGGCACAGGGCAAATTGGATTTTGGGAGACAATGGATCTTGGAAAGGGCAAAACCCAAATAAATGATGTTTACTGCCCTAGAGAAAGGACGTTGCTTTAGTCCTTGTGTGCAGACTAGCTTACTTCCGTCTATTGAAGGATGGCTTATCTCAGTGGGAAGGGTGAGAAATGGGGGGCATGCCCTTCTCTCGTGAGGGTGGGGCAGCCTGCTGAGCAGTCTCTCAAGAAAACCTGTCTGCCGCAGATCCTCAGTTGGGCCTACCGGTTCTCCACATCCCCTCCTCAGCTCCTCAGTTATGTCTCCTTATTTCCATAGATCCTTGGTATTAACAGGGTCGGTAAGACCCTACCAGCCTCAGAACTGATGGGGCTTAAGTTAAATACCCACAGAGCTGACCAACTGGCATATCCCAAAGCTCCATGGAACTGATTTTTAAATCCTCAAGAATCAGAGCAATGGCTGTGGACCTGCAGCAGTGGGGGCGAGATGGAGGGGGCAGGGAGGAGCGGTGGTAAATAATTTGGAGCATCTTGCTTAGAACTCAAATCCCTTTGCCAACACTCGTATCAATTTCTTTCTTCTTAACCTTTGGCATTTATTTATTTGTTTGTTTATTTAAAAAAAAATTTTTTTAAAGTAGGCTCCACGCCCAGTATGGAGCCCAATGTGGGGCTTGAACCCACAACCCTGAGATCAAGATCTGAGCTGAGATCAAGAGTTGGGCGCTTAACTGACTGAGTCACCCTGGAGCCCCCTTTGGCATTTATTTTTAAGCAAATAATACATGAGTGGCACAAAAGTAAAAATATTCAAAAAGGCTGATGGTAAAAGGTGGGATTGTCTCCCATCTTGCAGCCCCTGCCTACTTTCCTTCTCCCAAGGTGATGGCCATTACCCATTCCTCCTGGGTCCTGCCAGTCATTGTCTATCCATACGCAAAAACATGTATATGTGCGGCTTGTTCTCTAAAATGAACGGACTCTTCTACACTCTGATCTTCTTCATTTAACAGTATATGGTATCCTGGAGATTAGTTCATGTCTATCCATACTGAGCAGTCTCATGACTTTCTTTATTAGCCATGTAGTATTGAATTATAAAAATGCATCATAATTCTTTTAAAAGTTCTGTCTGAATAGTTAGATGGTTTCCAACAGGTTGCTTTTACAAACAATGCTATCAGGAAGAACTGCGTACATATCATCCACGGTGTGCTGGTATATATGGGATAAGGTCCTAAAAGGAGAATTGCTTCATAAAAGGGTATATGCTTTACAATTTTGATAGATTTTGCCCAAGTCCTTTCAATAGAGATTTTCACCATTTACATTCCCACTTGCTCCTCTGCATGGTTGTACCTGCTACTCTGCAGTGTTGCCGACATAAGGTTTTCAAACATTCTGACCTTCTACCACCTAATTGGTAAAAAAAGGAAAACATTGTTTCGATTGTCATTTCATTTATGAATGAGGTCAAGCAATTCATTTTCTAAATTATTAGTCTAAATTATTAATATCTATAAAATTTTCTTCTTTATGCTTTTTAGATGTTTTATTGTTCTTTCTTTACCTTCTTTTTAAGAATTTTTTAAAAATATTTTATTTATTTATTTATTTGAGAGAGAGAGAGCATGAGGAGGGGAGAGGAGCAGAGGGAGAGGGAGAAGCAGACTCCCCGCTGAGCAGAGAGCCTGATGCGGGGCTTGATCTTAGGACCCCAGGATCATGACCTGAGCAGAAGGCAGATGCTTAACCGACTGAACCACTCAGGGGCCCCCTTTCTTTACCTTCTTGATTTAGATCCTTTATTTTTATTATTTCATATTTATTAACATCACTTTTAAGGTATATTTTCTTTATTGTTAAACTATTACATAAGCCTAATTTTTCTTCTTGTTTATTAGTATAAATGTACATTTCCTGAGCACTACTCATAGATTCTGACAATGTTTTAATTACTGTTATTGTGTTGATGAAATGTGATTTCACTTTTCTTCTTTGAACTAAGAATTGTATAAGAGAAAGGTTTTCTTGTTTTTTCTAGTTCTGCTAATTGACTTCCAGTCTATTGCATTGTAATCAGAAAATATTGACTATCCTCCTCTACATTCTGGAATGTATGGAGACTTTCTTTGGGCCTAACAAATAGTTAAATTTTAAAAACATTTCTTGGGATCTTGAAAAAAATGATAGTCTCAGTTTTCACCACAGTTGTACATATGTTAGAATTCTATATTATATATGACTCACATAACTCTAAAATTTTACACACACGCACATGCACATACACACACAAAATTATTTTAGTCAGGGCTCTCCAGGGAAACAAAGAAAGAGAGACTTATTTTAAGGAATCAGCTCATGTGATTGTGAAGGTTTGGCAAATCCCAAATCTGTAGGGCAGAAGGAGGCTGGAGACACAGCCTGAGTCCAAGGGCTGCCTGCTGGCCAAATTCCTTTTGGGTCAGGGGAGGTCAGTTTTTGTTCCATTAAGGCCTTCAACTGATTGGATAAGACCCACCCACATTTGGAGGTTAATCTTCTTTCCTCAAAGTCTACCGATTTAAATGTGAATCTCATCTGAAAAATAGCTTCACAGAAATGGTTTGACCAGAATAAGGTTTGACCAAATATCTGGGCACCATGGCCCAGCCAAGGTGACACAGAAAAGTAATCATCACAAATATAAATGTTATATATAAATATATATATTAGAGTTATATACATTTTGTTCTAGCATTCACTTTTATATCTATACCTTCCTATAAGACACCAATCTTCTATGTCTGCAATAGTATTTTGATTATCTTTAATGAACGAATAGCATTAGAGGACTTCCTCTTTCTCCTCTTTCCCTCCCTCTTCCACATCAATTTCCATCGACTATATAATTTTTCTTACTGTTTAACTTCCGATTTTCCATATACTTATATATCTGTAGTTTGGTTTAGCAGCTTCTAACTACAAAAGTTAAAGTAATCAATTCTTACATTATCTCGCATCACTTGTCCTCACTTCGCCTCCTAAACTTTGCTAGTTGTTTCATGTCAGGGCTTGGGACATTTCAGTCTGTTCTGTAATTCTGATGTCCGCATCTGGTTGGGACTCTAACTTAAAGTTAAGGATTCATTGCTCATGGCTGACTTTTGGGCCAGTTTTTCCATTTATTTCTTAATTTCTCCTACATTCCTCAAGAAGGACAGAAGGTTAGTATTCTCTGAGTTCTAGCATGCTCAGAAGAGCTTTTCCTGCCGGCTTTATATTTGAACTAATTTTGTCAAAGTATAAAATTCCTGGGTCACATTATTCCTCAAAGACTTTGAAAGTATTTATTGCATACCTATTTTGTTTGTTTGCTTGTTTTTCCATTGCTTAGACCGTTTATCACTTAGTCTGCTCTTCATTCAGCCCACTTTATTCTGTTTAGGTGATACAATCTTCTTGTCTAGCTGCCCAAGATATTCTTTATCTTTGAAGTCTTGTAATTTTATCAGATTGTCTCTGCTGTTGGTCCTGGGACAGTTTGTCTTTTCAATAGGTGGAGCCCAATTTTCTTTAATTATTGCAAAGTTTTATTAACTATCCCTTTAACTATACCTGTTTTTGTCCCTTTATGTGGATTATATTCTTTTGGACCACAAATAATGTGGATCTGTCGTTTTTGGTCTCTCTGTTCCTCTTTAAGTATTTTATGTACTTGGATTTCATTTTTAAAAATTTCCATTCCGTGGGGTGGGAGGATGGGTTAGCCTGGTGATGGGTATTAAGGAGGGCACGTTCTGCATGGACCACTGGGTGTTATACACAAACAATGAATCATGGAACACTACATCAAAAACTAATGATGTAATGTATGGTGATTAACATAACATAATAATAAAAAAAAGAAATGAAAAAAAAATTTCCATTCCATTTTGTTTGCTCTTTCTCTGTCCTGCTCTTCATGTCCTTGCTCTGTTTTCAACAGAGGTTTTTTTTCACATTTGTGGTACTTTCAGTTTGGTTTTCCTTTTGTGATCGATTTTACTTTCTTTTTTTTTTTTTCCTTTGCCAGATCATATTTCATCCAGTGTTGTTTCTTGCCAGGTCTCCTCCGAACTTCTCCATCTCTGCTCTCAGGTCTTGTTTTTATGGAGGCAATCACTTTGCTATCACTATTTTTGGTCAGATTTTTCCTCTGCTCTAGGGCAACAGCTTTCTTGTGCAAGTGGTTTCAACTGCTTTTGTTTTCCCTATTGCCTTTATCCTTTTTTTTTTTCTCTTTGTAGATCCGTATGGTCTTGTAATTACTTTTTTAAGTTAATAGTCATCTTTGAGTTAACGGGGTCCTTCCGGGGTCAGCTGTTGGCAGAAGATTCGCGGCTGGGAGGGCCAGCACTCCCTCCAGGCTGCAGGTATCTTCCCTTTGACAGCCCCGTGTCAGTGTGACCGCTTTCCCCAGCCAAACTAGGTTGGCACAGCACAACTCTCCCAATTTAGAGTCTCTCTCTTTCCTCCTGCCATCCTGGTAGACTGCTTCTTGCAAACATGGCATGTCTGTGTGATTCCTCATTTAGCTCCACCTTTCCAACTTCTCAAGGTTTTGTACCAAAAAGACTCTGTGGAAAATCCTACTGCCACACTGTGGTTTGCCCCTCATGCTGTGCCCACGTTTTCGGAGCTCTTTCCTGCTGGCTTTGCCAAAAGTCGAAAGCCCTGGGCAGCCTCTCTCAGGCCTTCATGCACCCCTGTGAGACATTTTCTGTAATTTGGGAACTCTCCTCTGTAATGTGATTTGGGTTACTGTCTCCTAATTTCATCCACGAGGCAGAAATTCTCTTTCTTGTTTGCTTTTTCAAGGTTTCTTATGAAGAGAGGGGAGCACCATCAAACCAGAAGCGTTTTTCATAGCAGACCTGTGTGTTTGGCCTCCAGAAGGGATGGGTGCTAGCCAGGCTCTGGGATGGTCCCAGTGATCTCTGCCTCTGGTACTCATACCTTGTGTGATTCCCAGTTTGAGCGGGGTAGGACCTATGACTTGCTTCCACAAAAATAATATGGCAAAGATGATAGGATGCTATTTCCAAGATTATGTTACGTAATATTGCAAACTGTCATGCCAAGAGACCCTTGCTGTGTTTGGTGAAGCAAGAGACCACGCACTAGAGGCCTACATGGCAAGGAACCAAGCATGGCTTCTAGCCAAAAACCATCTAGGAACTGAGAGGAGCCGTGGGTGAATAGCTGGCAAGAAACTGAGGCCCTCAGTCCTATACCCCAGAAGGACCTGAATCCTGCCAGCCACCACGTGAACTTGAACTTGAAAACGGCTCTTTCCTTCATCAAGCACTGAGATGAGACCACAGTCCTCGCAGACACCTTGACTGCAACCTTGCTAAGGACCCAGCCAATCTGTATCCACATTTCTGACCCACAGAAAGTGTGAGACAATAAATGCGTTTTGCTCTAGCTGCTAAGTTTGCGGGGTTATTGTTGTCACACATCAACAGATAACTAATACAGCATGTCACGTCAGTGTTGGAAACAGACCATGGCCAGCAGTTCTCCAGGTTCTGGAAGAACACCACACATCTGCTGCCATCAGGCTCATAGCTCAGTGTTGAAGAGCATTAATCTTGCAGTGAAATGTATGTGTGTTCGGGTACCAGGCCCACCTAGGGTTATGTGGGTGTTAGGTCAATCAGGAGCTCGTGTGGCCTGGGATGGAATTGCTTAATCTACCCGAGCTTCAATTTCCTCAGTTTTTAGGTACGAGTGTTAACCAGACTCATATTCTATGGGTGAGCAGGAAGCTTAAAAGAGATTAATAAAATGGGGCACCTAGGTGGTTGAATGTCTGATTTTGGCTCAGGTCATGATCTCGGGGTCCTGGGATCGAGCCCCACATCAGGCTCCCTGTTCATCGGGAGTCTGCTTCTCCCTCTCCCTCTGCTCCTCCCCCTACTCATGCTCTCTCTCTCTCTCAAATAAGCAAAATTTTTTAAAAAAGAGAGAGAGATTAATAAAATAAAATGCTTTACATCATTCCTGGCGCAAAATAAGTGCTCAATGAATATCAGTCTTGCCGTCCCAGAAGCACCATGAATTACAGCCTCCTGGTGGCCGCACAACCACCACCAGATTCCAGGGTTTGATTTTTTTTGCCCCCTTCAGGGAAGGCTGTTATAGCAGAAGGAGCACTGGACTGGGAGTCAGAATTTCTGGATTTCAATCATCTCTGTGCTACTGCTAAGCTGGGTGACACTGGGAAGTCATTTCGTCTCTCTGAGCCTATTTCTTCATCTGAAATTAATAGTGTTTGTCCCTGCTTATGTCGCGAGGGTCCAGGGAATGGGTGTATGTCAGATGCTTGTGAACAGTAACAGGGGACACATGAGCATTAATAAAAATGTATTATAAAACGTTAATTAAAATCTTGGAGGGGGCCTTAACTTTGACGCGTTGCGGCATCCGCGGCCGAGCCAGGACAGGAGCTAGCCCTGAGCCCTCAGGAGGGGGCGTAGGTGTGGAACAGTGGCTGAAAGTGTGAGCCCCAGAGCAGGACTGCCTGGGTTAAAATCTTCCTCTGCCACGGACGGTTGAAGCCCAGGAAACTATTTACCTCTCTGTGCTTCCACCTCCTGAGCTATAAAATGAGCATAAAGAGTTACCCACTCACTTCACGGGATTGCTCCGAGCATCAAATGTGCCAATGCACTTGAGCACTCTGAATCCTAAATCGTAGAAAAACTCCTCCATAGTACGTGCTTAGTGACAATCAGCTGCCATCATCGTTCTCGAAGACTCCTTTATCATTAGTGAGTGGAAGATGTCAGTCAGTCTCGTTACTGTTATATTTCCCTCATTTCTACGCTCTTTGTGGGGGAAGGAAGTTCGGGTTTTGTTCCAATTCAGCCATCTGGCACATCCTGTTTGTCTCCTTGTGGGGATTCCATAGCCACTGATTAAGGGAAGACTGATTTGGACCAAATCAAGTGTAATAAAGGACATCAAAAACGACTTAAATTCAATTTGTGACTTAGTCTGCTCTCTTGAAGTAAAAGATGACTAATAAAAGATTTAAAATTGGGAGGGGGAAGAAGTTACAAAGATAAATGTGCTCTGCAGCTAAAAAAAAATAGAAGTTCATTGTCTTAGGACAAAATGGCATAAATTTCCCCAAATATTTTGGTTACATGAACTCACTTCCTTTATTGGACGTGACTGGGTAACAAGATATTTAACTTCATTGAAAACAGATTCCCTTTAAAAGATAATTTCCTCATTATCCTCAGAGGCTCTAGAATCTGCTGTTAGATTCAGAATTCAATTTTGAGTGGTTTAAGGGAATAAAATCTTTATAACTTTTCTTTCTAAACTATGGAAGATCAAAGACTGAACACGCCCTTTAAATTAAATTATTACTATAACATCTCACACTGTATCACACATTTAGAAACTAATATTTTTCAGTAAGTTTAACTTACTACATTAATTTTTAGAAGATTTTTCTAAAATCTTTCAGGAATTACCATTTTATCTTTTGGTTTTCATGTAATTACGGTCAGGTTGGTTTACCAGTAGAATAAAATAGCAGACCATGAACGCTACTGGGCACCTACTGGGATAGCTCACTGAATCCCTCAGCAGCCTGTGAGTTAGATGTGAATTTCCTTATTTTTTTTTTTTAAGATTTATTTATTTGACAGAAAGAGACATAGAGAGAGAGGGAACACAAGCAGGGGAAAAGGAAGAAGCAGGGTTTCTGCCGAGCAGAGAGCCCGATGCGGGGCTCGATCCCAGGACCCTGGGATCACGACCTGAGCCGAAGGCAGACGCTTAACTGACTGAGCCACCCAGGCGCTCATGAATTTCCTTATTTATATGAGGCTCTGATAGATTATCCAGCATCATGATACTAGAGGCATCTAAACTCAGCTCTATTCAAATCCTAAGCCTTCATTCTTTCTACCATAAATGCCACCCATCTACCATTAAGCAACATCTAGTGACACTCCACCCCACCCCACGACACAGATGAATAGCCCAAGTCTAGAGGAGGGGAAGGGGCTGGTCCCGGCTCCACTGTGAGCTGGCAGCTGGTGTGGGGCTTGCTCAGCAGCAGACACATCTGGGCTGTCCTTCCTTCCCTGCACACTAGTGATGTGAGTGTAGATCATTTCTTTAATCTCCTTGAGCTTCAGTTTTCTTACCTGTCAAATGAGAACAAGCTTACATCATCAAGATGTTCTGAGGGTTAAACGAGCGTATTATATGTCGAATACTTAGCACTAGCGCGGGGCATAGGGAATGTGATCAATTAAAGGTAGCTGTTTTCAGTGACTCGAGTAATAATAACGGGAAATGGAACTTAGCCCCGTGAGTTCTGATAAAGGACTTGTTCTAGTTTGTCATCACTCTAGTCCAATTCTATCAACATACCAACTTTATGACTGGTGCACTGTATCCTACCTACCTATTTCTTTATGCCTTTCTTTAAACAGATCAGCCTTGCTTTAGGCTGCATTAACTTGCAAGTAGACTGTATCTGTATCTATCTGCCATGGACGAAGTACTCCTATAGATGCAGCCCGCTGCTATTATTTCCTGGCTCTGGCCACTAATTTCCCTGGCCTCTGGAGAAATTTGGAGTTGTGCTTTTGCGCTCTGCAGCCTCCTGGGACCCCACCCTGCTGTTCCCTCTGATGAGTCAGCCCTTGCAGGTCCACGTTCATTACCGATTCCCTGGGAATCAGGGGCCCTGTTAATTTGCCTGCATCCCAGCTGCCCCCTACAGCTTTCTGATCATATCACAGTATCACAGTAGCTCTTAATTGTCTACGGCTACCTGTCTTTCTTTTTCTCTGTGAGTGAAGCTCAGCATGTGGATCACTTTGTACCAATTGTTTATTTAACACACCTCCCATTTGTCAGTGGGTGTACCTCTGCACTGTTCTTTCCTTCTATGCCGGGGCAGATGTACCAAAAAAAACCCTATTGTTATCCTAATCCCTCCTGTGCATGGTCCCCCCACCCCTGCTGTATCCTTATCTTCCTCTATAAGCTTTTCCTCATACAGCAGATTCTTACTTTGCTCCCTTCGATTTTCCTAAGTACCAACGGTTGCTTAACTCCTTGAGAGTGGATGCTTTATGTACAAAGCCATGCAGGTTTCTCCCTATTTTTCTCATGCTCCTGCTTCCATTCACCTGACGTTAGTTTGAAAAGAACTCTCCTGCGCATCCCCAAGTGTGTCCTTAAAGGAGACACTAGAACTATACCGTCCACATTTATTCTAGGTCAGGTACATCTACTCTCTCCATCATCCCCATCTGTTCTGTATCCTCACCAGGTTGCAATGTTGCTCCTAAACCCTCCAGAATTTCAAACTGTGGTGGTGACAAGGATCTCACTGTTCTGCAGTGCCCCCGTCATCTCTGCCAGAAAGCTCTACTCGCTCTTCAATGCGCGTTTCCCTTTCAAGGCTTACCCGGCCGTGAAATCTTCCCTGACGCTGTCTGAGGGTCACAAGGGTACTTCGTATTTGACCCTCGGATTTTGGTATTGGACGGATTGTCGTGCATGATACTGTGCACTCTTTTCTATTGTGTTCTTTTCATGCCTTAATTGTTTCGTACGTGCAGCTTTGCACTCCTGAACATGCTTTAAGTACAGGTAGAGCCTCCAATGCTCGGACATCCTTCACACTTCTGTCTTCATCTAATAGATTCTTTCGTGGGCATCAGAAAGGCCTCCAAGAGCCTGCCTTCAAAAGATTCCTGAGTCTTTTCCCAGCCCAGGTGAATGAGAAACTCCAGGAGTGGGGACATAACATCTGTCGTTTGAATGAACACTTAGGGGCTTATGAAGTCACCCTAAGTTTGCTAACAACTACGTTTGGAAATGCCTCTGAAACAGCTTTAAGATTTCTCTTCTTGAATTTAAGAAACAAGACAGAGGAGCATAGGGGAAGGGAGGAAAAAATGAAACAAGATGAAATCAGAGAAGGAGACAAACCATAAGAGACTCTTAATCTCAGGAAACAAACTGAGGGTTGCTGGAGTGGTGGGGGGTGGGAGGGATGGGGTGCCTGGGTGATGGACATTGGGGAGGGTATGTGCTATGGTGAGCGCTGTGAATTGTGTAAGACTGATGAATAACAGATCTTTACCTCTGAATCAAATAATACATTATATGTTAATTTTTTTAAAAAAGAAGATAGTAGGAAGGGAAAAATGAAGGCGGGGAAATCGGAGGGGGAGACGAACCATGAGAGATGATGGACTCTGAGAAACAAACTGAGGGTTCTAGAGGGGAGGGGGGTGGGGGGATGGGTTAGCCTGGTGATGGGTATTAAAGAGGGCACGTACTGCATGGAGCACTGGGTGTTATACGCAAACAATGAATCATGGAACACTACATCAAAAACTAATGGTGTAATATATGGTGACTAACATAATAAAATAAAATAAAATAAAAGATTTCTCTTCTTTTCCATTCTCATTGTCATCTCACTAAGCAAGGGCCATATCACCCAAAGCACATGTGTACATACACACACACCTATTTTTTTAAAATTTAATATATGAACACCAAATTAATGAATACTTAGTACGTGCCAGGCATTGTGGTAGATGTGAAGAGGAGCAGACCGTGACCTCTGTCCTTGAGGACTTGACAATACAGAGAGGAAGACACACACAGGTGCCCTGAATTTAATGGGAGTACAAGGCTATGAACAAAAGTGAGGATGAAAAGCTAGTCTGCCTTGAGTCTGTGCCTCGAACATAGGTGACAGGGTGGTAGTGTTGTCCCAGGAACGGCAGGCGTGGAGTTAATTTGTCTTCAGTTTCAGAGAGAGGGAGATGCATCCAAGCAAGCAAGCGAATAAAAAAACAAAGGAAGGACATCAATGCTCGGTTCTTTTCCATGCGACCAGCATTTCCTCCGTGACCCAGGCCCACGAATGTCCCCCCTCCGTCCGAGAGCGCACACAAACAGGCTTCGCTCAGGAGACGGGCACGTCTACAGACGTCATGACTGGCTGAGGCCTCTCAGTAGGTGCCTGGCCGAAAAAGAACCGTCCTCGTATGTACTCAGGACCCGGGCTTGGGATAGACTGTCAAAACATACGCCTCAGGCACAAATTCCTGGGGCAGGGACTGTACTGATTCACGACAGCCCGTTGATACATGGCGGTTGGCGATTTATGCTGACCTCTTCAGCAGTCTCGTTTCTCGAAACAGAGCCTGTCATTTCAGAACATCTAACACTTGAAAACAGCTTTTACTGTGGCGGTGCCATGGCAACCAAAAAAGGCTTTCCCCCATTTGTACCAAACAAGAGCTAGAGGTGTTTACCGAGCTCGCAGAAACAGCCTATAGTTCAGTACGGAGGACATTCAGATAAATTGGCAGGAGTCACTTCTGCCCCTGCAAATTGACGGAGTCGATTTCTAGCCTCCATCTCTTGTGCTGGGAGCCTTGAAACGTGGTGGGAGCATGAATTCAGGGCAACTGGCTTTTCTTCCCTCATGTGTCCCCATGTGTCCGTCACGTGAACATTCTTTTCTGGTGATGTGGGGAATATTTATGCTAATGCCTTGGCTGTGGGTAATATTTTGATCGGACAAGTTCTCCTTAATCTCCGGGGCACTTTTCTAAGTCCTACTCGTCACCTCAGCAGGCGGCAGACTCCTTCGTAGTATGGGAGGTTTAGATGAGACCAGCATTTTCCAAAGCTGGTTGTACATTAGAAGAGCCTGGGGGGCATGTTAAAAATACAGATTCCAGTGACCCATCCAGACATACTGATTCCAAATCCCCCGATGGAGGGACCCAGCAAACTGGCTTTTTCAGCTGCTGCCTAATGATTTCAGTGTAGGTGGGTCTGTCCCTGGCACCGAGAACCACCAGCTCAGACTCTCCCCAAGGCCCTCTAGCTTTGCTCTGTGTGGATTCAGGATCTTCTTACCCCCTCCCTGCTCCTAACTGCAACCCCACCACCATGACTGTGCACAAAGAACCTGTCATCCTCTTTCTTCAGTGACTCCTTGGGGCGCTAAGAGGTCTAAGAGTTTTGTGGACGTTCAGCAAACGAGGCTTTTGCTCCACTATATGCAGATGCCTCGTCAGCACTGCTGTCAGGTTGCTGAGTAATGGTGGTTCCTTCCAGAATAATAAGCTGTCTTTGTATAGCACTTAAAGCTCATTTTCAGGCACCTGCGTGCACTTTCATATGAGACTGGAGTCGTGAGCCATTTCTGTCTGTCCAGCTGCATGAGTTGGAATCTGCAGGGGCTTGGGGGGGGGGGGGGGGGTACATGGGAATGAGGTTGACCTGGGGGAATCGGTGGCAACAAAATCAGACAAGGGCTGAGAAGCATCTTTCTGTCTATAAATCCTCCAGTCCGCTGTTTCCTGCTGAGTCAAGCAATCTCCTAGTCATGCAGGAGACTAAGATTTATGCCAGGTGAGAAAGAAGAGTCAGCTGATTTCCTATCTGTGGACAGATGAGCAGTGTAGGGAGGCAGGAGAGCAGAGTGGCTCAGGGGCGCCTGGGGGGCTCAGTCGGTTAAGCATCTGCCTTCAGTTCAGGTCATGACCCTGGGGTCCTGGGATCGAGTCCTGCATTGGGCTCCCTGCTCAGCGGGAAGCCTGCTTCTCCCTCTGCCTCTCCCCCTGGCTTGTGCTCTCTCTCTCTTGCTCGCTCGCTCTCTCAAATAAATAAATAAAATCTTAAAAAAAAAAAAAAAAAGGAGAACAGCATGGCTTAGACCAAGGCCCCTGAGGCAGACAGGCCTGCCCTCAAATCTTGCATCCCTCACTTACCAGACTGACTGGCTTAGAAAATTCTCGAGGGACTGATTTTCCCATCATAAAATATGGGTGATAACAGTGCTATGGCATAGGGTTATTTTAGAGGTTAAATTTAAAAATCGGTTAAAGCACTCTAGCATCTATAGGCCCTGACATACAGTAGGTGTTCAGAAAATGCAATCTTAGAACTAATGGGATTCCTATCTAAATATAAACTACCGTATAATTAGTTTTAGTAAGTGTCGCGCTCCCCTCACCGTGCTCCTCTGAGCGACCACATCGCCCGTGTCTGTCAGTTACGGGCCTTCCATCTCGTGGATGGAATTGGATAGACCCATCCTGCCCACCTCTCTTTTTCCTTCCTCATGCAGCCCACGCCCTTCACTCAGCTTACAACATTATTGATTTGGCTCTACCTGTCTGTGGGAACCCGCGCATCTCCTGAATGTGCTCCTGGCACCTTGATTGCCTTGAGGTATTTGCCAAGGCTCCATCGGAAATCATCTCTTAGGGAGCCCCTGCTTGTTCACCTTCTGCCAAAGCAAGCTTTCTTTTAATTGATTTCAACTAGGTTTCACTTTCTAAGTGCGGCCTCTAGCTCACATTGTTAGCTTAGAGGATTGCCATGACAACGAAATGAAATGATGTTCAAACGTACTTAGCACAGTTTCCCGCGTGCGGTGGCACTCAAAACACGTTACCGATTTTCATTATTGGACCCAGGGAGCCGGGGGCAAGGTCTTGGTCTCTGGTTGTCCCTAAAGGGCTACCATTCTTTGCAAATGGGCCTCGGCTGTCAGCTCTTCTCTTTGATGGAAGCACTTTGTCTTCTTTGAACTTGCCAACTTGCAAAATTTTATGGCCTTTACTTGTCCACATACCCTCTTCCCAAAAACTTCATTTTTTTTCATTTTTAATTATATGCTTAAAAATTATACATATTTTTATGCAATTCAAAGAATACAAAAAAATATATAAAACTAAAAACTGACCTCTCCCATTTGACAGTTTAATATGTAATCTTCGGAACTTTTCTCTATGATATATTTAGGTAATGTATGGGGTTTTTCGTTTCTTTTCTTTTTTCTTTCTTTTTGAAGATGGGCTCACACTAGATGTAGTATCCCATGACTTCTTTTTTCTACTGGCTTGTTTTTGCTTTTTCTTGCTCAACAAATATCGTGAATATTCTTGCATGTTGTGAAATACTCATTTTTAGACAGGGCTGCTTGGAATTTTAGAGTATTGTTTCCAGATTTTTCTCTTGCAACAGATTCTGTCTGGTTTCAATATTGATGTGCTTTTTACTAGAGCGCTCCACCTTAAACATTAATTTTGAGCTTGTTCTGGGATTCTAGGACCTGAGGAGCTCATTGCTGGTGCTGAGACCATGAAGGCATCACAATGGTATGATGGGGAAGTAAAGGGTTTGTGTGCACGCAGCCGTCAAACCTAGTTTAAAACGATGAGACCGAAATCGCAGTCTCTGTGCACACTGATTAAGGGTAGGTAAGAATTAACCTGTTTTAGAGATGGGAAAGATGAGGTAAGGGACCGTTTGTAATCACTTTACCCCTGTATGGTTCTGATTAAACCCAAAGGCTCTGCCAGACTGTTCTTCCGTTGAGAAACATTGTTCTTTCTCTTCTAGAATGGTGATCTCAGGAAATATACCAACAACAGGGGCAGCCAGTCAACATCAAGTTGAGAAGAAAAATCCCCAGGAGACAAAGCCTCCCTGGCCAAAAAAAAAAAAAAGGACCTTTTATCAGTGAGATTGTAAAGTTACTGTTCTCTGGGACTGTTAGTTGACCCTCAGCAGGGAGACATTCACAGGGAGGGAAAGACACCGGTGGACAAGTTCCTGGCCCATTAGGAACTCCACCCACCACACGCATTTATCAGTGTTTCATTGAGCACCTGTTCCTGGTCAGGTGAGGGGTCCACACTTGGGATCTAGTGGCAAACAAGGCAGACACAGATGCGACCCCGAAGGAGCTCCTGGACAGAGGCTGCAAGCCCTGCATTACAAGGTGGAGAGCTACAGGCAGCCACGGGGTTTGTGCAAAGTGCTTCTGAAAAACTAATCTGAAGAGAGGCCCCCGAGAGGCAGGCTGACTTCTATTTAGGGAGCACATGCTACTCTCCTGAGAAGTGAGGTGTAGGGCATGTAAACTAACAGGAGCGTCTGGCTGGCATCATGCAACCTGGCACAGAATAAAGTGGGACAAATCCTGGCCATGCGGGGCAGCCTCATATTGCCAAAGTGAATGCCTAGCAGACATAGTCCATCTGCGATCTGCAAGCATCTCTGCTTAGCCTAAAAGGAGGCACTGAAATGCAGGAGATACCCCCACATGATTACTCTCGTGTTCCCCAAGCCTGAGGACGGCAGGTGTATATGTATATGTATATGTAATCTATGCCTAGATCCATATCCTCTATATCTAAATCCAAATGAAACCAAAGCCAACTTCTTTGGTCTATGCATAGAGAGTGGTCCCAACTCCACTAACTTGCTCGCTGAACTTAGTCAAGCCACAAATCTCTCCAGGCCTGAGTTCACTTTTCTGCATAATGGGTATGTAAAATGTCTCTCCTGAACAGAGTTCTTGGGGGTTGGGGGGTGGGGAAAGAAAGCCTAAGAGTGAAGCTAAAGTGGGATCTTTCTTATCGCTCCCTATGCCCAGGGTGCCTACTAGCACAGTGTCGGGCATACAGTAGGCATGAAAGGTGCATGGCCTATGTGGCTCTGGGGGCCCTAGCAGCCCCACAAACACACTCCACACTAGCTATGCCCATTCTGAAATATCCATGTTGGTGCTATCTCTTTGGCAGGGCATCATTCTGGATTTTGTAGAAACGGATGCTAAATCCCTGGCAAGAGGTGTAGAGTGTAGAGAACGTGACCATATTTTCCATTACCAAGAATTACTTGGCCCCTCTCTGCCTCCACATTCCTTCCTTCTCTTTCCTCCTTCTGCCTACATCTTCAGTCCTTCCCGAAGTCTATTATTCATTTTCAGAAATACCCAGTGGACAGCCAAATCATACAGAACATCTGCTTTCATAAAGAAGTAGCACACTCAAATGTCTCCAGACGTCACTTAATGGTTTTAGGATTCCCTGCTGTTTTACCCTTTCTGTTTCTATTCCAGCATCCCAACTGGCGGCCAGGTTCCAATTGAGTCTTCTGGTTTTAATTCTCTAGCATCTTTGACCGATCTACTTTCCCAGAGCTGGGAGGAAAACAAGGGGCCTTCAGGCATGGATCCAGCCCTCAAGGAGCTCAGGGTCTCTAACAGTGTCTTCAGAGCAAGGTGGCAGAGTGGGTACCATCTGCATAAGCCACCATATTGGAGGGGGGCTTCACAAGCAAGTAGAGATGCTTCTGGAGGGGTGGATGGAGTTACTTACTCCTTGGCAGAGCTGGCGTTGGGGTATTAGAGGGCACAGAGCTGGGCCTCTGTGCTGGGAGTGGGCAGAGTGGTCTGGCTCTGTGCAGGGTGGGTGGGGCTAAGGCTTGTCTCCGGGGTTGAAGAACCCCATCTTGGCTTGGGGGCAGGACCCATCCCCAGCTCCTAGTGGATACCTTGTCCTCACCACAGGGAGGCTAAGTGCTGGCCAAATCTTCCCAAAAGCAATATTCTGGGAACCCACCTGGACTGGAACTGTAGTTTTAGACAAGAAAGTGTCTCCAGCACAGCCATGTCTCTTCTTTCCCCAGCCTGCAGGGTAGAGGTGTGGGAAGTTCCCAGGGAGTGACAAGCTGCCTGCAGGGCAATTTCGGGAGAGCGGAAGTAGTCCGGGTGGTCACCCAGATCCTCTCCTTGTAAAGAGCACTGAGAATTGGAGCCCGGTTTTTCTTTACTTGGGGTGGAGCTGTGGGAGTGCATCTTGGATGGTGAGTGCAGGAGGGCCACCACGAGGAGTCTCTGAATTCTTCCTCCTCATTGAGACCCTTACAGCTCCAGAGTGAGAGGAGCTTCCCTACAGAGAGGACAAACTGCAGGATATACCCAAGCTAACTACTCAACAAAGTCAAGGGTCCAGTCAGAGAAGCAGAACCACTCTGCTGATTAGGGAATGAGGAACTTACTAGAGGATTAGCTCTTGCGCACATGCGGAAAAGCACGGGGAAGTAAAGGTCTGAAAAGGAGATTTGGAAGTCCAGAGAATAGTTACTGATCAGCCTTCCTGGGGTGCCCGTGGGAATGGACAAGTCAGAGCTCACAGAGAAATCTTGATGCTAGGCGCATCCAGCTCACGCAGTGGACCATGAAAGGTGGCTGGTGTCTCTGGAAGGCTCTCTTCTTGTATCTGTGAACTCATAGCCCCATGGTGGGCCTGGGCTGCCATTGGTCAGTGGGATGGAAGTTGGGAGGAAGAGCAGGTCACACTGGGCTCGATCCACACCTCTATGCCCATCTCACGATAACCTTTGGAGCAAAATGGCTGCTGATACACTTCTGCCTTGCAATGTTGTGTCAATTCTCTTTTGACCAACTCTAACCTAGAACCCCACAGAGATGAGGTCTGGGGAAGGCAATTCCAGTTTAGCCAAGGTGACACGGGATTAAGCCACCACAGCCTATCGATGTTCTAGGCACTAGGTGCGAAGGCAGAGTTCCAGGAGGTCCTGGGATGTTAAAAAGTGTGGAGTGTGGTGCCAGGCTGGCTCAGTTGGTAGAGCATGCAACTCCTGATCTTAGGGTCGTGAGTTTAAGCCCCATGTTGGGCACGGAGCCTACTTTTTAAAAAATTAGTATGAAATAAAAACATTTAAAAAAAATTTGTATGAGGTCCCAGAATCTAGCAACATGACGGCACCTTTTGGGAATCTATAAATGATTCAGCACTATTGGGCCATAGAGCGCAAAATGGTGAGGGTGATGAAGGGATGGGAGGTGGAGTGGTGCCTGGGGCCATGTTATTCTGTGATGTATATCACAGTAGGACATTTAGGCTTTATCTTATGAGAAAGTACTACTTTGAAAAGTTGTAAGCAGGGGGCAGGAAATGAGCACATTTGCATTTTAGGAAGATCACTCTGGTTGTATGTGATACTGGTTTCAGAGGGGCAAACTTGGTGGCAGAGGCCACACGAGGCTCCTGTAGTGACTCAGAGCCAGGAGAGACAGGAACTTATGTCTAAGGGATCCAGAGAAGCAGATCAATGGAAGAGGTATTGAGGAGAGAGAGAAATGTTGAGCCCTGGAGCTTGATTGGACATGGAAGTGGTGAGAAAGAGAGGGAGAGAGAGAGAGAAAAGCCCGAGGTGACTCTAAGATGTTTTACTGGGACAAATGAGTCGATGATAGTGCTGTTCATTGAGATAAGGGGACCTGGGAGGGTGTTGGATAGGAAGAGAATGAGTTCCATTTGGGGCATATTGCTCTAGAGATGCCTGCTGGATGTATGGGTCTGGAACTCGGCGAGGAGCCTGACCTGAAGATCTAGATGGTGGGGCATCAGCACATTCTAGAGTTCTTAAGTTTGTGTGCTCATGGACCCCTTAGAGAATAGGAGGAAAGCTATTTTCATCAGAAAAATGTACATATATACAAATATCTACATATACTTTCAGGGGATACACAGAGCACTTGGAGTCCAGCTGTAGATCCCTTAGGGACCAAAGTGTGTGCATGGAGTCTGGATGGAGCAAGACAAGGAGAAGGGAACAAAGCCTTGGGGAGAGTAAGAAGGAGGAGCTCTAGGAGGAGGAGTGAAACCATCCATTGAGTAGTGTGGACAGGTAAAAGTCAAGGTAAAACAATGCAAGGAAAACATGATAATATCATAAAACTATAGAAAAGGCAAGTGAAAAAAAAATACTCAACCAGTTTAGCAAAAGGGAGAAATTTAAATGTGGAGAAGCAGGGGCCACTAGACCACATATAGGCAGATAGGAAACGAGGGGACAGCTGACAGAGAGGCGATCCCAGCCCAGGTGGAGGACTGAGCGTTAGACAACGTGGCAGCAAAGAGGGAGGTGTACATGCAGAAAGTCTACCGGGTGGAGAAGAGCGGAGCAGGAACGGGGCGGAATTCGAGGTGCTGGCTTCTGGCTCTTCTCTGCCTCAAGAAGGGGACGAGGCCAGGTGATGGGCGGGGGCGCTGGCTAGAACTCTGACTTCAGGCTTCCTGGAAGGCGAGACCAAACTGGACTAGGGTACATTATATGGTCCTTTCTGTCCAAAAGAAATGGTTAGGGGCGCCTGGGTGGCTCAGTCGTTAAGCGTCTGCCTTCGGCTCAGGTCATGATCCCGGGGTCCTGGGATCGAGCCCCACATCGGGATCCCTGCTCCGTGGGAAGCCTGCTTCTCCCTCTCCCACTCCCCCTGCTTGTGTTCCCTCTCTTGCTGTCTCTCTCTCTCTGTCAAATAAAATCTTCAAAAACAAAAACAAAAACAAAAGAAATGGTTATTTCAACATTTTATTTATTTCAAATGTATCTTCAACACAGAGGGCACTTTGGCCCAGTGTGACTCTTTGGAACAGCTCAGCCCAGTCTGCATCTCACCCTGGAGGTGAGACGCAAAAGGGAGGCCCGGCTGAGCCCCTCCGGGAACAGGTGGCAGAGCCCCGAACTCGCCTCCTGCCCATGTTTCCTTTGCCACGCCTCTCTCCCAACTCCAGGGCACCAGTCCTACTCTTCACTTGTCTTTCCTCTCACTTCAGATTTGATGCTGAACTTTGAACTTCTCAGGAATGACAATGACTTTATATATCAGCAGCCCACTCCCCATACCTTTCCCAACCACATAATCTCAGGGAACATCAACAAAAAGAATTTTAAGGGGCTCCTGGGTGGCACAGTTGGTTAAAGTCCTGGCTCTTGGTTTCCGCTCAGGTCTGATCTCAGGGTTGTGGGATGGAGCCCCACCTCGGGCTCTGCGCTCAGCATGGAGTCTGCTTAAGTGTCTGTCCCTCTCCTTCTGCCCTTCCAACCCCACCCCCCACTCTCTCTAAAATAAATAAATCAACCTTTTTTAAAAAAGAATTTTAAGTGCTGTGTTGGTTTTATTGAAGTGTAATTGACATACAATATCCTATTAGTGTTAGGCGTATATCACAGCGTTCAGTATTTTTATTCGTTAAGAATTGATCCCCATGGTGAGTCTAGTTACCATCTGTCGCCATACAAAGTTGTTACAATATTATTGGCTGTATTCCCTAGGCTGTACATTATGTCCCCATAACTTACTTATTTTATAACTGGAAGTCTGCCCCTCTTAATCTTTCACCTGTTTTGCCCGCCCCGAGCCCCTCCCCACTCTGGTAACAAACAGCTTGTTTCCTGTATCTATTAGTCTGTTTCTGTTTTGTTTTGTTTGTTTGTTTTGTTCACTAGAGATATGAAGACATAGAGTGACATCTTCCTGATATGGACAAGGGCAGGTTGGAGATGTTTACACTCTCCTGAGCCGGGGAGCACAGGGATAAACTGAAAGACACTTGCCAAAAGCCAGTAACGTGAGGTCTTCATTTCAGTGATGTTATCATGATTATAACTCCTCTTGTTAACTTTTACTGATATGTAGGAGGAGATTCCCCATAATATTTAACTATGAAGTTCTGTTTTAATGTTTCTTATTTTGAAACACAAATTACATAAGAATAAAGAACATTTCCTACCTGAATTGTTTGAAAGGAAATTGTTAATTTCTTGCCCCATCACATCCAATTACTCTAGTATTTCCCACGAATGAGCATAGTCTATAAAACCTTAATTCAATCATCAAAATAAGGAAAATTAACATTAATATATTACCATCTAGCCCTCAGATTCCCAGTTGCTCAGTAATGTCATTTACAGAGAAAGGATCCAGTTCAGAATTACACACTGTATTTGATCATGATGTTTTTTAGCCTTCTGTCTAGAACAGTTCTTTAGCCTTTTCTTGACGTTCAGCTCCTTAAATTTTTGAAGGAATAAGCCAATTGTAGCATGACCTTCAATTTAGGTTTGATGATTCTTCACACCTAGATTCAGGTTAACGTCTTTGGCAGGAATATCACGGAAGTGATGCTGTATTCTTCATACTGCATCTTCCCATCCAGTGGCACAAGATTTTTATTTATTCCATTTTTAGTGAGTTACTTTCATCATTGATTAAGGTAGTGTCTGCCAGACTTCTCCACTGAGAAGTTATGCTTTTCCCCTTTTTAACTTATCAAGCATTTTGTAGGGAGAAACTATGAAACCATGTAAATATCTCATTTCTTATCATCTTTCAAAGTATCTATTTATTTATATCTGTATGTGCTCATGGAAGTCTATGGTATTCAGTCAGTTATAATCCACCATTACCCATCTTTATTTTGATGTTCAAATTGTCCTCAATTTGACTGGTGCAAATCCCTTCAAGCTGGCTTCTGTATCCTTTATTCATGTCTTCGTTGTTCTAGTTTCTTTTGGTTGAGAACAGTTGTTAGAAGTCAAGTTCTGGGAAGGCACCTGAGTGGCTCAGTTGGTTAAACATCTGACTTTTGATTTCAGCTCAGTTCTCGATCTCAGGGTCGTGAGTTCAAGCCCCATGCTGGGCTCCACACTGGGCATGGAGCCTACTTAAAAAAGAAGAAGAAGGAGAAGAAGAAATCGTCAAGTTCTGGGTACCAGATGTGTTCATTGCAATTGGAGTATCACCGATCCCAGGGCTTTTCTGAGGACAGCCTGAGGTGGTATATCCATGTTAATATATACATTTATATACACATTTACTTTCATATTTATTTCTATAAATATTTCCATTAATTAAAATACCCTGATAACTCTAATTCCCATCAAACACTCTTGAGCTGATTCTAGTTTTCTTCCTTCCAGTACCTGTAACTCCCTCCTTCAACAGTGAAAACCTGGCTCCCATGACCTTTAATATACCTACTTATTTCATCAATTCCCCTTCTTATATCAGTTTTCCAACTCTGCTGCCCCCTTTCCCATAATGATGTCCTCTTCACCCCATTTGAGTTCTGAAACCCTGTGCCAGACTACCCCCTCTCTGGACATCCTCCTCACCATTTTGGGGCTATGACACCCCATGCCAGACCACCTCCCTACATGGATATTGACCTCATCTTGCCTTTGCTGAGGCTGCTCCCAAGCATAGAGATGCCTTCCTTAGTCATTTTGGGTTCTGACACTCCATGCTAGATGCCCATCTTCTGGAATGCCCCCTTCCCTGCCCGGGCTCTGATTCCTCATGCTGGCCCCTCCCCCACCACATGAACATGCTGACCTCCTCACCCACTTGGACTCTGGACTTCAACGCTAGACTGTTTCCTTGCCCTTCATGTGGATGGCTTCCCATCTTACTTTGGCTCTGAACCCCTAAGCCAAGTATCTGGGTACTGTTTTTAATGGTTTTAAACTTTGACCCCAGGCCACCCCCTGACAACCTACATACACCCAGCCTCCTTCAGGCATGGGTGCCCTTGTTACCATACTCAGGCCTTGCCACTCCATGCGAGGCTGCCCTCCTGCATTGATGTTCTCCTCTTTCTTCTTGGGTTCTGATCCCTCATGGCAGGTTATCCCCATGCATGAATGCCCTTCTCACCCTACTTGGGCTTCCACACCCCATGCTGGTGCACTCCCCTGCTTGACACCCTGTTTGAGATTGACACCCCACTATGGATCTCTAAAGTCTATCCTTATGCCCCTTTAGCACGAATGCCTACCTTGCTCTGCTCCACTTAGTGGCATCCAGAGCATTAGTTCTGAATTTTGGGGGAAAAGGAAAGGAAAAACAAAGAGGAAGAGGAAGAGTTAGAGGAACAGCAGCTACTAAGTTTTATCTGCAAAGTTTTTGTTTAACCATTGGGGATATAACTTTTAGCAATGAAGTTTGTTACAAAATCTTATAAAACGTGTTTGTTATAAGATATAGTGTTTATTCACTTAATCGTTTAATTATAGAATAAGGTGGGTTGAAGACTGAACTTGCTCCTTATAACTGTATGTAAACTCACCAGCTCTGTTTTAATTAATAACCCATCACTATAGATAAATGGTGTAAGGTCTCTTGAGAACCAGCAACCCCTGCCTCCATGTTCCTTGCAGCCCGGCTGGTACATCCAGCCAATTCAGATCTAAAGACCATCTAAAGCCTCATTCTTCATAGTCTAATCAGAGTTGATGATTCTTCCACCATTAAAAATTAAAATAAAAATCTCACTTAGGCTTATACTTTTACAACTGTCCTCATTCTGCTCTAGAGTTTGGGGAATGTGCCTTAGGGACGTGGGGAGGATATCTCATCTTCAAGCAAATTTCTGGTATTTTTAAAATCTGTTTTTCACATTGGGATTCTAGGGGAGATTCCCTTTGAGGAGCGCGTTCTGTGCTGTATACCCCTCCTGGCATCCTTCACACACGTGTAAAGAAAGTCACTATTCCCAGTTTCAATGTATAGCTCTTATGTGGGGTTATTTTTTAAGCTTTAGCAGACATGTTTCAAGCTTTAACTTGAATGCATTTCAGATATTTTTCTGCAGAGCAGGTTTCTCGTAAGTGAATGGTCGTGTGTATATGTTAGCTGCTGCCACAAACATGGGGTGTAACTAATTGCCCTCAAATTTATAGGACAAGTCATTTGTCCTCATCGATCTGCATGTTGGCTGATCTAGGTTGCACTTGGCTGGATGACTATGTCAAATTTGGTTGATCTAATTCACAGTGGGATCCACTAGAGCCAACTTTGTCTGTCATGTGTCATCTTCCTGGGGCAAGCAGGCTGGTCTGGGACCAGTCTGAGCAGGTTCTTCTCCTATCTCGAGACAGGAAGCCTTAGCTTGCAAGTGCTTTTCAAGTTTCTGCCATGCTATGTCTGCTTGAAAGGACACTGACAGGGGCCGTGGATGCACAGAGGGGTAGAGAATGGGGCCACTTATTCAATCTACCACAGAGTTCCACAAAAGATCAGGAACAGAGAAGGGTACTGACTGCCAGAGTTTAACAATTTTACCTAGAATGTTGGCTGCTTTAGATGGTTCTTCATCTTCTACAATTTCTCCTTTGTTTGAACTAGTCAGAGGTTCCCTTGGTAGTTTGGCTCTCTTCTTCCTGGGAGCCTCTCACTTTTCAAGGTAGCGTGGCTCATCAGACTGGGACTGGGTAAGTACTCGAATGAATGAATGAGGGAATGAATGATACCATCACTTCCACATTCCTCAGCCCTCCTTTCGAGTTTGGGTCCTGAGGCTGTTACTGTAATATTTCTCCAGAGGCTAAAATTAGGAACCCACCTGCTGTAGGATTTCCATTTTCTTTTCAATCCCTACATTCTAGGTTTCCTTGGGCATTGCCAAATAATGATTCTTAAGTGTTCCAAAACAACCGAGATTTCTTCCAAATTTTGAGTTTACAAATCTTGTATGTGTGTGTATAAGATAACTGTCCCTGTTTTAAGTCACTTGTTATTTTTCAAGAAAATTTTACTAACATTTTAAATTAATTCTGATGGGAAGAGATACGACCATTCTATTTATTGTGTCATTGTTCATTAGAAGAACGGTTACCATTTATTAAGCACTTCTATGTGCCGGGCATAACTTAGCTTTACTCTCCAAGACAATCAAACAAAGTAGGCATTATTTAATGTCTTCATTTAATAGTAGAGGAAACAGATGTTTAGAAAAGTTAAGTAAATTAGTCAAGGTCAGACAGGTGAAATGGATTATCTGGACTGCAGGTCGAACCAGCTACTCAGGCAGCACTCTTTCTAATACATCATGTTGTCTTGATTTCTTCACTGGGTTGGCCTCATGGGTACCTCCCACCCCACCACCCTCCTTGCATCTTTTCCTGGAGGAAATGAGCATGCTCATGGAATACAATGCATGCTCTGTTGAGTAGTTTGATAAAGACTACAGCAATAACAATGGCAAGAAACAGGTTTATAAATTGCCTCCACTAAGCAAAGGGTTATTGTGATGATTTCTCCTTCCTCTCTACCAAGAGCCAGGAGAGAAAAAAGGGCTTATGCTCCGGAATAAAATACTTAGGTCAGATACAAAAAAGGACTTCCTCCCAGGTTCATTAAAAACTATCAGGGGATCCCTGGAAAGTTGGCAAATATTTTCATTTGGAAGAGGCATTTCAAACCTTCTCCTTTCTCCTCTCCTTCTTCTTCTTCCTCTTTCCACGGAGTCTTTGTTTCCAAATAAAATCTCAAAAGTAATTCCACTCACCCATTCACTCATTTAGCAAATATTGAGTAGCTACTGTGTGCCAGACATGGTGTTAGGCTGAGGACACAGTGGTGAACAGAAGACACAGACCCCATCCCCTGTCCTCACATTCTACTAGGGGCAGTGGCTTGGGTTGAAAGCGCAGGATCCTCAGAGCTGCCCCCACCTGGCCTTCTCTGTGGAGCAACCACACCCTGCAAAACAGCTAGAAAATCCCTGCCCTGAAGGCTTTTAGAAGGGACGGAGACACCAGCCCTAACCTCCCACTTCCTCCCCAGCGTCTTCCGTTGAGGAAGCCAGGAAAAGAACGTTTAGTCTGCGATGCGCACAAATGTTTGTGTTGGGGATTGTTTAGAACAGCGCTGCCCGGAAGCACGAAGCGCGCAGATTTCTTGCAGTCTCTCCTCCGCCTGCATCTCTCCTGCCTCCATCCATCCACCTTACCGGACCCTCTTCCAGGCGGCTGCTAGCGTTGTCTTCATAAAACTTTCAGTGGCTCCCTGTTGACCTCTTAATAAAGTGCAATCTTTTAAACAGGCCTTCAGGGGCCCCGTGAGCTACCCTGACCCCGGCCAGCTCTCCGGCCTCATTTTCTGGTACATCCGTGCGCGTCACCTGCAGTCCCCTTCACCCACCACCTGCGTGATCCCCAAACACGCAGGAGGTGCGCTCCTCACCTTTGTTAGGCCCAGAATGCCTGTTACTTCCTCCACTAATCAAAATCCATGCAAGCTTCCAGGGACAGCTCATTTGCAGCTTCTCCCCGAGGTCTCCCCTTATCGCTCTGCCAGAATTAATTGCTTCCTCCTCTGTGCTCCCACGGCTCTTTCTTGTGCTTCTCTTTAGCACATTTTTCTGTTCTGCCTCATCCACACATGATATGTTTACACGCCTCTTTCCTGCAACCCCCTCAGATATTCCGAATTGAGGTCATGCGTCCATGTCCGCTCATCATTGTATTTTCCGGTGCTTTATTCATCAAAGGGCCTGCACCAAATATCTTACATTATTGGATTAAATTCTCATACTAGAGTTCTGTGAGGTCAGGTGGGGCTGCTTGTAGAGGGGCTAATGACTAGATTTTTAATTCTATCTGTAAGAGGTATGCTAGCCCTTGGTCCAAAACAGACTTGGGGTCAAATCCTTAAATCTGTACTTACTCGGTGAGTTGCGGTGAATCACTTAACTTCCATGAGCCTCAGTTTTCTCCTCTGAAAATGGGGACCAAAACACCTCCGTGACTTGTCAGGAAGATTAAATGACCACTCTTGGGGCGCCTGGGTGGCTCAGTCGGTTAAGCGGCTGCCTTCGGCTCAGGTCATGATCCCAGGGTCCTGGGATCGAGCCCCACATCGGGCTCCCTGCTCAGCAGAGAGCCTGCTTCTCCCTTTCCCTCTGCCTGCCGCTCTGCCTACTTGTGCTATCTCTCTGTCAAATAAATAAATTAAAAAAAAATAATAAAAAAGATTAAATGACCACTCCGTACCTAGCACAATGCCTGTCACGCAGTAGGTAGTGATAGATATTAGCCACACCTACTGGTTTTCTTCTGGGAGAAATCCTAGCCTATATTACTGAATCCTTTATAAGCACCAGGTCTAGTCTTGTCTACACACTTTGCCTGCATTATCTCATTGAACCCCAATAAACACCCCAATGAGGAGGAGCTACTGTTTCCATCCCCATGTTATAGGTGAAAGAACTGGAAGGTCAGTAGCTGCCTTGAGGTCACACAGTTCGTAAGGAGTACAGGTGGATGAGAATCCAGTCATCAGACACCAGACACCCTGGTCTTAACTATTGATGCCTTTCGGTGGATCTGAGAAGCTAAAGAAAAAGTTCTAGTTTTAACGGAACAGGATCCTTCCTAAGCAGGATCTTGGAGAGAATCTGTCACGCAATGGGCTACCCGTGAAAGCACTGGGAACTGACCAGCAGGATGATTTCTTCTGGTTGTGCCGAGATAAGCATTAGTCTATCAGATTCTCTGCAGAGTCAATGTTTTCAAGAAGATTTTCTGTCCTTTAGATTGCTAAATAACTTCCTACATTTTTCTTTTCAGTTATAATATTTCAAGGCAAAGTTGGCTTATCAGTTTCCTCAGCACCTCTCCCTCAAAGAAGGGGCAAAGTCAAATCAGCTCTGATTACATGGTACCATCAACATGGATAGATTGCAATAATCAGCTCTAAAATTTCATTTTGTTCCCTGGGAGTTAGTGTGTGATCTATTTCAAAATGAATAAAAAGGACGCTTCTCATACCATTCATCTCTTTTATTTGCCAGCATAATAATTCCCATGGTTTGTTATCTGACTCACACTGGGGCTGGTTTAATCTGAATTATGCATATTCTACTGTGTTGCTATAATTTAGCCAAACATGATTTTGTATTATATTTTATTTTAAATAAATCCATTCCCTGGGGACCAAAGTAAGAAAAACCCAAGCCTCTCTCCTCTCTCATCCCTAAATCTGTACTTACTCGGTGAGCTACGGTGAATCACTTAACTTCCCTGAGCCTCAGTTTTCTCCACTGAAAATGGGGACCAAAACAACTCTGTGACTTGGCAGGAAGATTAAATGACCACTCTGCCTAGCAGAGTGTGCTTAGCAGAGTTTGCATATTTAACACTTTTTTTTTTCCTTTCTATTTAGTTCTTTGTTTCTTCTCAAGCCAGAAACTTTAGATCCGCAGTGACTTTTGTGGTTGGGTTCTTGGCTTTCTACCTTGCTAAATCCAAGAGCTTTTATCCTTCTTCCCTCCCTTCCCTCCTTTTTCCCTTTCATTGCTTTATTGAGATCTAATTTACATATCATAGAATTCACCTGTTTTAAATGCATGATTCAACGATTTTAAGTAAATTTTCCGTGTTGTGCGACACTTGCCACAATCTCATTTTACAACATTTCCATCACCCCGAAAAGGAACTGCGTGCCTGTGTGCAGTCACTTTCCATCCCCACTCCCAGCCGTAGCCAAGGAGTAATCTACCTTTTATCTCTATACACTTGACCTTTTGTGGAAATTTCACATAAATGGAATCATATAGTTTGTGGCTTATTGTGTCTGGATTCTTTGAGTTGGCATAACGTTTTTGAGGTCCATCCACATTGTAGCATTTATCAGTACTTTGTTCCTTTTTTTAAAAAATAGATTTTATTTATTTATTTGAGAGAGAGAGAGAGCATGGGCGGGGGGAGCAGAGGAAGAAGCGGGCCCCAGCTGAGCAGGGAGCCCAATGTGGGGCTGGATCCCAGGACCCTGGTATCATGACCTGAGCCGAAGGCAGACACTTCACCGACTGAGCCATCCAGGCACCCCAGTACTTTGTTCCTTTTTATTGTCAGAGAGTATTCCTTTGCACGGATGTATCACATCTGGTTTATCCATTCACCAATTGATGGACATTTGGTTTGTTCCCTTTTTTGGGTTATTATGAATAATGTTGCTATGAGCACTCACATATAAGTTGTTGTATGGACATATATTTTTATTTTTCTTGGGTAGATTCCTATGAGTAGAATTACTGGGTCTTGTGGTACATTTATATTTAACATTTTTTTAAGAGACCACCAAAGCATTTTATAAGATTTTATAAATTTTACATTCCTACTAGCAATATATGAGGGTTCCAGTTAATCCATCTCCTTGCCAACAGTTGTGATTCTCTTATACATTGGTGAGATGTTTTTGATAAGAATATGGAGGGAAAATGGTAACTAGATGTAGTTTTAATGGCAGTTTTCTTGTTATGGGTAAAATTGGGCACTTTTCTTGTTTAAGGACCATTTGTAAACATTAAATGTGAACTCATGTCAATTCTTTTGTCCATTTACTATCTAGTTTTTGGACTTTCTTTTCCCTTCTTGATTTTAAATTATCCACTTCAAATAACTAAAGTGTATTTTCTCCAGTATAAACACAGTATATGCTCATTTTAAAACAAAGAAAGTGACACTTCACATTAATTAGGCAAATTGACTGAATTTGTTTTATGCTCTCCAGAAAGTCCACCAAAGTGATTGTGAAGTGATTTTTTTTGAAGGAATTAACCTGGAAGGATAAAAAGAGCAGAAATCAACAAGTTTTCATACATGGAGAACAGATGGGAGGAAAACTCATCACCTAAGCGGAGTGGAGAAGTTATACTCCAGCGTCTTGCAGAGAGAAGTCTGGAGAAAAGGAGACCCACTCACCCAACAGATACCCCAGACAGACTGAACACAGTAAAGGCTAAGCTTCTGGGGTGTCTAAGAGAAGAGCAATGGCTGTGACCTGTTTTGCAGACAGGTTAGGCCTCCCCCCAAATTCCCTTCCCACCCTGTCCAGCCAGGTAACTACATGTCTCCTCCCACAGGAAGTGGGAGATCCTAAGGCGAGGGGTGGAGGCTAAAAAGGGAAAGAGTGAGTGTCTGTATTGAACCATGGGGTCCTCACCACTTCTTCTTCCCCAGAACATGCTGAGCCCTACCTCCTTATCCTCTGTTTACTGTCCCTAGGCAGGAAATTGAAGAATTCTTCTCAGGAGAAAAGGCTTCTATATACTGACGTTTGAGGGTCCCCCAGTGAAAAGCCTACCTCATCCCTTGGTCACCTTATTCAGAAGCTCAACAGCTGACAATCATCTTTACCCCCAAATGAAATATGAACAAAGGGTAAAAGATCATCAATATTTGAGGAAGGCTTTAGACATAAAAGAGGGCACAGGAAACAGCAAAGAAACAATGGAGAAAAAAAAGAACCCTCCTGGAGAAAATAAATAGTTCTCCAGAGAACAGAAAGATTTCAACAAACAAAACCACAGAATATTTTCATAAAGATAAGATACTGAAATCACAAACCAAATACAGGATGTTATGATAAAAGAACAGAAAAGCAGTTAGAGCTTCTAGAAATTAAAAATATTGTAATAAAAAATTTTTAAAGCAGTGGAAGGGCCCTTGGAAATCTTCCAGAAAGCATTATAAAACATGAAGGAAATGGGCAATAGCAGGAAAGAATGAGTAAACTGATAGGATTGGCCCCAAATGTTTCCTTTTCTCATAAGATTTCCAGAGAAGAGGGCAGAGAAAAATGGAAGGAAATTATCCAACAGATACAGAAATTTCTCAGAATTGAAGGGCAAGTGTCTCCAGTTTAAATGGGCTCATTAAGTGCCAACATAATAAATGGGGGGGAAGGACATATAATTTTGAAATTTTAGAGCATTAGAGATAAAGAGAGACTTCTAAAGAGAGGGAAACTGTGGGTCCCAAAGTCAAGGATGACACTGGATTTCTCAGTAGTAATGCTGGTTTCTGGACATCACTGGGGGAATCCCTTCAGCAGCTTTCAATTGAGAATTCTATATCTAGTCAAACTATTCATCAAGGATGAGGGTAGAAGACATTTTTAGATACATAAAGGCTCTAAATATTTACCTCCCATGCATCCTTTAAGGAACTACTTGAAGATGTCTTACAGCAAAGGAAGTGAGTAAAGCAAGAAAGAGGGGTGATGATTGGCCTACCAGTAAACTGCCTTCACATCATCAGAATAATATCGTCTCCCTCTACTTACTTAGATAAGCATTTCCACATAATTATTTAAGGGCAATGGGGGAAAGGAAGTGCTCGTAAGTATGTTTGGGTGGCTTTAAAGAGTTAAATCTTAAAATACTAGGAAAGGAAATGAAGAGAGAGATGCTGTCTAAACTGTGTAAACCAGGACATAGAAATATAAGTATATTATTTAAAAATGTTATTTAGAAGAAACAATATGAGAGTTCCTTGTGACGTTCTGCACAGAGGGACTCAGGGTAGTTGGTGGGTACTGTTGGGCGGTAAGCGACACTACTTTGATAAACATGAAATAAACAATTTAACAAGAAAGAAACGTTTTAGGGCCAAATGTAAACTGCTACCACAACAAAAACCACAATAAAACAAAGAAAGTAGGTGGGAGAAAAATCACTAATGGTCACACCACGCAGAAATGAGCGGTGTTCACATTGGGTGCCATTATTTCTTTATTTAGTCTTTACAAGCAGGTTCTCGTTTCTGGCTTTTGCAGAGCTGTGTTCATCCAGCTGGTGATTCTGCTTTTCTTCATCGATTCTCTCAGCATAAACATTTTCCCACGTTATTACATCACATTCAAACTAAATGGACTTTGAAAGGGCTGCCTGAGAACCCAACCAGGTGGCTGCACTATAATTTACTTTTGTCATTGTCATTTGCTCTGCTCTCTGCCCAAAGCTCCCATATTCTTGGGAAGAGCCTCCCAAGAGATTCTCAAGCGGGCAGCCCCACTTCCTCCGCTCTAGCCATGGGATTCAGGTGGGGGCGGCCAATCCCATGCTAGCCCTATGGCCAGAGCCCTGAGAAGGGGCCCAAGCCTGGGCAATCCAACGTTTCTGGGACGTTCTCTGGAGCCGGACCAAAGAGCTTGATGTGAGGATGTAAGCCTGAAGCAGGGATGTGAGCTCAGACTCCCGGGACAGCCAGTCTGAACGCAGAAAGCTCCAGGAAGCAGAGACAGAGAAGGGACAGGACAGGGAACCAAACCAGAGCAAGAGGGAAGAGAGACACAGGGAGAAAGAGAAGAAGGAGATCAACCTCACAGCCTCCAAAACTATGAATCTCACTGTCCTTGAGGCCAATCTGATTCTAGCCCTATCCGTAACTGGTTACATTAGCTGATAAATAAATACTTCCTTTAGACATTTTCTACGTAAGAGAGTTTGAACTTGCTTCTATTATTTTTAAATGAATGAGCCTTCACCAGTGTGACCTCTGGAATGGAACATAATATTCAAGTTGTTTTTAGCAGATACTTAATAAATACTTATTAAACTGAATTAAATTAACTCCCCTAGAGGCAAAATGGTACAGGGAAAAGAACACAGGCTTTAGAAACTGGCTGACCTGTGTTTGAATTACGGATCTGTAAGAACTCTGGCAAATTATTTCCTATGGCAGAGCTTCGATTGGTCCTCTTCCTCCTTCATTGACAACAGCATTATAATCTCTAACGTGTGTGGAGTTCTTTCTCTGTAGTTCATACTATGCCAGGTGCTTTGCATGTGTTATCTCTTGGATAAAATAATCCCAGGGGAGAAGTCTCATTATTACATTGTTATGATCTGTGAAATGAGGATTCGATGAGATAACCAATAGAAGGCAGTAATAATTAATAAAGTGACTTTCTTCTCCCACTTTTTCCTTCCCGACTTAATACTGCCACTTACCACTTTGCCAGTATTCACAGTTATGGCCCCTTTGCATTTGGGCAGGTTAATATGTTTGCTTTTTGCCATCATAACTTCTTAGCCTTTGTCCTCTTGCCTTTTAGCTTGTCAGTTACTCAGTGTGAAATGTGCTCAATAACGTCACAACACAAAACTAAAACTCAGCAAATGGAAAGATGCACTCTGCTCTTGCTTGGGAAGACTGAGCATTCTAAAGAGTTCAGTTCTCCTGCATTTGTAAATTTAATTTAATACAAAAAAAGAAAAAAAGAAAAGAAAAAAATAACAAAGACCTCCCCCTACTCCTTCCCCGGAGTGGGGCAAGTTGATTCTCAAGTTCATATGGAAAAATAAACAAGCAAAGATAGTCAGAAAAAAATCTGAAAACAAAGAGTGATGAAGAGTGATCAGCCCCTGTGGATAATAATATATGTCATACAATCTCAGTAATAAAAACAGAGCGATTATGATACCTGAATAGACAAACAACCATAACACAAACTAGAAAGTTCAGAAATGGACCTGATTAACAAAATAATTTAGTGAAGTAGTGAATGTGGTATCAACATTCAGATTTTGACTGCACACTCTGCTGGCAAGACAGACCGGAACGTAATGTAATTTTATCAAAATTACAAGTGCATTTACTCCCCTTCTGGGAATTTACCTATGCATTTAAGTGTATACAGACAAAATGATGGGTGTTCAAAAAGGATTTGTTGCAGCACGTTTATAAGAAGCAATCCAAGTTCCCATAACTGGGACACTGGATAAATACACTATGGCAAGCCCACAGAGGAAATACTATTTAGCTCTAAAAAAAAAAAAAAACAGTAAATGTTCTCTAATTATTTCTACGAAAAGAAGAAAATGAAAAACTCCAGTGTAGAATAGTGTATATCCTACATTGCATTTTGGGTGGGAAAGGGAGCAGTCAGAATAGATATTTGTAATGGCTTGTATCTGCATAAAGAAACACTGAAAAGATACATAAGTTGCTAAGAATAGCCACCTATGGGGAAAGGGGGATCTGTCAGAAGGGAAGAGACATGAGAGCAACACTTGCCAATATACACTTTATGACATTGGTTTGGTTTTTTGAATCATGAGTTTATATTACCCGTTTAAATAATTAAAAGAAAACAGTAAGGGTTAGAAAAAAAAAAAGCAAGCAGTGAATACTTACTGTGTATAAGACACTGAGCTAAACTTGTAAATACATCATCTCACTTAATCCTCACAAGGGCTCTGTGAGGTTTTATTTTAATCTCCATTTTAGAGCTGAGAAAAAGAGTGACTTAGATCCTGTAAGCAATTTATGCATCCCTCGTATCAATCCACATCCCTCCTTTCTTTCATGTCCGAGCTCCATATTAATTTCTTGCAAGTTTGCACGGATCATTTCCACCCAACTCCCAACTGGCTGTTGGAATCTCTTTAACTAACAGTCAAAGACCTAGTTCATGCCATATTCTTTTAATGTAACAACATCGTTAAGGCCTTTTGCCTGTACTGCTCCATCTCTCAGACTAGACAGTCAAAAACATATAAAATGTAACTTTTATTTGTGTAGTTTCATGAAGTTTACCCAGTCTCTAATTAAGTGGAATCTCCCTAACACCCTCCCAGAGAGGATTTATTATCCTTAACTTTACCGAAGAAGAAACTGAGGCCCAGAGAGACTCAGAAAGATAAACTGGGAGCCATATCCAGGATTTCTGGCTCCAAGATAAATTCTCTCTTCATAACACCACAGCTACCTCTAGCTAGCCTTCCAGAAAATATCTGGGTGAACCATATTTATTGCAGGAAAATGTCTGTGTCAACTATTCTAGGAATGAGGAACAGAAATAGCTCAATGATCATGAAACTGGTCCTTTGTCTCTCATACTGGGCATCGCTAACTGATGGGGGGACTGAATTTTGTCTCTGGGTCTTGAAGGCTGATTCACATTCTTCACGATCTCAACACGGGTTCTACCTCCACAGTCAACCCGTCTTCATCAAAGAAGGACACTCAAGGAGAAATGTACTTACCATCTGAGAACTAGATGATCTCCAGTACCTTGCTGCTCAAAATGTGGTCCTCAGACCAGCATCATCAGCCTCTTCTGGAGGCAGAATCTCTGTCCCATCACAGACCTAAAGCATCAGAATCTGCACTTTTACATGCTCAGGTGATTCTAGGAGTATGAAAGTTCTAGAGGCTCCACTCTAACATTCTGTTCAGTGACAATTCTCCATGATTTCATGGCCTATGGCCCTTCCATCTCAGAGAACCAGCCAGAGCCGCCTCTTCACCCTTCCCTCAGATCTGTTGGTTGTGAGGAGCACATACTAAATTTCTCTAGAGTATCTTCCAGGAATTTGGGGTTGAATGAGAAATTGGTTCCACTCAAAAAGATCCTTCTGAGACCAGGTTTACATAACTGAGAAATGGGGGAAGGAGGGGAAAGTCTAAACTCTCCTACTTGGCTGTCACCGCCTCTCGTTGCCTGGAGAGTTGTTCTCTGCTTAGTGTTAAGGGTGTAGAGGTGACTCTTCTGCCCCAGACTTGCCAGCACCACAGAAAAATGGAATCCTACACTACTCTCCTGGGTGTGCTGGCGTCCTAGCCAGCCTGGCTCACGTTCTGGGGTGAGGAACTATCTTTCCCTGACACGCTATCTCTTTGATCACCACTTTGAGTACTGCCTGTTTCTGGATTCCAAAGGCCACTGCTCTGTTAGTCAAATTTACCTCTCATGCACTTCGTTGACATTTAAAAAAAAATTTTTTTTCCTTGAGGCTCCTGGGTCGCTCAGTTGGTTAAGAATCAGCTCTTGGTTTTGGCTCAGGTCCTGATCTCATGGGTCATGAGATCGAGGCCTGAGTCGGGCTCCACACTCAGCGGGGAGTCTGCTTGAGATTCTCTCTCTCTCTCCCTCTCCTCTCGCTCTCTCTCTCTTTCTCTCCCTAAAATAAATAAAATAAATCTTTAAAAAATGTTTTTCTTTATGTTTGCTTGTTGGCTTTAATTTATGGCACGGGAGAAAGATGTTTCCAATCACAAGGCTGGAATCCAATTAGGAGGATTATTCACCAGTGGGGAGCACTAGAACAGGTGGTAATTGAACAGAAATAACAATTTTCGGGGTTTTCCTAGAAACCTCTCATGGGTATTTTCTTTATTTCTACATTTGTGTATTATTTTTCCATCTTTATTTTAAATGTGTGTCATATTTCTTCTAGTTATGAAAGAAGTATTTTTATTTTGAAAACCTGGAAAATTCAGAGGGCTATAGGGGAAGTAACAAGAAAACACCAAGTCCAATACTTAGCATTTTGTTCTTTTTCTTTCCACTCCTTTTGCTGTGACAGGGATCTTTCCTTGCTTGTTTCTCTCTGCAATGGAGGGGACGCTTGTTGCAAGGTCTTTTATCTCATTACAATAAGAAGGACAGTGACTGAGGTCCGGCACGGAGAGCAGCAGGATGAGTCAGTGAAATGACACGAAGGGACCCCAACAGACTTGGAGCTGGACTTCTCCAGGGCATCTTCCTCTGACTCTTGGACATCAGGCTGAGGTGCCCAAGTGCCAGCCACTGTGGCTTTTTCTGCACCAGACCCCACATGCTCACATCACAACCTCCACAGCTGTGAGGCCAAGCTGGTGACCCCCCCCAGGACATTCTCCCAGCTGGAAAGGTATCACCCCCACATGGCTTGAGGTCCTCTTGCTGTGTGAGGGCTGTTTCTTGGTCCCAGCAGAGATAGGACACACATGTGCTCCATTCTCTGGATGACATACAGGCCTGTGGGAAGGCCTTGGAATTCAGAGCTGGGCAGCCCTGGGTTCTAATTCTAACTCAGTCCCTTAACGGTTTTATGATCATGAGCTGGGGTAAGTTCCCTGAGTCTTAGTTTTCTTAACCATGAGATGGGGCTACTAAAACCTGCCTATGGGGTCATTGGAAGGATTACAGATCATGGTTGCTCAATGCAGCTGAACAGAAACTCAACGAAGGACAGTGACTATTGTCACTGTCTGTCCCTTCTCTCAGCTCTTTTGCAAGCTTATGTTAAACAAACTTTTAATATTGGTTTCACACCCTATTTCTCCACGTCTGTGTCTTATAAGCAAATTCCTTCTGGAATTATAGAATCCCAGGCCATCACCGGCTCTCCCCTAAGATTTTAAACTCTCTCCCTCCTTCCCCCACCACTCTCTCCATGTATTTGCTTGCTAGTGGTAAAAAGATACAAGGGAAAAATCAAACCTAGCCTCTGTCCTTCGAGAGCCTTTAATCTCATTGGGGAGACAAGACTTAGACACAAGATACAATTAGAGAATAATAAAAAAGAGCGAGAACCCTCAAATGTGCTGAGTATAATGTTCTACGCCTCTGTCTGCTTCCGAATTCCATTCTTGCCTTATTAAACAATATCGCCGTGCTGCTGACTCATGTTCCGTTTCTGGACCCCTAAGACTATAATATTTCTGTGCTGGGTGTGCACATAACAAGTCAGAATACTCTATTGTATATAATATTTCTGCAGCGTATTCTATTTGGGCAGTTTTCCCTGGGTGTTCTCCATGGCACTTGTCCCCATCCCAGTTCACTGTCCGCGTCTGATAATGTTTCTATGCTGTCAACCTTGTAACGTGAGGCATTTGCTTCCTAACAGAGATATCTTGGAGGAAAGCTCTTCGAACAGCTGTCTTAGCCACCAATGTCTGGTATTGCCACATTTTCTCTCTGTACTTGGAATGCAGACTCTCAGAGTCCTGGGAAAGGGAAGGAAGGATGGTAGATCCTAAATACCATGTCCCTAAGCAGATAGATGACCTTGGACATATCTCTTCCTGTGTCAGGGCTTTGGTTTCCTCCTAAGGGGAAGGAGGCTGTGTGGGACTTTCTGTGACAGACAGACATGCTGTGATCGCACATACGGGTGCTAATGTTGTCGGGAGTGATGTCACCGACAACCAGCTCTGTCACTGAAGAGTGAGATGGGGCTCAGCACTGCTTCCTCTCTTGTTTTCTTTACCTGAGGACGGTCTGTGGGATGGTAGCTTTTCCCTGAAAATGATGGCAGGACACTTCTCAGAGTCTTTCTCGCCTCACGATGGGTCCGTACCACAGACCCGTTAGACTAGTGAGATCAGTCATAGCGCAACACAGATGCTTAGCGGAGCAAATGTTGGTTTCTTGGGTTTGTTAGAAATGGAAAGAGACAGTTTGCCAGGTGCTAGCTATAGAAAGGGAGAGCTCCCAGAGGCTGTGTCCTGTGGAGGGTATTTCAAAAGCAGCATGGCTGTAGCATCTACCTTCAAGACGTTTACATGCAGTGCAAGTGACGGAAAAGGGGACGGGGTAAGCAGATACACAGAAAAGTGCCATAGGAGCGATGCATAGCTACATTCACCCAGGGCGTCTACAGGAGCCCCAAACAGAATGTTAGAAATGGAGGAGACGTTATAAGATCCTCTCAAAATTCACATTTGGCAGAAAATGGAAATGAGGCTTTGTGGGCAAATGGCCCTCTCAGGGGGAAATTCATGGAGCTGGTTAGTAGCGGGTCTCCTGTTGATGGAGTCAAGGTCATTTCCACCAAAATATTCTGCCCCTGCTGGGATTATTTGATTTGGGTTGGCTAGTTAGGGTTACATGGGATGGCTATATTTGAAAATTATTCTAATATAAGAAGTGTGGTTTGGCTGGGAGACACATATTTTGGGTTTGCACAGGTAGATTAGTGGCCAGGGGAAGGTGTACAGAAAGTAGACCTTAAGAGGTGTTCAGTAAGGGATGCCTGAGTGGCTCAGTCGGTGAAACATCTGCCTTCGGCTCGGGTCACAAACCCAGGGTCCTGGGATCGAGCCCTGCATCAGGACTTCTCCCTCTCCCTCTGCCTCTTCCCCTGTTTGTGCTGTCTCACTCTCTCTCTCAAATAAATAAATAAAATATTTTTTTAAAAAGAGGCATGCAGGGGCACCTGGGTGGCTCAGTTGTTAAGCGTCTGCCTTCGGCTCAGGTCATGATCCCAGGGTCCTGGGATCGAGCCCCACATCGGGTTCCCCACTCCGCGAGAAGCCTGCTTCTCCCTCTCCCACTCCCCCTGCTTGTGTTCCCTCTCTCTGTGTGTCTCTCTCTGTCAAATAAATAAATAAAATCTTTAAAAATAAATAATAAATAAATAAATAAATAAATAAATAAATAAAAAGAGGCATGCAGTAATAGTTATTAAATTTGGGGGGATTTGCTGAGCATACAAACAAAAATAAAACTCTCCTTATCCTTCTCAATTAATATTTCCTGATTGAGGTGGGAGTGACTGAGTCATATTCATGAGTAGGTTTGCCTAATTATAGACAGTACCAGCTGGTGAGTGTGTTGATAGAACCAGATAAAAAGCCTCACACATAAATACCCAGTGTGTTGGAAGGGCCAGATGTTAAGGTAAGAATGGTGGCCTCCGTCAACTTTGGGTGTCTCAGCAAATTCCCAACCATGTAACAGAGTTTAAAAGGTGGGGAAATATTAATAATACGAGGTACTTGCACCTGGGAATGAATAAGCTATTTTACCTGTGTAGTTGTTTTCCTCATTGATCTATTAATAGTGCCAAAATAAAATATCCTACATCTTCAGGAAGCAATTATGACCAGACATCAGCCAGGAAGGAAATTTGTATTCATTGCTAGTTACAAATGGCTCTTTGTAGAGAAACATTCTGGGCTTTCCAAAGGTATATTCGTTATATACATGGTACTTCATCTCTGCCTTTAATCATTAGATAATCAGGTATTTTGAGCACTTCATAATTATGTATTATCTGATAATCTTCAAAGGCTTTTACACTATCTGACTAGGACCTTACAACAGCCCGCTGGGCGAGGTAATGTACTCTGTCCCATTTTACAGAAGCAATGGAGCAGGAGTGCCCTCGGGAGCTCTGTTTGAACGTGGGGTCATTCACAGTCACATTCTGGGCATAGGAGAGTGAATGGCTTCGGCACGAGGCTAGGAGAGATGAAGTGACTTGCCCAGGGCCACATACCTGTTCAAAGGCAAATCCAGAACACGGTCCAAGACTTCTGACTGTGGCCAATTATTCCCCTCCACACCAGCGGCTCTCAAACATTGGTGAGCATCAGAATCACCAATGCATCTTATTCAAACTTAGATTGGCTGGCCCTATCCCAGAGTGTTTGACACGGACATCTGGGAAAGGTAGGCCAAAAGTTCACATTTCAATATTTCAGGAAGTGCTGATGCTAGAGACCAGGCGCTGAGAACCACTTCCGGTTCAAAGCGTGGTCCCAGGAGCTCCTGAGAAACGCAGAATCTCAGGTCCCACCTCAAACCTGCAGAATGAGAATCTGCATTTTAACAAGATCAAGTACAAAGTTGAGGGGGGTTGCTGTCCACCCCAGGCGTCAGTTTGCAAGGCACTGGACTAGGGGTTGAGGGGACAGGAGAGAACAATGATAATTTTTCAGTCAGGCACTTCCTATCTGTCAGGCACTTCTCTAAGCACTGGATATATTATCTCATTTAATCCTCACAACAGGGGCGCCTGGGTGGCTCAGTCAGTTAATATCTGCCTTCTGCTCAGGTCATGATCCCAGGGTCCTGGGATTGAGCCCCACACCAGACTCCCTGCTCAGCGGGGAGTCTGCTTCTCCCTCTGCCCCTCCCCCCTGCTTGTGCTTTCTCTCTCTCTCAAATAAATAAATAAAATGTTTAAGAAAAATTCTCACATAACCCTACAAGGGAGATACTAATATTATTTCCATTATAAAGTCGAGGAAATACCCTGGTAGAGAGGTTAGTAGCCTACCTCAGACCACTCAGCCAAGAAAAGATGGACCCAGGTTTTGAAGCTGGGCTGTTCATGCTCATTTACTATGCTATATGTAAGGTGGGTTGCCACTCATACAGCAGGGCAGACGAGAGGGAAAGCCATGCAAATAGAAAGCAAGAGAGAAACTATGGTTAGAACAGACTCCGGGGCCAAAGGCATCTGTGTGCCTCAGTGAAAGTCAGGAGAGCTGGATCTGGCTGGGCCTCTGCAGAGATTTCTGATGATGTAGCTTTGGTGAGTCCTGTTGCTTAGTACCTTCACTTGTCGAGTTGATCATAACAACTGATAAAGAGAAAAAGCTCCCCTCTGGCAGCTAGACTGTGGAGGGAGGGTATGGAGAATCGAAAAAGAAGCCACAATTTGTCATAACAGACTGCACTCTGATTTGGCAAAACAAACAAACGTACCAAATTGAAACCATGATGTTCATCACAAGCTACCAAGCTTCAATTCTTTTAACACCGATCTCTTCAGACCCATGTGTTCCAAGGTCAGACCACAGACACACTGATCTTGCGGTGACCCTGAACAGATATATGTGTTCCAAGTACAAGACTGTAGATTGTTCCAGCAACTTTCTCATTGATTCCTGCCAAGCCCATCTTATGACTCACTTGAGCTCCCAAGACCCTAGAAAGGACCTCTTTCCTGACTCCTCTCTATCGAGACACCCAGGGGCCCCTGGGTATATAGTTTCCCTCGCTGTAGCAAATAATAATCCACTTTACTCACTCAAGTGTCTTCCCAGTGGTCTTTGCCTGATGGACTCCAACACAATAATATTTTCCTACCTACCTCACAGACTTGTTATGACTATGGAAATAAAGCAGGGAGGGCTCCACACATTTGTGAGCTTCTCAACTTGTTAGAGTTATTATTTATGCCTTGTTCCATCTTCCCCCCACCAAGACAGTGATGCCCCAAGTTAAAAGAAGAGACCAGGTCTTATTTTCTTTGTATTCACAGTGTCTAGCATGCTTCTTAATATAGAAGAGACTCAATAATTATTGGTTGAATGAAAAAACAAATACATGGGCAAATAAAAAAGAAATCATTCTGCAGTTCTTCTTTCCCGGGCTGCAGCCCTGTGAATCATCCACACTTCCCCCAACAAGGTGAAAGGTTTGTAAGTGCTGGAAAGTGATGGTTACCACCTGGGCAGACTCTCACTAGCATTTTGTAACAGTTGCACATAACCTCCTTGGCCTCTTGAAAGTTTCTCTACCTGCAAGCTGCCTGGAATTGCTAGTGGGAATATCACTCCCCTTGCCCATAACATTGATCTTGGAGCAGTAACCACACAGGGCAGCCAAATAGCAGTACATTTTATAGCCCGTGGAGCTGGTGTGTATCAGCGTATCAGCTGAGTGCCTCTTGCAATCACGCCCGTGTTTAGCAGCACAATATTCTCAGGTGCTTTTGCAACAGACTTGCACCAAGCGGAAATCATGGTGCACGGAACACAGTGACTCCATCAAACATCCTAAAATCGTTTCAGCACAGCGAGTTCTAGCTATGGCTAGAATCCCCGGGGGATAATTTTGATCAAGCAGAAGCTGCCAAAGATTCTTCCAACTCGGAAAGCACAGGGGCTGTCCACTGCTATGCACATTCCCTTCTCTCCTCGTGCCTCTTCCCCTGTGCCCCTCAGCCTGCTTTCTGGTTGTCATGACTTCTGAGCGAGGCACCCAAAGGAGTGGGCAGGCATTTACCCTGGTGTAGGAGGGAAGGAAGTGGACACCATTTATAGGATGAGCAAAACAATTATCTCAGGAATCGCAGGTCCTACAAGATGGAGTTCAGACTCGTGGTTTCTGCGACCATGTTCTCTGCTAAGGCAAGGCCTACCCTACGGGGTATTTCCCAAGAGAAACAACTACGTTTCCTTCCCAATGCCCTCTTCCCAGGGCAGGAGTGAGTACAAAGAGAACACTGTATTGGCTTCCCCTCTCGCTTCCAGCCATCAGAGGAACATGGCCCCTGAAGCAAAAATGAAATGCATCCTTCAGTGGGTCCCAGTGTCAGTGCAGAGCTCCCCTCCACAGGCCAGAAAGGATGGGGCTTGTCCTGGGCCAGGCCCTGCTGCTTCCTGGGCTCCAGCCAGCATATGATGGCTCCCGTACAATTCCCAGTTTCTCCTCCCTGCCCAGAATCTGCTCTCAGCCTGGACAGGGGAGAAGGTAGGATTTCTTTCTAAGCAGTCCTCCCCACCCCATGGCCTCGGTGTCACATTGAAACAGTTATAAACATACCCTACATTTCCCATTTCTTTCTGTGCATTTCCCTCGTATATGATGGGTGCACCCACCTATCTTCTCCATTAGGATATAAGCATCTCCTCTGTCCCTTTCCCCTGCCCTACAGGTGAGCATAGTGCTTGATCTATAACAAGTGCAGGATAATAAACATATTTTATTTTATTTTTTAAAGATTTGTTTATTTATTTGAGAGAGAGTGCACGCACGTGTTGGGGGGGGGGGGAGGTTGCCACGGAGAGGCAGAGGGAGAAGGAAAAGGAGAGAAGCAGACTCCCTGCTGAGCACAGAGCTCCATCCCAAGACCCATGACATTACGAACTGAGCCAAAACTGAGAGTTGGAAGCCCAATTGCCTGAGCCACCCAGGTGCCCCTAGAGACACATATTTTAAAGAAACACATATGTGGCCAAAGACTGTGGGATTGTGGCAGTTCCAGTAGATTTAAGATTCTTTTTTTGCTGAAGGTGACTTTAAGGAGGCATGGGACTGACTCTTGCTTCTTGAAGTTAAAAGTCAAAGAGGAAGGGCATCACATCTGGCTGGCTGATGCGTTGTTGGAGACTTTCCAACCAAGTCGAGCGCCACGGCTCAGGCTTCTTCCCCAACATGGCGGTGTCCCTCCTCAGTCAACTTCCAGAGGCAGGATGGAGGCGGTATGCTGGCCCCAACCTGCAGGCTCACCAGCACTCTCTCCGAGCTGTCTCAGAAACAGAGATGGTGAGGACCAGTACTTTTCCAGCCTTCCAGTGCTATCCTGAAGAAGGGGGAATGTTGTCCAGTGAAACCTTAGATCACTGGAGGGCACTGTCTTCTTTGGTGGGAGGGGACCCAGGCAGGATCCTTCCAGTGTTCTGGGAGGGGTGTGTGGGCTCTGAACTTTCAGCTTTATTCTTCTGGTGTTTTAGTTGTTGCTGTGGATGATATTCCAAGCTGCTGCCTCCCTCCCTCCTCAGCTGGGCTCTGCCCTGAAGTCATCTGAGCCCGTGCTGCTGAGAAATTTGAAAGGATGAAAGTTGATGTCTGGGGGACTGTTTTGAAAAGCTCAAATTCAAATATGAGTGTTATCATTGTTAATTATAAGTTCAAACTCAGAGTGATATTATCACTACTAATTCTAGTTAGCTTCCTCTTTTGCAGAGAAGATGGAGGATGAAAGCCATACATTTTGTAAATTGATTACTAATGTTCAAAGGGTTAGAATATAAGATAACACACCACGTTCTCACTAGATGGAGCATAATTCAAATTTTCTTTGATTCAGAAAACATTTCAGCATCTTGCAGTCAATCTGCTAACACTATAAGAAATTCTGATTTTTGCATGGTTAATTGAATTTTGGATAAAGTCTCATTCACCGTATATTTGGTAGTAGTATTAGCATATATTTAAATCAAAGACAGTTACTGACGACTGACTGTTTGCAGGGTACCATGACATGTGATAACAATAAATAAAAGTCTAGATGGAGCAAACAAAACTCTATGAGACAGAACTAAGGGCAGTTCAGTTGAAGGGAACCCTGAGCAGAAGGCCTGGGGATGGTCAGCACTGGCGTGCTCGGGGACTAGAGAGATCATGAGTGTGCCTGAGAGTGGGGACCCTGCAGATAGTAATAATAATAATTGCAATAATATGCACAGCGTTTACTGAGCATTTACCACTTGCCAGGCATTGTGCTAAGTGTTTTCCATTGGGAAATCATTGCATCTCCACAGTAACTCTGTAAGGAAAATCCTGTTTTGTTTCTCAGATGAGGAAACTGAAGCATGCAGTGATTAAATGACCTGCTGCCTCAGTAAGTGGTGGAGCTGAGATTTGTGCCCAGGCTGTGTGACTCCAGAGCCTGTGTTCTTGGGAGAGCTGACGGCAAAGGGCCAGGGAGCAGAGGGTCTGGGTGCCAGCTAAGGAAGGAGTAGGGGAATGCAAAGAGGCATGGCTGGGAATGTATAAAAAGGTTCCTAAGTTCATTACTAAGATTATTACAAGGGGTGCCTGGGGGGGCTCAGTCGGTTAAGTGGCCGATTCTTGGTTTTGGCTCAGGTCATGATCTCAGGGTCGTGAGATCAAGCCCGGTGTCAGGCTCCACGCTCAGTGGTGAGTGTGCTTGAGATTCCCTCTCTCTCTCTTTCTTTCTCTCTCAAATAAATAAGTAAATCTTTAAAAAAAAAATTATTACACGTCCCTCCCTTCAAGCTATGCCCTTGGGCCTGAAACTACCTATCTTTCCCCCTCTGCCATGTTTCATCCTTCCAGGAATAGCGTAATAGGAAGAAGGGATAGATGTGCGTCTAGCTCTGTTTTGCTGCTAGCCAGCTGTCCAACCTTGGATAAGCTATCCAGCCTCACCAAGCCTCAGTGTCCTCAACTCTAAAATAGGAATATAATTCCAGGGTTGTTGTCAGGATCAAACTAGATATCCTTTGTAAAACAGAACAAAATCTGAACTCATTAATAGTAGCTAGTGAAGGTGGCTCCAAATAATCTCTTTCGCAAAGCTTTGGCCATCCCAATTATCTGCAGTAAGAAATTATACTTGTATATTGATTTGCTCATCTTTCTCCTCAAGGCCAGCCACAGTATCCCCCCCTCTCTTCATAGTCCCAACACCAAAACAGCTCCTGCTGGATGCTGAATGACTCCGGGATCCCTTCCCGCTGGAATGGATCTTGAAGGTCACCAGCCTCATCAGCCCACTGCAATGTCAGCCTAGTGGGGGACCAGACCAAGCACAAGGGTCACTTGCTGATGGCCAAGTAAGGTGAGAAGAAGAGGTATGGGGAATTAATGTAAACCCCAGGAATAGCATAGACCACAGAAGGGCCCGTTTACCATAGAAGGAATTGCAGAGTGGATACATGTCAGTTGGAGGGAGCACCAAAGGGGAGGACGCCCGAGGATGCCCCATTTGGCCCAAGGCTGGCTGTAATGGCAGTCCCCTCCCCCGCCTTCCCATTGCCCTCAGCTTCTCCTGCTATGGGGCACCCGTGCCATTTAGGAGTTCTGTGTGATGGGCTTTGTCTACATCACTCTGCACACCTCATTTGCCCTGCTGAAAATAGGGGGTCTTAAAAAGTCCTCTATTCTAAGCCAGGCATTATACTGGATCCTTTACAGAGATTATCTCTAATGTTCATCAAAACCCCAAAAACAATATTATTCGTATTACCATTTACTGCTGAGGAAACTGTTATCCCAACAATACAGCTGGTAAGGCGATGGAATAAATACTAAGGGTCATGGTTTTGTAGCTAGAAACCTTTGTTCTGGTCCCTCAGTGTTTTCTCTATGAATTGGGAAGACCTGTTCCACTTTACGAGATGGTGAACCTGACAGCATTTTGCCAACCAGTTACAGTACAAACGTTTATTGGGCAACTAACACATGCCAGCCAAGGGTAGTCAGACATTGGGTGTTATTTCTTTTAATTCCTGTACACCTCATGATGCGTAACCCCACACCCTGTGCCCTCTCTTCTGAACTTGCACTTGGGATGGAAGGGTTCTGCTTACACCATAGTTCCTGGGAAATTCCACCTTGACTCAGTTTATTATTATCAGACAAAGCACTTCCCTGTTCATCCATTTTCCCATCTAGCAAATGAGGATGAAGATAACTTGTCTGAGAAAGCTCTGGGAGAGAAGTGCTGTCTGGACACAAAGCATTATTCAGAAAAAAAAAAAAAATACATCCAATGTGCCTGTGAGTGAAGTGTCATTTTTAGCTTTTTTTTTTTTTTTAAGATTTTATTTATTTATTTGACAGAGAGAGAGAGACAGTGAGAGAGGCAACACAAGCAGGGGGAGTAGGAGAGGGAGAAGCAGGCTTCCCGCAAGCAGGGAACCCAATGTGGGGCTCCATCCCCGGACCCTGGGATCATGACCTGAGCCAAAGGCAGACGCTTAACCGACTGAGCCACCCAGGCGCCCCATCATTTTTAGCTGTTTTTAAGAGGTGAGCCGATGGGTGAGAAACACCAAAGGGGAAGCAATCTGGGCAGACACTGTGAACTGCCTGAGATGCAGAGACAGGACAAGGCCTCACCTGAATGTGGGGAAGGGTGCTTGCTACTGTTGCAGACGCTGAAAACACTCTGTCCAAGTGAAATGGGTGCCCCAGCTCTCGCAGGGTTTTCCTGGGGGCAAGGGGTTGGCATTAGCCAAAGCCAGGAAGAAACGGATCTGGTGGGATGCCCTGAGGGTGCTGAGTGACACTCTCTGCCCAGACGGCAGATGGGCGCTTCCGGCGGAGCACGCACCGCAGGTTAGATCCCGCACCGCAGGTTAGATCCCGCACCGCAGGTTAAATCCCGTGGCAAGAACCCAGGCTTGGCCCCACCTGTCAGGCGATGCTGTTAGAAGGAACGGAGCCCAGCATTCATCCTCCTGATCCGTAATGTGACTTTTCTCGAACACATAAGCATGGCTGTATGTACATGACCTGGAGCACCCAGAGCTCTCAAGACTCGAAGTCACATTTTTACCAACCGCCCTGGCTGCATGCCAGACTCTAGACCTTAGGTTTGCTCTTGCAGCCTCACACCTCAGTGAGAAAGGAAGGGGCCCATGAAGTGTAAGGAACACTGTTCTTGTTCTGCGGGGCTCCCACTGAGAAGCAGGAAGCATCAGAAATCCTAGGAAAACTTGGTGGGGGGTAGGAGAGGGAGGCATGGGGATAAAGACACTATACTTAGAGAAGGCAGAAGCTAGAATTTCAAGAGTGAAGGGTTACACATTGGAGCTTGAGTTCTGGCTTCCGACATCGTTAACCACGTGGCCTTGCACACAGCTCCTCTTTGGGAGGGCCCGTTTCCGCATCTGACTTTCTGGCCTTGGAGGGCGGATGCGCACTGGAGCGTTCCCTGAAGTATAGAATGCTGTTTACGCGTCAGGAATTAGACTGTGCTGACAATGGTGTTAAAGCAGCTCAAAGAAGCAGACCCCCACCATCTTCATGCTTGCATGCCCAGCGCCTGGGTCCCTGCCTGGCACAGGGTGGGCATTTAATGGCGTTTGAGGGGCTAATGATGGAAATCCCTGAGCTGCAGGGGGCAAGAGTGGTAGCGAGTTTGGCTGCCCTGGGAGAACAAAGGACCAGTTCTGGAGCCTGCCGCACATCTGGATAGATGAAGGGTTGCGGTCACTCTGATACATGCCAGCCACTCTTAACTTAAAAAGTTCAAGTATGTTCTCGATCCATCTTTTTCTAAAATTCAATACTATTCAGGTCTTTTTTAGAGGAAGAACACCCTCTGTGGATCCATAGGACTAACTCATTATTTTTTGCATGTGTTTTAACTTAAATAACGAATACACATGAAAGCAGCTATACACTCCTTATGCTCATTAACTCCTATTGAATTATAAAACCAAAACAAATCTATTAATTAAATCTAAATGAAGCTAAGCTACAACACAACTCAAATGGGCATTATTTTAATGTGATGGATGGTGTTGGTTTGTGAAACTAATGTGATTAACATTACTATTAGTAATAACTATTGTGTAAGTGTGAATAAGGGACTGAGTGCTAAGGGACAATCCTGAGTCCATCCCACTTGTGCTCTCATCAGCCATGTGGTGACTCCTTTCTTTCATCCCATTTTAAGATTCAAACCAGTGTGAAACACGTACCCTATGACGTCATATACTTCCTATTTGATAAAATGACATTACTTTTATAGTACATCTTCCCAAATTATTTTCTTCTCAGGTGAGGACAAATAAAATATTATTGTCACCAAAATGAACTCATTCCAAAATGATTTACTGAGCACCTACTATATTCCAGGGACTATTCTAAGTGATCAGACTATATCACTGAACAAAATGGGGGGAAAAAAATAACCCTGCCCTTGCGGAGCTTACACTGTAATGGGAAGACAATAGGCAAGAAGATGAATTAATGTGTAAAGTATATCATGTGTTAGTAGTTAGTAAGGCCTATGAAGGGAAAAAAGACAAGGTAGGTGAATTAGGGAGTTAGGAGAAGGGACATGGCTGGGTGTTTCATTTGTTGTTTTTTTTTTTAAGATCTTATTTATTTATTTGAGAGAGGGCGAGAACACAAGCCAGGGGTAGAGTCAGTGGGAGAAGCAGACTCCCCGCTGAGCAGGGACCCCAATGCGGGGCTTGATCCCAGGACCCTGGGATCATGACCTGAGCAAAAAGCAGACGCTTAACCCACTGAGCCACCCAGATGCCCATGGGTGTTGCAGTTTTAAACAGAGTGGTGCCATTAGGCTCATTAAGAAAGTTGAATTTGAGCAAAGACTTGCAAGAGGTGAGGAATAGCTAGAGAGAGGAAAAAGTCAGGCCTGCGTGTGTACATGCCTGGTAAGGAGGCTGGCGATGCCAGATGGGAGTGAGCAATGGGGGACAGTATGGTCAGAGACATATGGAAGTCATATCTTGTAGCCCACATGGGCCATTGGAAGTACTCTGGCTTTTACTCAGATAAATGGGATCTCACTGGAGGACTTGAGCTGAGGCGTGACATGACCTGACTTACCCTTCAGTTCTACCACCCTGGCTTTTGTGTTGAGGTTGAGCTATGAATGGGGTGGGAGGCTGGAGTAGAAGGTGGGAGTTTTTTGCAATGATGCGGGAGAAGGATGATGGTGGTTCAGACCGGCATGGCGGCAGCAGAGGTAGAGTGAGTGGTCAGTCTCTGCCTGTGTGTTGAAGAGCTGAAGGATTTCCCTTTGGTTTAAACGTGGAGTGTGAGAGAAAGACAGGAGTTCAGAGGCTTTGGCTTGAGCAACTGGATGGATCGAGCTGCCCTCCTTTGACTGAAATAGGGAGATTAGTGAGCAGGGAAGGTTTGTGGAGATCAGGAGTTCAGCTCAGTGTGGGCAGGCCATTGGCAGGGTGATTATACAATTTATTGTCCAAACTAGGATACTTTTGAGTATGGAGGAGAAAGGAGACAATATTAGTAATCATGCTGGAACAATAGGATTCATCCAGGACAGCGGTGCCTGGGTGGCTCAGTTGGTGAAGCATCTGCCTTCGGCTCAGGCCATGATCCCAGGGTCCTGGGATCAAGTTCGGCATCCGGATCCCTGCTCAGTGGGGAGTCTGCTTCTCCTTCTCCCTCTGCCCCTCCTCCACCCCACTCATGCTGTCTCACGCACACATTTTCTCTCTCTCTCAAACAAATAAATAAAATCTTTTTAAAAAAATCATCCAGGACTGACCCAGCCCAACCAAGATATGTAGCCATCCTATCCAACATCCAAGTAGAAATATTGAGTAGGCAGTGGGCTGATGTTCAAGAAAGAGGCCTAGGCCAGAGTTGTACATCTGGGGGTTGTCAGCTTATATATGAGAGTTAAAGCCATGTGATTGGGTGAGATTGCTAAGGGAGTATAGATGAAGAAGAGAAGAAGACCGAGGAGAAGAGTCAGAAGCACACACAGCATAAGGACAGGGATGCTCCCACTTTGAGAGGTCAAGGAGGAGAAGAGGAACCAGCAAAGACAGCACACACACACACCTACATATTTGAGCACAGAGATCAGGGGGCAGGATTAGGTCATAAGGTTTTCTTCAGAAAAAAAATTTTTAAGTGCTTAAATTAATATATCTTTAGATTACCAATAAAATATAAATGCAATATTTAAAACTTTTTGTGGAATCACCTACATCCTTGAGAATATTCTTGGGTCCCTGGTTTAAGGGACAGTGTCACATTAATCAGGGGCAGGACCCATGGCACAGATGGTGACTAGTGGTCCCCAGGCCATTGTTGGTTGCCTTTAGTACATTAAGATTACCATGTGATCCTGTTGAATCCTGAAAATAATCCCTTAGTTAGTCAGGGAAAGACAGTCACATCCCATTTTATAGATGTAGGAACTGGACACTGAGTGAACTTCCTGGTCTTACTTCTTTATGTGCAAGTGTCTGCCTCCTGAAAACCAAGTTTTACATCTATCTGTTTTCTTTTCCTTCTTTACACGAGCCTTTGTCCACACTTCCTTTAAAAAAAAAATTGCTGCAGGATTTTCAAGGCTCTATCTGCCCCCATCCTTTTTCTTTTTAAATGTCTTTGGTCCTACCCCATGTAAGACTTCTAAACTAAGGCTCTCACCCCCATGACACTCCACACTCAAGAAGCTGGGATATCCCCTCCCCTCTGACCTCAGAAGGATTCCCTCTTAAGGATCTCTTGTGTGACTGATTTTCCTTGAGTAGGAGCCACTTTCTTTGTGGAAGTGATAGTTTCCCAAACTGAGCTCATTTTTAGTGGATTAGCCCATAACCTGGGATATACGTCCTCTTGCTAATGAAGAATAGAAGATTCAGAATGGAAAGATGGTTGGGTTCTCCATTTCTTACTGCCCAGGGGAGTGCTGTGTTTTGGTGGAGGATGCTCCGGGTTGAGAGACAAGATGCCTGGGTTCTCAGCCTTTGTGTCAACCAAGTTCCTGCGGGCATCCATTTCCCAATGCTCTGGTATGAAATTCAGGGCAAGATCCATCTTGCTGTGTAGTCCTAGAGATTCTTTAGGAAAGAATGAAAAAAATCAAAAGACTACGAGGGGTACCTGGATGGCTCTGTCAGTTAAGCATCTGACTCTTGGTTTCGGCTCAGGTCATGATCTCAGAGTCGGGAGATGGAGTCCCACGTTGGGCTCTGCACTCAGCAAGGAGTCTGCTTGAGATTCTCCCTCTCCCTCTGCCCCTCCCGCTGTTCACATGCTCTCTCTCTCTCTCAAATAAATAAATAAATCCTTTTTTAAAAATCAAAAGGGTATGAGATTTGCATTCAAATGATTTGAAATTGAGATTTTAGTTTGCCAATTTACTAGCCGGGTATCCTTAGACAAATAACACAATCCCTTTCTACCTCAGTCTGTTTGCCATTAAAAATGGGTATTACAGATAAACCTTCACAGCATTGTGGGAAATAAGTGGGACCAATGTGAAAAGCACCTAATAATTAAACATTATACAAGTGTTAGCTGTCATTATTGTTGTTGCTATCAACCTTAATCTATCAAGCCAACATTAGTAGATCAGTTGTGGCCAGAGGTCTAGAAGCAGCTGGAGAAACGTGGAGGAGCAGAGTGCCAGGACTTTTTCTATTCTGTCATCATGGGAGTGCTAACCTAATAGAAGGATTGTTCATGTCAGTAATTTCAATTTCCATCTCTGCTGATAAATAAAGGGATTTACTTTGATTCTCTAGTGAGCTCAAAAGAAGCTCACTATTCATTGGTTGTATTGTCTCCTTTACCCTAAGCCTGAACCTGGTTGACTTATCATTTGCTTAGATGGTGCCTTTCTTTGGAGAACTCCATTCATTCATTTATTTATTCAGCAAAGGTTGATGGATTTTCTGCGATGTGCTACACAGCAGCAGAAAACCAAATCAGACTTGGACACTCCCCTCAAGGATCTTATGGTCAAGTGGCAAAGACAACTAAAGTAGGTCATTATGGCAAAACGAAGCAAACACTGTAACAATGGCATCAATGATAGGGCATGGGGATGGGGGGAAGCAGTGCTATTTCACTGAGAAAATGAAATGAGGCCTTACAGCAGGCAGATCAAGGGGCAGAGGGACAGCATTTTAGACCCAGGAGAGTAGGTTGAAACAAGACAGCAGAGGTCAGAGGTTCAGGGAAATCGAAAGCAGATCAGTGTCGCTGGAGTATTGCTTGTGTGTGTGCGTGTGTGTGTGTGTGTGTGTGTGTGTGCATAGGGGGTGGATGGTTGGGGGGGTGGAGAGAGAGAAGGAGAAAGGCTGATTGGTGATATCCTTATTAAATCAATGGATGGCAGAAACAAAATATCTTTCCCCTTCCACATTTTGGCTTTTCCTGAGACTGATAATTCATCTACTTTTGCAAACTTCATTCTAGTTCTGCTGGCTACATGCCAAGCACAGTGCTGAATGCTAAGGATAAAAACAAGAAAAAGACATTGGGGATAACAAGGACATCCAAAATCTTGACTTCAAGCACAAAGTTCTATCCTTTCTGCTAATTTACTCAAATATTAACCTTCGACCCCATTAAGATCACCAGTCCATTGGCCATACCAGTTTTTCCACTGATCTTACCTTCATGTATTCATTTCCTCTTCACCTGAATTCCATATTCTAGTGCTGCTGCCGCTCCTTTATAAAAACTTAACTTCTCTCCCCATCCCCTATGCTAATCAGTTGGCAGAGTTCCACTCTGGTTGAAACCAACTCTCCATCTACTCTGTGCCCACACTGGAGAATCTGAGCGTTATTAAAAGGAAGGAAAGAAGAGAAGGAGGGAGGGAGGGAAGAAGGAAAGAGGGAGGGAGAGAAGGAAGGAAGGAAGGAAGGAAGAAAGGGAGGAAGGGAGGAAGGCAGGTAGAGAGGGAGGAAGGAGAAAGAGAAGAAAAATACACATACAACTCTGCTTGTTCAACTTCCTCCAATTTATGACTATAAATCTCAAAAGAATACTCTGCATTGGCCAGGCAATCCAACTCTGTTTTCCTAAATGTGCAAATTCTGCTTCCTACTCTCTGAGATTACTATTTTATACCTTTCTTTTTTCCCTCCAATCTCTGCTACCATCCCCCAGCTGATGATCTTGCTTCAAAGATCTTCTCGGGGGGAACGAGGTCATTCTCGGACAGATGATTCTTCTAAACCACTGCGTCTGTAGCCCATACCCTGCCTCCCTGCCTGTCACAATGGAGGACAGGCGGCGGCTCCATCTCTCCTTCTGTGCTTTGTTCCCAACGCTTCTTATCTTCCCAAGAGCTTTGAGAGAAAAGAGGACAGAGGATGATTTAAGTTTTCTAGTTTCCGAGTGGATCGATGTGTTATTTTTCCAATATGCTTTTTTTTTTCCCTTGGAAGAAGCCTATGTGACTTTGGATAAGTGACTGAGCCTCTGAGTCTCAGCTTTCTTGTCTGTACGGTGGGCCATATCTTCTGATTTAAGACAGTAGGTTTTATAGGTATTCATCTCAGAGGATTCAAAATAAGAATTCTGAATGGAAGGACTATTTAAAGAGGTGTGGGCAGGGTTCAAGCAACTGACAAGATAAGGTGAGGCATCCAGAGATTAGCCACAGTGGGAGGCAGCTATGTCCCCAAGGACTCAAGAGCTGGTGTCCCAGGAGCTGGAGAGACAGCCGGGAGGCAGGGCAGCCCAGCCGAGCCACAGCCCTGGGAGCAGGCAGCTAAGCAGGGGGTAGGCAGGAGAGTCTGGCCCCTCTCCATCTTTCCACCCCTCCCATCCCCTGAAGCTGACTATTGGCCAGATCCAGCAGAAGCCAGAGGCAAGGGAGCCTGGGCAAGGTGGTGCAGAGTCAGCCTCTGGGGGGCAGCCGAGCAGGTGCCCTGGGGGGAAGCAGCCTGGGCGTAGACAGTAGCCAGCACCAAAGCCATTCTTCGAGGAAGTGCTGCATTTCAGGACACAGACTTCTGTGGTGAAAACTCCCATTACAGTGTATCAAGGCTGGAGTGTTCAACCTTCCACCTTGCCTTTGTGTTCAGAGGGCATTTTCCCCTGGAGAGTGGGTGGCTCAGGGATGAGCCCGCAGCCCTGCAGGCCCCTGAACTCAACCTGCAAGGCAGACTTTGAGAGAATCGATTTAGTTCGCAGACCATGGCGGAAGCTCAGAGAAGGAAATCAGAACAATTCCCAACTTCCTATTCTTCAACTGCTCATCTTAAAACCATACCTTTCCCTTTCTTTCTTCCTCTTCTTTTCCTCTGTTTTCTTTTTTCTTTTGAAAGAGAGCTTCGTTGTTGACTAATTGTTGGCATAGAGTACGCATTTGATACTCTCCTTGGAGACTCTCGTCTTTGCTTGGTAGCAGTCAATCAGCATGCTTCGCTCTCAACAATATTAGCATCCAAGATGGTGAGATAAACAAGCTCATTAAAAAGCAAGTTGTTACATGAAGCAAACACCTTAGACTAATAAAGCTTGGCATCCTCTGTGGTACACCCAGGGAAATAGTATTAACAGCCTTGATAGCAGGCTGCATTTAAGAGAAAAGCCCGGAAGGCAGCTAGTTGATCCTGTAGAATTATTCAGGCAGCCTCATCCATGTATGGCACCATGGGGAAATGCTGGACCCCGGGAGCTCAGAGATACAATGTTTAGACAGTACACTTATAGGAGGACTTATTCACTCACTTAAACATCTATGGGGTACCCATGACATGTACATGCTAGCTACTGAACACATAAGATGTTGTCCCAGCCACAAAGGGCTCACATTCTTCTGGGTGACACAGCCCGTAAACAGACCCAGGATCCAGGGAGTTTAGTGCAATGATAGAGCGATTCCCAGTACAAGCCTGTGGGACACAAAGAAGATATAATTAGCCCAATTAGGGCTGGGATACAGGGTGAGGACAATTCTTTGGGGCCTGTAGCTTTTTTATTTATTTCAAGGAACAGTTAATACAACATTGCATGTAAAGTTATGTCTAAGAGCTCAATGGCCTTGTCTTTCTTTCCACTTGGAGACTAATTGAATTTATGTACACCATATTTTCCTAGAGACCCATATAACTTGAGGCAACTTGGAAGGTGGTCCCCACCCCCAGGCTTAGAGCCATCCCTGAGGTAGGTGGAAAGCCTTGGCATGCACATGGCAGCCATACTGGTGCTGGCCTGGAATGTCAGGTACTGAATGTTCGGCTAGAGAAGTTAGGAGTCCAGGGAGGGCAGGACGCTGGGGACTAACTTGGGCCAAAGAGAGGAGTGGGTTGAAATGATTAAGATGAGATTTGTAGGTTTCTATCTAAACTGGTCTGATTGAGGAGAAATTTTGGAAGTGCAAGGTCTCCCTGGGCCTTTCGGGGGAAGGTAGGAACTGTCTGATCTTGGCAAGGAATCCAGAGTAGCTCGTCCATATCTGAAAATCTGGGGGTGGGAGGGAGAAATCTAACCTTTCTTGAGTCCATATGATATGCTCTACAACTCTGATTGGTGTTTCACCTATTTAATGTTCCCATATCCCCATGAAAGTAGGTGTTTGGTTTGGTTTGGTTTTAAATTCCTATCTTAGAAAGGAATTTGAGGTTCCAGTGGGCATACAGAACTGGACCAAATCACAGAGGAGATAAGAGATGGGAGGTTTTGAGTCAGGATCTAATTCATCTTCCTTGTCCCCTATCCCACAGATTCAGAGCTGAGTCTGGGTAACATTTTGGCTCAGGGTTTGCTCCAAGGTGGCTGTGTTCCCATGATGTCTTTGGAGTATCATTTGATTTGTAGGTAAAGAATGATAATGAACCAGCAGATTACTGAGCTGGCCTGCCCCAGTCTGTGTGTGGGTTCTCAGGGGACTGCTGAGACAGACCCACCAGGCCCTGAATACCCATGGGAAGCTAGTTAAGGAAGGAACAGCAAATCCGCAGGTCTCAGAGTCAATGTAGAAGAAAAGGGTTGTGATATTTTTGCTAAATGTATTAACCTCTAAAGAAAGCAGAGATTTTCGCTAATTTTCTAGAAAACATTCTTTTTCACTTGTACCTTTCTAAACTGGGGTTTGTTCTATTGATCTCTATTGAGCTCATGAGATTACATCTTTTGCAGTAGGCACTGGATCGCCTAAAACAAATTATTGGATATTTTGAGAGATGTATCATGTCTGTTTGTCTGCATCCATAGCATTGTGTACCATTCCTGGTGGATGCCCAGTAAGTGTTTGCTAAATTAACGAATTCCAGAAACATTAACTAGAAAAGGTATCAGTACCATGTGTATGAGTTCACGAATGGTTTAGGGTGGGAAGAACAAGATCAGTGGGATCTAATGTAAATTGTCACTGATGGAAACAGACACACGGCGTTGCTAGAGGCCCCTCATGTCTCACCCTTCTACCCTCTTCACCTTCAATGCACCCCAAGCGGAGGGAGGGAGGCAAACATGGAAAAAGACTCTGATAAAAGGCAGGAAGCATATCTCTCTGTTTACCTAGGCCTTCGTGATTTTTTTCATCAGTATTTTGTCATTTTTAGCACACAGACTCTGTACATGTTTTGTTCAATTTATACCTAAGAATTTCATTGTTTTTGGAGTGATTATAATTGGCATTGTGTTTTCATTTCAGTTTCCACATGTTTGTTGTTGGTACATAGAAATACTATTGATTTTTGTATCTTGGTCTTGTATTCTGTGATCTTGCTGAACTCATTGATTAACTCTAAGAGTGTTGGGGTGTATCACTTGGGATTTTCTGTGTATCTAATCCTGTGATCTATAAATAGAGAGTTTTAATTCTTCCTTTTCAATCCATAGGCCTTTCTACGAATCATAAGAGCCAGACAAGTTTTCCTTGTTTCTGATCTTAGGGAGAAAGCACTCAGCCTTTCATCATCATATACTATATTCGTTGTAGGTGTGTTTTATAGATTTCATTCATCAAGTTCAGTAAGTTTCCTTTCACTCCTAGTTTATGGAGAGTTTTTATTATAAACAGGCAATAAATTTCATCAAATGTTTTTTCTGCATCTACTGAGATAATCATATGATTTTTCTTCCTTAGTCTATTAATGTGGTGGACCACATTGCTTGATTTTTTAAAAAAGATTATTTATTTATTTATTGGACAGAGAGAGAGAGCACAAGCGGGGGGGAAGGGCAGAGGGAGAGGGAGAAGCAGACTCCCCGCTGAGCAGGGAGCCCAGCACGGGGCTTGATCCCAGGACCCTAAGATTAGGACCTGAGCTGAATGAAGGTAAAGGCTTAACGGACTGAGCCACCCAGACAGCCCATCACATTGCTTGATTTTTTGAATGATGAACCAGTTTTGCATTATTGGGGTAAATTCCACTTGGTCATGATATATTATCTCTCATATATCACTGGAATTGATTTGATACTGTTTTGTTGAGGGTTTTGTGTGTATGTGTGCCAGGTCATAAGATATATTAATCTGTACTTTCTTTCCCTAAAATATTTTGGTCTGGTTTTGATATAAGTATAACACTGGCCTCATAATATGAGTTGCAAAGTTTCTCTCTTCTTCAAATTTCTGGAAAATATTATATGCAATTGGTATAATATCTTTCCTAAATGTTTGGTAGAATTCACTGAGTAAGCCACCTAGGCCTGGAGTTTCTTTCTTGAAAAGGTTTAACTACAAATTCAATTTCTTTAATAGAGAATTATTCAGATTATTTATTTTGAATGAGTTTTGCATCTTTCAAATAATTGCTTCGTTTCAACTAAGGTTTCAAAATTATGGGTATAAAGTTGTCATAATCATCCCATATTATCCTTTTAGTATACATGGGATCTGTAGTGATGTCCTCCCTTTCATGCCTGATATTGATAATCTGTGCTGTCCTTTTTTCTTGGGCAGCATGGCTAGAAGTTTATCAATTATATTGATCTTTTTAAGAACTAGTGTTTGGTTTCATTGATACTTTCTGTTGGTTTTCTCATTTCAGTTTCATTGATTTCTGCTTTTGTCTCTCTTATTTCCCTCCTTTTGCTTTGGGTTCAATTTGTTCTTTTTTTTTCCTGCTTTTCTTAAAGTATATGCTTATATAATTTGAGACTTTTCTTCTTTTCTGTGTAACTATTTAATGTTTTAAATTTCCCTGTAAGCACTGCTTTAGACACTTCCCACACCTTTTGATGTGTTGTTTTCTCTTACAGCTTTTGCTGTTTATCCTTGCTGCCCAGGTCCACAATGGGGCTACCCTTGGCTCAAAGCTGAGAGACAAAAGAAGACAGATATCCCCAAAGCTCTCCCTTTTCCAGTTATTCTTCACCTTTCAACATCCCAACCCAATGTGCATGCTAATGTGAACTTTTCAAAGTCCTCAAGCGGTTGGGTTTTTGAACTGTGGTTAGAGTTTTTCACTGTAATCAGTGGGCTATGGAGCTATGGAGGGCTAACGTCATCCTCATCCTGGCCAGCATTTGAAACCCTGTCTGATTCTGAGCCTCCATCAGATTACCTAGTACAAAGCTGTGTGTTGAAAGATACTCATCCATATGGGACTAAACCCATGCGCTAAATGCCTGAGAGAAGGGGCAGGGGGTGACATGTGGAAGATGTCCTCTGTTCCCAAAGGAAAGCAACTGCCTCTTATGCTTTCCAAAGGAATAGAAATCCCCAGGCTGCTTTCAGACTAGGAGAAGGATGCAGAGCTGACCTCTGCCCTCTAGAGATCACAGCTGAGAAGCCCTGGCCTGTGAGTGAAGAGAGAGGTAGGTAGAAGTCTCTCTGAATAAACGCTAAGTGTGCACTCCGGATACCCCAGTTCAAATGAGATCTCTCCTTATTTCATTCTTTTGCTCTTCGATTTGAACACCCTGCTCAGCAGAGAGCCTGCTTCTCCCTCTCCCTCTGCCACTCCCCCTGCTTGTCCTCCCTCGCTTGCACTCTCTCTGTCAAATAAATAAATAAAATCTTTTTTTAAAAAAAAAGTAATTTTGAGGGGCGCCTGGGTGGCTCAGTCGGTTCAGTGTCTGCCTTGGGTTCAGATCATGATCCCGGGATCCTGGGATCCTGGCATCCAGTCCCATGTAAGGCTCCCTGCGCAGCGGGGAGCCTGCTTCTCCCTCTCCCGCTACCCCTCCCCCTGCTCATTCTCTCTCTCTCTCTCAAATAAATAAATAAAATCTTTTAAAAAATGTTCAAAAAGAAAAAAGTAATTTTGAGCACTCACAGCCCCGAACACACACACAAATTATATAATTATAAGAAAACCATCTATAATGCTTACTATGTGTGTTAGGCACTTCCCTAAGCCTAGATTAGTAGATAGATTGCTGTTAATATATCAAATAAAAATGAGTAAAACTCACTTTTGTTTTAGATAAAAAGTACATATTAATAGAAATGCTAATATTTTCTTCTCACACCCGTATGGGGCATCTTGCACACCTTGGGTTGTATGCACCCCCCACTTTTGTGACCACTGATGTAATCTACCCATTGAGAACTAAGTGATGATCAGCCTTGTATTGTTCCCTGAGTACTGCTGTGTGTCAGGTACCATTGTATCACGGACGGGAAACGAAGATTCAGGAGGTTTCATGACATGGTCATAAATTACTGGCACCTTTGTGGTCACACTATAGTGAATGGTACATCTGGGATTTCATCCTCCAGCCATCCAAATCTCTTTTACCCCAATTCCCCAGAAATGGGATTTTCTTCAGCCAATCGGGGTCCTATTAACAGAGAAGTAGGAGGTGGTGGGAAAACAGGGGACCCAGGGTTGCAGATATTCTGGTGTTTGCTCTCATAGGAGGTCAAAGCTCCAGATCCCCCGGAAGGTCATGAATCTCAGCTCAGAGGAGGAAGTCATCTTCTCTTCCCTCTCCCTGAAGCTGGCGTCTCCACCTCCCCTCCCAGGGTGGCACCAGAGGGACAAGTGGCTTCTCCCATCACTCACCGCCTCTTCTTCCCCCCCTTGCCTCTCTGCCAACACCTATTGGCTCTCACCAGCCTCCTCAGTTCCAAGCTGTTCTTTGAAAATTCACTAATGAAATTCCAGTTTCTTTTGTAATTGTATTTTTAACATGGTTCATGCTCTGATACCAACCTTAAATCAAACTCTTTGCAGAAAGACTATCACAGGGTGACAAGCTCCTTTCTGCGTGCCTCATTACGGAAACATTTATTCAGGGCCTCCCGGATGATATGAATGGGTGCCTTGGAGGGCCGCAATGACTTAATCCACTACAACCAAGGGATTTTAATTTCCTCTCCTGGGCTCCCCACTTTGGTTTCCTGCCTGAGTTGGTACCTCACTTTGGATGCATAGCTGTGGTGGGGTGGTGGGCTTCACTTGGGCCTAGAGCCTGGAGAGGGCCTACTCTGGCCTCAGAGCCTGGGGCACAAATCATACAAGCAGCCTTCAGTCCTGGGCCTCGGTGGTTCATCCAGATTCTGGCCAGCTGGTTTTCTCATCATGGTACCTGCTCTCTCCAACGGCAACTAAATAGAAAGCGTAAAAGTAAGCTCTTGGAATGGGGAAGGCATGATGGCAGCTTCAATCTTCTCAGAGGCCCTGGTGAGAGACCTACATCCAGGATACTTTACGAATCTTTGTTCAGCAGTTGAGAAAAACGGTGGACTCATCAGGGACCCCAGACATGAAAACAGGGCTATGAGAGTGAAGCCGCATGAAGACACGAGGACGACCCAAAGATGACATGAGAAAGTGCAAATTCTGGACAGAGACTTTTGTATGGGTTTCGCAAGGGTGAAAAATATCATTCAGAAGATGAGCATAAGGGGATGCTAAAGGGGATTTTTCTTTTTGCTCCGGAAATAGCAACTGGGAGTCAAAGAAGAAGTGGAATATCAAAGGTCCACACATTTTTTTAAAGGTTTTATTTATTTATTTTGAGAGAAAGAGAGAGAGAGCACAAGCGAGGCGGAAGGGCAGAGGGAGAGAGAAAAGCAGGCTCTCCAATGACTGGGGTGCCTGATAGACGCAGGGCCCGATCCCAGTACCCTGGGATCATGACCTGAGCCGAAGGCAGACGCTTAACCCACTGAACCACCCAGGCGCCCCAAGGGGCCACACATTCTAACAAGAGTCAGAAATAATTAGAGCCAGACACCTCTTAAGGCTTCATAAGAGGTAAGCTGTCTTTGCTCAAGTGTTCCATGTTTGTTGAACAATTTGAACTCAGGGACATATGAACATCAAACAAGATTGCTTCTAACCACTGTCTCCAACTCACCTCTGCTCAGTCCCCCTTTCCCTCCCTTTACTGACACCTCAGGCAAACCTCATAGTTTTCCAGTCATTTTCTGTTATAACAAAGTCCAGGTCAGTCCAATTTAAGAGGCCCATCCCTCCTTCCATCTCGGCTCTGACCTGCGGTCCCAGCAACTTGGAGGGGGAGAGACTTCTTCTCTCTCCCTCTCCTCCCTCTCCTAGTTCCAGCTTAATGGGGATTGGGATTGAGAGGCAGGAATGAGAGAGGGCAAGGGTCCTCCTAGGTTGCTGGCCACTGTACCTGGAATGACCTTGGAGGTGGTGAGTTTAGGGACAGACCAAACCATAAGAGATACCCAGAATTCAGTTGGATATCCATTAATTAACCAATATGATGGGCTCTTACAGATGTAAGAGTTTTGTGGCCTAAGAGGAAGAACTAGGCAGGAGTGCATAGAAGTATCTTAAAGGCTAAATAAATACAAATATAGTCAAGTACAGAAGCAGCTGGGGTGGGAGGTGGGGGGGATTCAGACATCCCTCAGTGGCCTGGGACCTGGATGGTGGGAGCTCAGACAGTTATGTGCTTTTGTCCTGAAGCCTGATCATCTTCCACCTTAACAACTGAGAAGGTATCTTCCAAAATTTTTGGATGACTGAATTATCAAGTGAGGAAGCCCATTTTTTAGCCTTGAGAACATTTACAATTAAGTATACAAATGTTCATGAAAATTAAACCCGTAGTATAATATTTTTATAAGGCATCTATACATATTTGTATTCCAGCTATCTACATTGTTTAAGAGAATCTGGCCTGTAAGAGAAGAAGGTCAGGGGCACCTGGCTGGCTCAGTCGGTGGAGCATGTGACCCTTGATCTCAGGGTTGTGAGCTTGAGTCCCATGTTGGGTATAGAGATGACTTAAAAACAAAATCTTAAAAAAAAAAAAGAGTAGCAAGTCAATCTTGTGATTCTAATTCAAAGCGGTTAATTGAGTAATTAATTTGAACTTGTAACTTTAAGTAGAAATCTTATTAGGCATTATATTTGCATTAAAGCATTTAAGAAGTCTTAAGTTTCATCTTTTTATAAGTTTAATTTATTAGATCTGTGTTATTCAAGCACATAGGAAAGAAGCTTTTTTGTTAAGTCAAACATCTGGGGAACTTAAAATGGAAATTAAGTAAATTTAATAATTAAATGTATAAATGCAACTTAAAATATTTGAAGAAGTTAAACTAAGTTTGTAAATGAGACCTAATGTTAATCAAAGGCCCCTTAAAAAAAGCTATTGTTAATGATTGCTAGAACTATAAATAGAATAATAAGATCTGTAAGCTGAATTTTAAAAAGCTGCAGAAAGAGCTAGATTTTTTCATAAATGGAATATTAATTGTGACGTTAAAGTACCTCTGAATGGTTCTTTTCTGTGCCCCCAATCTGCCCTTGACAGCCACCTGTCAGAGAGTCCTCTTTTGCAGGCTGCTTCTCTGGCTCACACTGACTGTCCCCAAAAGCCCTGTGTGTGGCAGGCTTGCGTGCAGTCCTTTGAGAGTTCCCCACACCCTAGCTCTCCAAACTTGGATCCAGTGTCTTCCAAGAACGTCCTGCAGTTCTGGCTTCTGGGGCTGCCTCAGCTGCCGCTCAGCTCTCTCCTTCGTTGGGGTGACAGCGAGATTCCTCAAACCTTGCTCCTTCGGCAACGGCTGCGCATGACCAACGAGGGGAGCGCAGACTGCTCTACCACCCTGCCCTACCTTCATGTTCATCCTTCTCTTTCTCTTCTTCCCCCTCCTCGCGGGTACCCACGATTTCAACAAGTGATCTTCTTGGGGTTCTCTCACTTACTCTGGTGTCAAGAAAATGACCCACAAGCTTGTGACTCATGCCTTCAGCGATTCTCTCAATCCCTTTCTACCACCCCCCAGGCTTTTCAGTCAACTACAGGGGAGGCATGGGTGCTCGATGGCTTCCATTAAGCAGGATTCGAGACCACAGACCCCCTGATTAGACCACACAGGTTGGGGGGTGGCTCGTGTACAAACACATCTGGGGTTTGGACCCTGAAAGGTGATCTGGCTGCCAAATAATGCTTAGGGACAAGCAGCAGGACTTCTTTTTCAAGCATTTCTGGGATGGCCTTACCACTCAGAAGCAGCAGTTGGAAGCTGCTGTTGTTACTGAACATTCTCTCTTGCTTTGCTTTACCAGCTCTCACTTGAGTTCCGAGCTACAGCTTGGTACCTGGCTGTGAGGATGTTGTGCACAAGGACTCTGAGAGAGCTGTTTTCCTTTTATTCCAGATTCTGCTTGTACCGTCTAAGGGCAAAAACTTTATCCCCCACCCCCACTCCCCCAGGACATTTGGGCACTACTGGGAATAGCAGTGGTGGTCAGAATAAAATCAACTAATGACACGTATATTTACTGAACGTGTATTCAACACCAGTGTTGTTAAAAATGCTTTACATGTGGTGACTCTTTCGGTTCTTATAACCACTTCACCTCTATGAAGTAGGTACTGTGATTACCTCCATTTTGTAGAAGAGGAAACTGAGGCACAGAAGGGTTAAGTAACTGGCCCAAGCTCTCACAGCTTGGCCAGGACTGGAGTCAGGATTGGAACCCAAGCATGCCGACTCTGGCACATTCCCTAGGTCTAGCAGTCATCATACTTTTTCATATACCCCTAGTCTCAGAAATCATTGGGTGTTCTCAGAGCCAGGTACCTGCAGAGAATCGACTTGGCCCAAACACCATCGGAAAAATCCCATATGTATAAATTGTAACCAATTGATAAGAATAAAACAAGTCTTCCTCATTTTATAACCATAGTGCTCCTTGCAATAGAAAGAGTCCCTCCAAATGCGCTGAATATGGCATTTGATTTGCCAAAGTCTAATTTGCCCACAACTTTTCCAGAAGAGATCTCTTAGGTAGAAGAACCTCTCTGTTGCTCCACAGGGAGGAAACTCTGGGGTGAGGTCCCACAGTGAGGTGCTAGTGGGAGAGCCAAAAAGCCAATCAAGTTTAGATTCAACCCAAGTTCATTTAATTGTGGATTCACTTAGTAAATCCTCACCAACAACGTAAGACCAGAGGGAAGACATTTAAATATGCTATCTTTTGGTAAACAAAAAAATCCCAGGACATTATGATGTCTGATTCATTTAGAATCTAATTCTTTCTTTAATATTCCATGTAGGCGAGGCGAGAATTCTGTGAAGTTAATTAGTTCAAGTGCAATGCTAAGTCACTGAATAGAATTTCTCACTTTCACTGGGTTTCCTTCCCCACTGCTTTAGAGCAGGAGTTAAAGAAATGGGAACCAATAGTTTTTTTTTTACCAATTGTGTTTAGAAGCATGGTAGTCAGAAGCTATCAGGGGCGCCGGGTGGCTCAGTTAAGCGTCAGACTTAATTTCTGCTCAGGTTGTGATCTCAGGGTCCTGGGATCAAGCCCCGCATCGGGCTCTGCGCCGAACGTGGAGTCTGCTTGAGATTCTCTCTCTCCCTCTCTCTCTGCCCCTCCCCCATCTCAAAAACAAAAAACAAAAACAGGAAGCTGTCACTGAGGCTGGCACAGTTGGTAAAAATTCCACATCATGGTCAGGAAGTCGAGGGTGGAGGTAAAGGAAAGGGGCTGGATTCAGGGAGTGCTAGGAAAGCAGTTTTGCTTGGAAGGGCTGTTGACATAGTGGTTGTTTAACCAGGGGAGCTGGAGGAGATTTATTTTTACTTCTGACAAGAAACGTGTCAGTTGAGTGTATAGAGCCTGTGTTGACATGTGAATGGGTCTGAAGCGGGGTTTTTAGATGTGCTTTTTTTTTAATTGAGATATAATTGACATATTACATTGTGAAAGTTTGTGTACAACACGTTGATTTGATACGTTTGTCTACCACGATACGATTACCCATTGGCATAGCTAACACCCCTATCCTGTCACGTAATTATTATTTCTTTTTTGTGGTGAGAACGAGTAAGATCCGGCGTCTTAGCAACTTTGAAGTTTATAGTTGTATAACCACTATATATGGCATATTAATCTAATAGTTGAATGCAGGGGTTTGGGTGCCAGCCCCCACACAAAAATCCATATATAACTTTTGACTCCCCCAAAACTGAACTAATAGTCTATCATTCACTGGAAGCCTTACCAATAACATAGTCAATTAATACATATTTTGCATGTCATATGTATTATATGCTGTATTCTTACAATAAAGTAGGCTAGAGAAAAGAAATGGTATTAAGAAAATCATAAAGAAGGGGTGCCTGGATGTCTCAGTAGGTTAAGTGTCTGCCTTCGGCTTGGGTCATGGTCCCAGGGTCCTGGGATCGAGTCCTGCATAGGGCTCCCTGCTCAGCGGGAAGCCTGCTTCTCCCTCTGCCTTTGCCCTTCCCCCCTGCTCGTGCTCTCGCTCTCTCTCAAATAAATAAATAAAATCTTTTTTTAAAAAAAGAAAGAAAATCATAAGGAAGAAAAAATACACTTATAATACCGTACTGTGCCGCCTAGAGGTGGACCCGTGCAATCGAACGGGTGTTGTTCAAGAGCAAACATTATTATCATCATAGTCAGTGTTGTTGACGATAATCACTATGAGTAGTTCTCCAGGATGGATTTCTGGATTTGAATCCTGGCCCCTCCACTTACTAGCTGTGTGATCTTGGGCAAATCTCTGGACATTTCTGCCTCTGTTTCTTCTGTGTACATTATACATAACCTTTTAGGGTTATTGGGAAGATTAAATATGCTAATGCATATTAAGTACTTACAACAGTGCCTGGCACAGAGTAAACAGTATGCAAATAGGTAGCTATTATCATTGTTAAAGATACATATTTTTTTAAATCATGGTGGCATTGCCTTTGAAATTCTCCAGCAGTGACATACATCCTGGTCCATTGCACGTTTTAGAATAGTCCATCTGATAGTGCAGATATGCACTAACGCTGATGTCCTAATGCCTAGTGCAGCTCTGGGACTTTAGGCTTTTGGGGCTTCCCCTTCTTGGGGCTTCGAGGGGAGGATTAGAGACAAACGCTTCCTGGAGAGCCTCAGTCACTCAAGACTATGGCGCCCTCTAGTGCCTGATTAAGGCTGATGCGCTCACGTTCTCCCCAACGCCTCTGAGCCATCTGAGTAACCCTGAGCAGAACATCACCCCACCTTTCAGGGCTGTGGGAAAACCCTGCTGCCTATCTAGGATCCACCCCTTGCGATCAGCTTAGAGACCTCACTGTACATCTCCCATCCGGGACTCTTCACCACCAGCAGCTGCTGTGGCTGGTGAGAGGCTCCCTGTCCACCATGGGCTTGGCATCACCCAGTTCTTTCTGTGTTGTTGACAGTGTGGGAAAGGGACACCATGGTCAGGTGTCAGCCGGTGAGGGATCTGCCCAAGGCAAACCCCAGGCAAATGCTGCAATAAAACAAAGTCCATAATTGTTCGGGTGAAGATGTAAGTGCATTTAAGTGGGAAATGTGAGTGAAGAGCACTCTGTGGGAGTTTAGAAAGGAAGGGACCAAGGAGGTTGCTCCTCTTTCAGGTCATTGTAAAAGGTTCCATGAAGGAGGCAGCATTGCAAGAACTGTTTGGATGGTTGGAGAAAGAACTGTTGGCTGTAGAGTGAATGGGTGGGGTTGGGAGTGTAGAGTCTGTGGTGTGGGTGGGCTGAGAATGAACAGTGCCTTGTTTTGAAGTGGTGTACCTCATCCTGAATACTCTCTTTATTTCTTCCCTGTGCTGGTCCTCATGGCATTAGAGGTGACAGGGAAAATGGGATGGGTTAGGGGGAAGAATGAAGGCTCCCTTTCTCCTTGTTGCTGTCCTAGGGTTAAAGTATGCAATAGGCAGAATTACAGGCCAAATACAGACACAACCACCTTTGAGCGGAGCAGGGTTCTTGAGTGGGCGGGTGTGGTCTCTTCTGGCCTGAATATTTTCCCTGAATGCTTTTCCTTCCTGTGAACAACCACCAGTCACCCAACAGGATGTGCATGCTGCCCTACCCACACACGCCTAGATACAAGGTGCAATGTAGGGTAGCCCATGACTGCTGCTTTATCTGGGCCCCTTGACTGGGAATGGTGATGCCAACAAGCCTTCCTTTCCTTCTTTACTGCCATTTTGGCAACATCCACTAACACCATGGGAAACTGCATTTTCTTGTGTGTGCTTGTGTGTGTTTGTATGTTTGGGGAAAGGATGCAGGTTAACACTTACCATCTATCATCAATTCTAAGATGGAGGGGATTTTATTCACATCCCAACTCTGAATTTGAGATGCTTCTTACATGTGACATTGTGTTTCATAATTTAATCAATTTTTTTTATTTCTTCAGTAATATTTAAATTTATGATAAAATTGGAATCCATCTTACAATTACTGACATCTTGATGATAATTATTGACGAAATCTCATAGTAAGTATTTCTCCACCGGCATAAGTCCCAAATCCCTTCTGGAAGTCTGCTCTTCCCAATGCCACCCAACAATTTCCAATGCAAATGTTATTCTTCTGGATTGCTGCAACTCAGATTTAAGACATTAATCTTTGTAGTGGATGTCAGGGTGGTCTGCCCAGGTCACTCCTTCTAGCACTGAAGCACTTGTAAATGTTGGTCAGCCGCTCTCGGATGAAGAGAGTTGTGTCCCCACTGGGGCCAGGCCACATCCAATAACTGGTTGATGTGGGGATGACTTTAAAGGGCCATCCAACTCCAGAACTTCCTGTAGGATTGGCTAAGGGCTTTGTTGTAACTGCTTTGCAGTTCAACTTCTCCCTTTGCCCACGATGCTTCCTTTACTCCCTCACGTGTGTTCATTGCAAGAGCATTTTCCCGCATGCTCAGCTCCATCCCAGAGCCCTACTTCTCAGGGAACCCACCTTTAAATAGTTGGTACCAGGAGCAGCCCAAGAAACTCTACTATGGGATTTCGGAGCTGGATCACCTGCTCGTGGACAGAAATGGGATAAGGGTCTGGGTTACTATACCAGGTAAACCCTACTCACTAACAGAGGACAAACTGAGGGTGACGGGTTTCTAGAAGGGGATGGGGGGGAATGCATGGAAGAGGAAGGTGATGAATGTAGATTGTAGTTTCAGGAACAACTCTGGTGGCAAGGCCTGTGGTTTATGACACTAACCTTCTTCTTATAAGTTTCTATCAGAAGAAGGGGCCCAACAAAATCCTGGTGGAGCTTTTCTCAGAACTTAATATATGAAGCAAGGGAATACAGACAGGAGAAGAAGTGGACTCTCATGAGCATGGTGCAGCCCCCAGTACCTCCCCCTAGGACCAAAGCACTTGTCTTCCCAGTTGCTGGGGATGATGGTGGCCAACAGCTCTCACTGAATCCCTCTTGAAGCTGGGTCCTCAACTGAAGGGATCTTGTCCAAAGTTAAGCATGAGGTCAGACTGCCTCCCATGATTGTTCACTGTTCCACAAATGCCTACCCACCTCCTTCTGATCCAGAAGCCTTTTAGGGCCATATTTAGCTCAACTAGGTCCTTATTAAATAGAACATATTATTAATTTTAGGCTTTAGAGTGAGCTTGACAAAAATAGCGTACCATCATGGTCAGGAGAAGTTTAGAACAGCCTGCACTGGGTTTGAAGTCAATTTACTTTTCTGCACCACAGTCTCCTGTCTGAAAATGAGGTTGATAATAATGCTTTCATCTCAAAGAGATGTTGTAAGCTTTAACTTTGATAATGTATGTACCATAATGTCTAGACATGTAATAGGCAATCAGTCTCGGATAGATATCATTATCATTATTAATATTATTAGCTATCCTATCTTAATTACTAGGCACTGTCTTCCCCTTCTCCAGGCTGAGCTAGGCAGAGTCTGTGTCTTTCTCTGGAGAGCCAAGTAAAGTGTCTTATGCCTCTCAGTAGTAGTTCTCAGTAAAGTATTTTAAAAATTCTTATTTTGTCAAAGGACTCCATTAAGATAGTGAGAAGTCAGCCCATGGGATGGAAGAAAATATTTATAATATTTACATCTGACAAAGGACTCATATCAAACCAGATAAAGAACATCTACAAATGAGTAAGGAAAAAAATAGCCAATTCAATAGAAAAATGGGCAATAGACCTAAACAGAACACATCCACTGGAATGGCTAAGATAGAAGACCCTGAGTGTTGGGAGGCTGGGAAGCAAATGAGCTCTTTGTAGTGCTGAGGTTAATGTAAAACAGTGTCTTCACTTTGGAAAACTAGAAACATCTACTTAAGCCGAGCCTATGCATCCCCAATGACCCAGCAATTCCACCCATAAGCATAAACCAAAAGCAATGCGTGCATATTTTCACCAAAAAATATTTAAGAATCCTCATAGCAATACTTTGTATAATAGCCCCCCAAAAAGGGAAAAAATGGAAATCAGCCAAGTACTCATCAGCATTAGATAGGGTAAACACATTATTGTGTAGTCACACAATAAAACACTATAGAGCACTAAGAACAAATAACCAACAACCACATAAAGCAACAAATCACAGAAACCTAGTGTTGAGAGAAAAAAGCCAAACACAAAACTTACATACTGTAAATGCAATTTTTATAAAGCACACATGAGACAGAATTAGCCTATGCTGTTCGGAGTGAAATGGTGGCCACCTTGGGGGTTCCCGTGACTCACGGGGAGCAAGGGATCGGCCTCTGGGTGCCGGTAATGTTACTGTTGTTGTTTGAATCTGGCGTTAGTTACATGGATATGTTGCAGTGTCAGGCAGACACCGAGTTATATCTAAGAGCCACCACCATCTTCATCATCATCATCATCACTGCCAGTGGAAGAGACCTGAGAGGTTGGTGTGCATGGAGAGGAAAATCATACAAAAAGGAAATGGAAAGTTCAAAGGAAAGATTTGGGATTTGTCATTGAACTCCGTGCTCTGTTCTAATTTCTTCAGCCCACCAGGATCTCTCTAGGCCTCGGAGCACTGAGCCAAGGGCTTATTTTGGCGGTTGTCACTGACATATGCAAACAGGCTAAAAGCTTTCCCCCCGGCTTCCTGATGTGTTAACAAAGCTGACTTACAAGCAGCAATTTATTTTTATCAACATTTGAAGCTTGATAGTGCGGATGATGTTAATGATGACAGCATATTGATGAGCCAAATTAGATACTAGGCTTGGGTGTGAGTTGGAAAGGAAGAGGCACCTAGAGAACCGGCCTGGCTGGGGATGACTCCTGCTGTGGCAGAGTCCCTCCCCTCTCCATTTTGCCCTCTTTGTCCTCTCTCCATACCTGTGTCACCATCCCTTGGCCACTGTCTACCAAGGACTAGCTACTGCTCTTCTTCCTTGTCCCCAAGATTTCGGCTTTCTCCAACTCCTGATCTACATCCGAAGAATGACTTGTATCTAACAGTGATGATCAGTGGCCAAAAGCTGAAGCATCAGCCCTTGGAGATAAGACATCTGGTCCCCTCCGCAGGGGCCTTGCATCAATCAGCCCACAGACTCTGCAACGTACCCGCTGCACCCACAGCTGACCTGGGCATCTCCGCACTCGTACTTATATTATGACCAAGGACATGGACTGTCTCAAAAATTTATTTCTAATAAGTGTGTCTCTAAAAGAAGGATTCTTTCAACACATTTTTTTTTTAGGGTCCGAGTGTTAGGCCAGAAAAACACAGGTCATTCCTTCTTTTTGAAGCCAGGTCCTAGCGGCAGCTACTTTTGCTTGAAAATCAGAATAAAATATGTCATTGGTAGCTTTGTGACCCTATTGGATTTCACAAAAGCAGCCATCAGAGTCCTTCAAAGGTCATTTTGAAGATGATTCATTCACTAGAGGATATTCCTAATGAAGAGCTCATGATAATTCTTTCTTAAGAAGAAGGAGAAAATGATTAGAAAGTTCTTTTTCTATGTGAAGTCATGGTCTCAAACGTATCTGACTTGGGAAAACATCACAGATGCCATCACCCCTGCAATATTCCTTCCAAAGCTTACCCATAAGCTTACCCATAAACTTACCCCACCCCCAAACCCACCACTGGCTTTTTATGATATTCATCAGAGCTTTTGTTTTTCTCTTCCAGGCATGGCCAGGGGAGAGCAGAGGATTTTAAGGAAACATACTCAGTCTTTTGAATAATCCCATGAGCGAGTGGCCTCTCACTCACGTATTTTTGAAACCACTGCTGGAAAAGGAACCCTTCAACAGCACCTGCGTGAGACACGAGAGAGCTCATATCATGGCAAGAACACAGCTGGGGCATCGGGAAGCCCGAGTCTAGTTCTCGTCTCACGAGTGATGCGATTTGGGTCAGTGACCTCACTCCACAGGACTCTAGTCTCCCCCTTTGAAAAACAGGGAAAATTCTTCTTACTTAACATTTTTGAGACCCTCATGGGGTATACGAAATGATGTATAAACTGTAAAATGCCAGCCAAATAAAGAAGGACCGTTAAAATTATGCATGCTTTACTACCAAGCTCTAGCTCCTCCACTATCCTTTCTGTCTCCATCACTTCCTGGGGAGAAAAACTGATTATCGCTTAGAGAAAAGGCGAGCACCAGGAAATTCTAATCTTAATCCTTCTGCTCGATTTCCACCAAGGGTCATTCATCAATATTAAAGTTTGAATTTTAATTTTAAACACCATAGTCCCAGGGAAAAGAAAAGGTCTCTTTTGTCTTTAATTCTGCTTATTAGAGAGCAGACACTGGGCCACCATGTACTAATGGGAATTCAGGAATCTATATTCTTGGAGTCATGTTTTTCCCTTGACGGCCCAAACATCCATTAACACAGCCCTCCCGGTCTCAATGACTGGAGAGACTCGAAGCGAGGCTTATGTGATGTAATCACTAAGGGATATTCTTTGAAAGTTTCATGGCCATGAATTCCCCCTGTTTCAGGATGCTGTGTGCTGTTGTGATGTAACATTTATTTTAATGGCCCCAGAGATGCACTGAGCGATAGTGTAGCAAATTAACACCATCTTCTAGCTTGCCTAAAACTGTAAAAGGCAATTTGAACTACATTTGGTGTTTATAATTATTTTGTAATCCAATTTGCAGAACTGCAACAATTATTGGGTATGTAGGTAACATATAAATCTTAATAAGAGATTTTGGTTCTTTTAAGGAGACCTGCATACCCACTTGGGCACTGGAAGAAGGAAGAAGGAGGAATATTTATCGGACTGTCTCTGATTTGATTCTCTCTAGATCACCAGGGGAAAGCGGCAGAGAAATTCGTGACAGTAAATGAGAACGAGGAGAGATATTCTACTATCTACTCCTCTCTGGGAAAAAAGCTCACTGGACAGACAGAGGCTCACTTCGGTCATTAGGACGTGTAAGCATTTTACCCACTGCAGACTATACTTGGCCTTCTGAAACCTTACATCAACCCAAGTCCATCCCACAACAGCCTGTGATAGGGAGCTGTCTTCAGAAATGGTTCAACTTTCAGTGGCTTCCCATGCTGACTTGGTGGGGCAGCCAGTTAAAAGCCCCCAGATCGCTGTCTTCACTTGGAGGGTAGTTGGCTTGCAGAATTCCTTGTACTGCAGCTACCTTTGCACAAGCAGGAAATATATCTTTGGGCATTAAGCCTCGGAGACTGGGGGAGTCGTTTATTATAGCAGCATAACTGGGTTAGTCTGCTCGGGCTGCCGTAACAAAATAGAGACTGAGGAGCTGAAGCAAGAGAAATTTATTTCCTCACAGTTCCAGAGGCTGGGAAGTCCAAGAACAAGGTGCTGGCTGATGCATTTCCTGGCAGATGGCCACCTTCTCTCTGTGCCCTCACATAGCAGAGAGAAGCAGAGCAAGCTCTCTGGTGTCTCTTCTTATAAGGGCACTAATCCCATCATGAGGACCCAATCCTCATGAATTCACGGAAGCTCAGTCGTCTCCCAAGGGCCCCTTCTCCAAATACCATTTGGGCTTCAACACACAAATCTTGAGGGACCACAGTTCAGTCCAAAGCAATCATCTAACCTATCCTGATTGATTCGGTAATGATTTGGGGATGTCTTAACATCTTCATATCCTCTCACTAGGGTATATGAAAATTTCAACATCAGCTTTACCTCTGCACATGCTACTCTGTCTTGCTTTGTGATGCTGGAAATGACCTCAGTGGAGCCTCTCCTAGCGTTATACTCAGGGAAGCATGTCATTAACTATCTGCTAAGATTTCCAGTGCTCCCAGTGTCCCCCTCTCTGACGTTCCTATCACATTCCCTCCTCTTGGGCTCTAGTCTGAGTGCAGGAAAGCTAGCATGTGCATGTCTAACCAGTTCACACTCTCTTTGTCTCCCTCTTCTCTCTGTAATCAGCTAAGATGAATAAAATGGCCTTTCCTCTGTCTCTTCCCATCTAGTGAGATTTCCCTATGTCACATTCTTCTCATTTCCAAGGAGCTTTTTGTTTTGCTCTCTTCCTCTGGGCCATAGGGTGGGCACAAGGAGAGAAACTGGCTTATTGATAAGGGCGAATAGAAATATGGTATCCATGTTTCCATTGTGTGCTTGTAAGTGCAATTATTTTATTGATGTGATATTTACTACTAAGTGATGAGGTTCGTGAGGGGATGGATTGGGTTTATTTCCTCACATTGTATCCCTAGACTGGTACCCTAGCACAGACAAGGAGAGCTATACTCATCCTTCAGAATGGAGATGGGGCCACACCAGGCAGGTGTCCTAAGCCTCAGGCTGCCTCTTCTTGCTCTAGCACATCCTTCAGACTTCTTGGCCAAAGCTTGGCTCAAATACTACTCCCTCCATGACCCCCTTCAGCTAAAATGAATAACACATAACAATTAGTATGACAACACTCATTTCAACCTTAACTTAATTGTTTCTATGACTATTTCCTCAACGAGTTATGGAGGGCAGACCCCTGCATTATTAAGCTTTGTTTATCCCTCCCTCTCCTTAGCAACCTCAATGGTGCCCAGCTCGTTGACTGTACTGGGTGTGGGCTAAACACTTGTTGAATTAAAATAAATCCCCCGTCATCTTCTCTCTTCTTTGACTTCTTAAAAATAGAAACTATAGAACCCCACGTGTTCCAAAGGATTTCTTGTGTGTCTATCAACAGCATCTTTGATCTGTTTGCCAACCTGACATCTGAGGATGTCTAGCATAGCTCTAGTACAGAAAAGGCTCAAAAAATATTGTGTTGATAACTGGATAATGAGGTATGCAGGGGAGAAGAAATTTGCCTGGAGTCCCACAGTGGTAAGAGGAAGCTGTACTTGTGGGTCATTTAGCTGTGGAGACACACTTTCTCCTTATTCAGCACTCTCTAGTTCAACAAATACCTATTTAACTTGGTTGAATAGAGAATAATGCTAATATAGACAGAGTCCTGAGATTGGTTCTGTACAAACACCTAGCCTGTCTCTATTCCACAGCCAGAGACTGGATCATGCCCCATAGGCAGCTGTCTTGTGAAGTCAGGATCCAGTTACAAGGGGTACAGACAAGAAAGGAGCACCTCCAAATGCATGCACCACAGATGATATGTCCACTGCATTACTTTTGTAAAAGAAGCAATCTTCTTCCCACTAAATGTACTGAATTCCCAAGAAGAGCATTGGCTGAAAATCCATTCCACTACCTACTGACTAACCTTGGGGTGGCGGAATCCCTACTAGTAGTCTGGAAGTTCAGTGTTCATACCCACATTTGTGCTATCAAAAGAGCCTCTCACTTGTCCCCATGAAAATGGTAACACCATTCTCCAAACCATCCTCCAGGTAAGGCTTCTCCGAGGTGACATAGAGCTGAAACCTTATGTCCAAGAAGGAATACATGCCCTGGAGATCAGGGGTAGGAGCCTTCCAATCAGAGGGAGCAGTTAATGCAAAGGTCCTATCATGGGAAGGAGAAAGAGAGGCAAGGTAGCGGGACCCCAGCACTGGGGGGAAGGAGAGGCCAGAGAGGCGGGGGACAGATGATGTGATTGTGAGCCTGGTTTAAGGGTTCGAATATCACTCTCGTTGCAGTGACAGTCACTGGAGGAATCTAAGTAGGAGAGCGACAGGGTTTGGTTTATGCTTTGGAAAGATTATTCTGGCAGCCCTGTGGAGCACACACCTGGGAGAGGGATAGGGCAAGGATGGAGGCAGGGAGCCCTGTCCTGGGCTGTCGAAGTCCTCGGGTGACCGGCTGGGGGTTTGAACTGGAATTACAACAGTGAAGACGAAGAGAGATGTGGGCTCCAGATATATTTTGGAGAGAGAGGCAAGAGGAAGGACTCTCTGACAGACTGAATGTGGAGAATGGGGGCCTGAGCAGCCGGGTGGAAGATGGTATTCTTTGGTGGGATGGCAAAGACAAGGTGAAGAGCAGGGCAGTTTGGCATCCGCACACCAGTGTGTGCCCCACCCTCCTAACCACGGCCACAGCCAAGTCCCGCACAATGACCTCCTTGCCTTCAGCTTCCCAGCCTCTCCTTCTCCAGGGCGAAACCCCAGCTCCACCCGCTCCACCCACAGAAGCATCTCTTCTCAGCCTTTGCATTACTGAGCCTGCCTCCAAGGAACTAAGGTGCTGCCTTGCTGTTTCTTTCCAGAGCCTCTGAATAGGGCTTTGTGCGGAGCTGGTGCGCCCCTCCTGGGACACAGGGCAAGTACGGTTTCTGGGGAGCCCAAGGGACCCTCACACTTACTGTTTCAGGCAAGCACACCAGGGGATAGCTACAATAACAAGGGATTCCTTTTCAAACATTTCTGGCTGCCCCCCAGGACATGCTTCTATTCGGTGACACCACAAGACAAGACAGAGAAGGTGACAGGTGCCCACAGTATTTCAGGGTACTGCTTATACCAACCCCAATCAGAGATCTGGACACGTGGGCTCAGTTTAACCTTTGTATATAGAAACTCCCAAATTGGGGCGCCTGGGTGGCTCAGTTGGTTAAGCGACTGCCTTCGGCTCAGGTCATGATCCTGGAGTCCCGGGATCGAGTCCCGCATCGGGGTCCCTGCTCAGCAGGGAGTCTGCTTCTCCCTCTGACCCTCCCCCCTCTCATGCTCTCTCTCTATCTCATTCTCTCTCAAATAAAAAAAAAAAAAAGAAACTCCCAAATTTCCCATGAAGATATCCCATGTATGCTACTCAAATCCCTTCCAAACTTTAGCCCAGTAGTTTTCCTTATAAAAAAAAATACAGTAAGTCATGTTTATTGAGAGCCTAGTGTGTATGTGTCAGGCATTTTACTAAGCACATTACATGGATTATCAGTTCCAGCCTTTCAACATGCCTATGAGTAGATACTCTGATTATCGCTGTTTTACAGATAACTGGACTGAGGCTCAGAAAAGTTAGGGTGCTAGCTCAAGGTCACCCAGCCAGTGGGTCATAGAGCCAGGACTTGAGCTCAGGTCTGTCCTCAAAGCTACTGTGCCACAAAAAAACAACTAGCACACACACACACACACACACACACACACACACACACTGGCACACAAAGGTTGTTACATGTAAAGACATTCATTGCTGCATTGTTTATAGTAATGAAGAATGGAAATAAAACATCTGATAATCTTGGAGGACTCAAACAAAGTTAGGTAAAACTCATCTGACAGTTCACAACTATTAAAATCATGAGTTTGAAGTAAGTAAGTATTGTGGGGAAAGTCTTATTATATAATACATAAAAAAAACCGAATTATATAACTATAGCGTTGGGCAACATTTCTAAGACATCTGGATCCCCGGGCGTGCCTTGATAAAGGAAGGGCATGCGCCAAAATCCCGACAGTGATTCATCCCCGGGGTGGTAGGATTATGGGCGATTTTCATTTCTCTTCTCCTCTGTATTTCTTGGCTTGTACAATGATCATCAACCTGAGTGCAAGTGCAATAAATGCATTATCTCACTTAATTCTCATATCAACACTCTAATCCCCAGTTCACAGGTAACTTGCCACCGTGCACAGGTAGGAAGTGACAGAATTTTCAATGAGACTGTCTCCAAAGCACACAAGATAAACCTTACATGCTGTCTCTCAACTCCTTTTGTGGTCAGAAAAATAAAGCCACAAAACAGAAAGGGCAGTAGAGAGAGTTAACTGCCCACACAAAATGCCTGCTTGGGACAATATGTAGGTCCACTGGGACTAGTGTCCAGAGGGGAAGGTAGACGTGGGCCAGCCTTGAAAGAATAGATTCATCTCTAATATTTCTTACAGAATTTAGTACATGACAAACCTTAAATAGAATTGTGTCCCAGATTTTGGCTTCTGGGGTGGAGTGGGGTGCTCCAGAAGAAATCCAAGGGACTTCCTGTAGGAGACACAGCGCTTGGCTTTCACTGAAATGCACTCTGGCTGCTTTTTTTGAGGCCTTTTGGACCAGGACAGAATCACTCTCCACAGCATCCCTGACAGAGCTGCCTAAGGGTGGGCTGCTTCATCAAGAACACAGGGCTCTCTGCAGAGAGGAGATTCATTTAAATTAAATAGCAAATGTACACATGGCTTTGGAACCAGGCTAAAAGGCCTCGACAATGGGACTTTGGTGGATAAAAAAGGTGATCTTAGATGTGGCTGGAAAAGTATTGCTTATGTACATAGTCTATGGGAAAGTTACAAAGAATATTTATCTGTGAGGGGCGCCTGGGTGGCTCAGTCAGTTGGGCGTCTGCCTTCAGCTCAGGTCGTGATCCCAGGGAGCCCCGCATCAGGCTCCTTGCTCAGCAGGGAGCCTGCTTCTCCCTCTCCCTCTGCCCGCCGCTCCACCTGCTTGTGCTCGCTCTCTCTGTCAAATAAATAAATAAAAAATCTTAAAAAAAAAAAGAATATTTATCTGTGAGTATTTCTGGAGTTATAAATATTTTTTTAATGACCATAAAAATGATTTTTCGTGCCAGCCCAGTAACTGCTGCTGACAACTGTTGCTACCTTTTCTCATTTTATGCACATAGATGTCTACTCGGGCCATTTATCTAGAATTCTAGAAGTAGAAGAGTTGTGACTTCCAGGTGACATCATGTTTGCCCACAGAATGCAGTATTCTGCTCTCCCTAGCAGCCTCCTGAGCTGTGTGATTCCTCAGCATGAGCACCTAATATGTGCAGGGCATAGTAGCCACATGATTATAAGAAGTTTTATATCCTCCTTCGCTCCTTCACACAGGCAGGACCAGGTTACTGTTAGCTCAGTGGACAAGAATGCTGTGTCTCATGTGCAAAATGTGCTTCTACCTTCCCAGTTACATTTTATTATTTATCACATTTACAGGTGGCTTGTTTGGTTAAGACAAAGCTCACACAAAAGCACCCAGTCTAGGAAGACACCATTTTGCTTTGGAATCTAGCGCTTATAGACAGTGGGTGAGCTGGGATTGGTGCCCACTCCTCAAGCCTGCTCCTCTTGTGAGCTGAGAGCCATGGGGTTGTGTCTGCAGAAGGCATGAAGCAAGGGGCCTGGGGGACTATTCCTTAATCATGCTCTTGGCTTTCATGACCCTATGACATTAGGTGTCATCCACAGAACTCCAGGGAGGTGACAAGGCCATCTGGGATTTTCTAGCGGGTAATTATTCAGGCTCTCTAATATCTTCCCTTCCCTTCCCATATCTTCTTGCTTTTTCCCTCTTTGTGTTCAACAGCTGTCTCTAGAGACAGGACAGTCAACCACTTTTTCTGTTTCCTTTTTTCTTTCTTTATTTCTTTTTCTTTCTTTCTTTTTTTTTTTTTTTTTTTGAGAGAGAGAGCAAGGGGAGGGGCAGAGGGAGAGGGAGAGAGAGAGAGAGTCTTAAGCAGGCTCCATGCCCAGTGTGGAGCCCAACTCAGGACTCGAGCTCACAACTCTGAGATCATGACCTGAGTCTAAATCAAGAGCTGGACACTTAACTGACTGAGCCACCCAGGCACCCCAAGAATCAACTACTTTCTTGAAGCGCTGGTTAAAATTTTGTGTAGTGTGAAGGGGTTGTAGTAAACTAAGGTTTAGAAATCATCATTACACCATGCTTCTTTATTCTGCCTCCGTAACAGATCCCACGCAATGAGTATTTTATGCATACTAACTCTTTTCTTTGTCACAACAAATCCTCTTACATCTATGTAATATTATTATCACCTCTGTTTTACAGATGGGGAAACTAAGGCACAGAAAGATGAAACAACTTGTCAGAGGCCACATAGCTAGTAAGTGATAGAGCTCGGAATGTGAACCCAGGTAGGCTAGTTACAGAATTAGCCTCCAGGCTGTATTGCCTCTTTTAGAGGTGACAAGGAGTTTGGTTAGATCTCACATTTATACCTGCCCCTAAAAATCAGAGTAGTGTGTGAATTTCCTTGTTTTCTTTATAATGGTCCTCATTCTGCTCTTTTGATTGATGCAAGCTGCAAGAACTTCATTAGAGCAGTTGAGAGGAGGATCCAAGGAAACCCACTATCAGGTGTGAAACCCTTCTCTTGGTTAGCTGATCCGGCAGAGTTGTTGATTATACTTAGTGTAACTCCAGCAGCAGTTTGACTGGCAGCCACAGACAGGGAAGTGCATGACCAGACATCTTCATTCTCTAGTTCTGGATTTATTTTCTGGAAGGAAAAAAAAGTACATCTAGATCTATTCAACCCTGCTGCCTGTTTTCCCTCCCCATGGAAGACCTGCCAGTCCACTCCTTCTCTTCCAATCTGGCCCTCCCTTTATTAGAAGCAGGTCAGCCTTTGCAAGTGAGAAGTGAGTTTTCTGCCCCTCATGGGTGGTTCTCATTCTGCTTGGAATACTCTCTTCTGCTGCTTCACAATTGTGGGATCCTCACCATGCCCCCTTGCCATGTTCTCACCTACTCCAGGGATCTCACCCACCATACCGCTCTGGTCCCTCTGACCTCAAGATCTCAGGATGCACAGCTGGGCACACTGGGGCAAGAGTCCTGGCATTCAGAATGGACAAGTGAGAGTTGGATAAAATGGTGGACTGAATCGATTCTAAATAATACTCTGATTCTGCCCTCTTGTAACTTAACAACTTTGGATGGAGCAGTCATAAGAATATCTCACTTGGAAAGCATGATCATGTGGCCATTCTCTCAGAATCCAGCAACAGCACACCAGGCCCAAGCATAGAACTGAATGGGTTGGCATATGTCACTTGAATGCAGGATCATTAAAAGGCAAGCAAACAAAAAGCCAGAAAACCAGTATTGCCACACTTCTTTATTCCAGGCATTTTGACATTCATTGTCTCCTCCAATCTTCATAATAATCAAAGGTGGTAGGTATTACAGACAACACATTACAGATGAAGGAAGTAATGATTATTAAATGTAAGTAGCTGTTCAGGGTTACACTGTTAGTTGGTGACAGGTGAGATTTGAACCTGGGTTGTTGACCTTCATTATAGCAATCTCTTGAATTCACAAGTAATTTGTTCAAGCAAGCACCAAACTTTGCAACAGGGTTTACTTAAAAGGCTCTACAGTCAGATGACATTTTTAGATACAATTATTTTCCATGAAGAGTAGATTCATCAAATATAATCACTATGGATAATCTACTGATTAACCTTATCCTTCCCAATTTCAGATAAGCTTCCTTGGAGCTCTCTTTGCCCATCAAACTGGCTTCCATGATTAAATGCAGTGCCTCTGGACTGCTGTGGTCAGAGTCTACGTGTGCTGAGCTCCTGATCTAGAGGACCATCTATATTGTGGACGTTTTCTATTCTGTATATCGGGATTCAGGCCAGAAGGTCTTTGAGGGTAATTCTAACTAGTTTTATTTGGAGACTGTTACCTCGCCAATGCTGCTTGTCTTCCTAGATGTTCTTCCTGGTCTGGTCTCATGTGTGTGTCTTTGGCCAGTGCTTGGTTTCCACTTGCTTGGACTTGTAATCATCTCCAAAGTGGTCTGTCTCCAATTTCTGAATTTTCGTGTTATTAGTTTTGTTCCAAAACACTCCTTCCCCCACCCCAAACCAAAGCCTATACCTATGGAAAAGTTTAAGTTCCTTAGTACATATTTAAAATTCTTGAAATTTCTGCTTTACCATAATTTTCTAGATGTATTGCTTTCTACTCCCCTCTCAAGATACTTGTTCTTGTTCTTTTTTTTTTTTTTAAGATTTTATTTATTTATTTGACAGAGAGAGACACAGAGAGAGGGAACACAAGCAGGGGGAGCAGGAGAGGGAGAAGCAGTCTTCCCACTGAGCAGGGAGCATGATGTGGGGCTTGATCCCAGGACCCTGGGACCATGACCTGAGCCAAAGGCAGACACTTAATGACTGAGCCACCCAGGCACCCCAAGATACTTGTTCTAATCAAACTGGCCTCTTGCTGTTCCCAGGACATATTTTATCATTTCCTTCTTTTTGCCTCTTGCTACTTTTCGGGCCTGAAGTGACCTTGTTCCCCTCTTTGCTTGGTAACAACCTACCCCTTCCTAGCCCAGCTCAGGTTCTGCCCCCTTCATGAGACCTTTCCAAGTCCACACACACCCTCCTTCATTTCTGCTTCCCTTGTATTTAATTTTTTAACTATTACAGCATTTAATAGTCTCAGCTTTGAGTTACAGTTGTTTGTAAGTAGGAGTCTGTCTCATCATTCTGTAACTTCTGTAAAGGAAGGACCATTTCTCATTCAGAGTTGTATCCTCTGTAAAGCTAAGCATAGCACCTTGCTAATCACAGATATTCAGTAAGTGCTTGACAACTTAAATATATTCTAATAAAGTTAATTTCTGAGTATGTGACAAAGGTTATGGAATCATTAAAACTGTATGTTTAAGAAGTAAGAGCTAACAGGTCATGATCTTAGGGTCATGAGACCAAGCTCCACATTGGGCTCCATGCTGGGCATGGAGCCTGCTTAAGATTCTCTCTCTCCCACACACTCTGCCCCTCTACCCGAACATGCACGTTTTCTCTCTCGCTCTCTCCCCCTCTCTCTCAAAAGAAAGAAAAAAAAGAAGTAAGAGCTAAAATTATTTTTAGACTCTGCTGTCCTACTGACAGAATGGTATGTTTGATTAGGTGCTTTCTTTAATGTGACTCCTTCCAAAATACCCAGTATTTCCCCACAAAGGAACTCACTGTCATCTGCTCCTTATTCTAGATGTCACATTTTACCTGTCTACTTGATGAGTAGTTCAGTAGCCTTTGGATAAAAGCAAAATAATTTGACCTAACCTGAGGAAAATCCATTACAATTCTTTGTTATGATTTTCTTGGCTTGGAAAAACTATGAGTTGTTCTTTCTTGGTAATAAGACTCTCTAAACGTCAATAAGATATAATTCATGTTACAAAATTGATTACTGGGGGCCCTCAATGCTCACTCTTTGCTTTCCTCAAAATTCTCTTTTTTCTATTTTCCACTTCTGATAAAAAATGACTTGTTTGAATAATAATATATATGTGTACATATATCATATCACATCTGATATATATTATATCATATACAAATATTTATTATATATGATTTTATATGTATCAGCAGTGGAAGAAACTCCGAAGAATGCCAAACTTTGCAAGATAGTAATACATTTTTAGTGCAGGGTGATCTTAGAATGAACGTACAAGTTTTATGCAAATCATCTGTAAAATTAACTTATGGTCTTTTGGGCCAAATTGTGCCAGACTGAGGCCAAGAAAATTGTCCTTCAGGAGCACATCACATGCTTGTGTTATGTAACCCACCAGGCAGCCCTGTTTGGTTTGGGCTTATAGATGAAGAGGCACATGAGGAAGTTGAAATGTGTCCTGAGAATAATAACAAAAATCATAAAGCTGTCGAAAATATGAAGAAGAGGTCACCAAAGTGAATTAAATAACAGTGAGAGGACCCCTCTTGAGGCAGGGTTTTCAAAGTAACACTTCCATCTGCAACCAGCCTCCTTCCCCAGCCCAGTGGTCACAGAGGTCTTTTCTACCTCAGGCACCCGCCCTATACAGTCCCACCAGAACTGGGTACTGACTTCTTCTCTACTGAGACCATGCATAGTGACTACGCATAATAACTCTACCTCTTCCTTTGTCTGTCATCATGAATGTGACACTTGCTTGAGACTCTATCTGTATCTCAGGGATTCTTCATCTTCTGTGTCGTGGCCCCTGATTAGAATCTGGTAAAAAAGAATTTATCCTACACTCAGAAAAATTTGCAAAGCACACCCCAAAGCTTTGCATGTAATTTTGGGGGTTCACAGTCCATGGATTCTAAGCTCATAATCCCTGCACTAGGCTATAAACTCTATGAGGGCAGAGATTGCCCTTTATTCATATTTGTATTAGCAGTGAATCTAGCATATAAGAAATGCTTGGTAAATGCTTGATGAACTAATAAAACTAAGAAATTTTGGACAATTATTTTGGATAAGAAAGAGGGATTATCTGCCCTATTAGTTATAAGAGTGTCTATTACATTAGCTCTTACAGCTGTTGGTCTTTGGCACCACTGAGTCAAGAAGGAGAAATTGGATGCCTCCTATTAACTAATAACTGGCCATGTGAGCTAGCTGTAAGGGAAGCTTCTCCAGTAGGAAGGTTGGTGCTTTCATATTGACGTGAGTTGAAAAGAAAGGTGAACTTCTCTGGGTTGCTTTTAGAACAGTGTTCTCTCTATGGTGGGACAGAGCAGCGTGAAGTGAAGGGAGTCGGTCAGTGATGGACCAGCCTGGAGATTCCCCATAGATGTTGCCTCCATCACACATGGGGGTTCTGCAAACCCCGGACCTCAAAATGGACTCTATTTCCAAGGGCTTACAGCCTTAATCTGAGACCAAACACCAGACTGAACAGAACCCCAAATCAGATGCACAGTAGGTGGTCAAGGCAACAATGGGGGCATGGGGAGAAACCCACTGGAGGGTGCGGTAGCGGCTACATTTAGAGAGTTTGATGATGAGATGTGGAAGCCTGTTCCAGGCAACCAGGAAAGCAGGATAACAGGAAGTAACTGCTGCTGTAGTAATGACTGCACATTTCCACTCTCCACTTACCTCTCCAGCCTGGACTCTATTCTTAGGGTTAGTAAGGAACGGAAGTCATCCCAAAGACCCAAGGGGTTTTGCCAACATCCTTCCAGGGCTTGAGGTTTCCCAGAAGCTCATAGTTTAAAATCAAGTGTGGGATGCATCCAAAGAAGAGTATGGTCTGAAACAGAGAATACTGTTGGCAACTCTCTATTTGCTTTTTTTTTTTAAACCTATTTCCTCTCTATGACCTTCTCTACTTCTTGCTTTCTCTCTTCACCATCTTCACCCCCCTCAACTACTTTTGTTTGGTTACTTTTCCAGGTATTTTGTGTATTGGGAATGAAAATATCCTGGTGCTTCTGCCAACTGCATGATCTGGGGCAAGTCATGTCACATCTCTTAGCCACATGCCAGCATCTGTTAAGTAAGGGCATTAGACTAAGATGTCTAAGTTGTGATGGTCTATAGAAGGCTAATGCCTACCTCCCTCTCCTCTTCTCACTTATCTCAACTTTTGGACCCTGGAGAGGACATCTCTTAGGGTTAAAGTGGTTTTTTTAATAGCTATTAGAGCATAGTATTAATAATAACAATAACTGGCAGATTGTAGTTTCCAAAGATGACTAGCACAATACACTCTCCCCCATGTCCCCTTACTACAATATGGCACTGACATTCCTCCCATCAGGTGGTGAGGTCTGTGTCCCCTCCCCTCGAATTTGGGAGGAACTTGTGACTGCTTTGACCAGACGAGTACAGAGGAATTGAAGCTGGGCCAGTTTCCAGGCCAAGGTCTTAAGAAACTTGCACTTTCAATCCCTGTCTTTTGGGATACTGACTCATGAAAGCCAGCCACCATGCTGGGAGAAGCCACGTAGCCACATCGAGAGGCCCGATATATGTGTTTGAACCAACGGGCCGTTGAGTTCCCAGCCAATAGCCAGCATCTATCACCAGAATGATGCATGAAGAAGCCATCAGATGATTCCAGCCTCCAGCTGTAGAGTCACCCCCCAGGCGCAGAGCCTGCCCAACTGAGTCTTCAGACATTGCAGAGCAGAGATAAGCCATCCCTACTATCCATTCTCCAAGTTCCTGACCCACAGAAACCAGGAGCATAATAAAATGGTTGTTGCTTTATGTCATTAAGTTTGGGTGGTTTGTTAATTCAGCAATGAATAACCAAAACCATAGCTCATCTTTATTGAGTGCTTGCTGTATACTTAACACTTATTCAAAAGGCATCAAGTGTAATAGCTCATATAATGCTCACAGCAGTCCTAGGAGGTAGGTACTTATTCTCATCCTTTACTGAAGGGAAACTGAGACATCGGGAAATTAAGCATTTTGTCCATATTTACACACCTGAGACTCCAACAAGGGTAGTCCCTTCAGGCCCTACACACTTAACCATTAGGCTTTCATGTTACTCAAAAACAGGATTTTTGAGAAGATACAAACATATTTCAGTCATGGTTTCTATCCAGAGGAAATCACAGGATCAAATATCTGGTATCTTGAAGATCAGCTAAGTAAAAAGGTAGGAAAAGGTGCTTGATAGCATCTTTTAAATATTTAAATATCAAAGGACCCTACAAGAGGGGTGTTGTTATCTTTTTTCTTATAAAGGAGACCCAAAGAGGTTGATACATTGTTTGCGTACATGCAGCCGGCTGAGGAAAGATTGGGGTTTGAACCCAGGGCTGTCAAAGTCCAAAGACCACATTTATCCCGTTAAACTGCCTACTAGGGTAGGCTGCTCACTAGGCTAAATGGCCAATAAAGACTAAAGAGGTGAAGAAATGAAAGAATAACACAGAGAATGCATTTTATCTTATTATTAAAAAGTCCTAGGGGCACCTGGGTGGCTCAGTCGGTTAAGCATCCAACTCTTGATTTTGGCTCAGGTCGTGATCTCAGGGTCATGAGATCGAGCCCACATCAGGCTCTACACTCAGTGGGGAGTCTGCTTGAGGATTCTCTCTCTCTCTCCCCTTCTGCTCCTCCCCCTTGCTCGCACCCTCTCTCTCTAAAATAAGTAAATAAATCTTTAAAAAAAAGTCCTGGTTGCCTGAATAAAAACATAGCAGCAGACCATAAGCTGTCTGAGGGATTATACTTCATTTTTGATTCCCCACTACACACAATACCAGTACACAGCAAGTACTTACTAAATGTTTGTTCGATGCATAAATATGACTATTTCATCATTGCTATATGCTAATGTGGATTCTTATTATTCATCTTTTTTATATGTGTTAATATCCATTTATTCAATAGATTTTTTTAGTCTCTGCCATGTCTCAATTAATAGTTTACCTTATAACTGAGGGTATACTTTTCAACAAGAAAAACAAGGTTCCTGCTCTCATGAAACTTAAATTTGAGTTGGCAAGCAAACAAAAAAGTGTGTGACTGTGTGTTCTATACACAAATTATATACATAGAGTATGTTCGAGAGTGACATTTAAGTTAAGAGCTGAATGACTAGGGGTGCATGCCTCAGTCGGTTAAGCGTCCGACTCTTGATTTCAGCTCAGATTATGTCTCAGAGTCGTAAGATAGAGCCCTGCATTGGTCTCTGCACTGGGCATAGAGCCTGCTTAAGATTCTCTCTCTCCCTCTCTCTCTCCGCCCCTCCCCACCCTTACTCATGCACATATTTTCTTTCTCTCTCTCTTTAAAAAAAAAAAAAATTTGAATGACTAGGAGACACCTATGTAAATTCTAGAAGGAAAAGCATTCCAGGCACTGGAAACAGCTCATGTAAAAGTGTGTTTAAGGAATTTAGGAAAGCCAGGAGGCTTTTGGAATTGGGAATGAGTCCAGCATGATGGAGGAACAGCCAAAAAGCAAAAGAAGGGGGAAGAGAGCACTGTGAGGGATCAGAGGGGTGGCAGGGGCCAGGTCATGCAGGGGCTGGATCTTAGTCTAAGGATGGTGGGAAGCCATTGGGTGGTTTCAAGTAGGGAGCTGTGTGATCCAATTTACATTTTGTAAAGATGACTAGATATTGTGTGGACAATGGGTTGAAGGGCCAAAGTGGAAACATTGAGACCTGTGTAGGGGCCATCACAGAAAGCCAGACAAGACATAATGGTGCATTGGGCTTGGGTGATGGCAACAGTGATAAAGAGAAATAAACAGATGTTACATTCTTCTGAGAGGCAGAGTCCATACAACCTGCCATAGTGTTGGTTATGGGGGATGAAAGAATGAAAGGAATCAAGGAAGCCTTCCAGTTTTGGGTGAAGCTCCTAGGGAGATAATGATGCTACTTCAAGGAGGTAGAGAAGATGATGTGGGTGGGGAGCAAACCGAAGGGAAAATAAGACACAGAGAAGCATAAAACACGTTGCCAGACACTAAACGAGTACTTAATAATAGTGGCTGTCGTTTAGTGCCACAAGTCACCCGCGGATGATTGCAAGGGATGGAAAGCCAGAAAGCTGGACTCAAATCTTGGAGGGCCTTGAATGTCGTATTACAGCTTTATGACTTTGTTCTCTAGGTCACAGGGATCCATCAAAGGGTTTCTGAGCAGGGGAATGACATGAGTCATCTTCCAAAGGTAATTCTGGCCTCTCCGTGTAGAGAAACAGACAGCAGGTGACCAGTTAGAATCCAGCAAGCTTCCTCACTAGGATGCCTGGAAATGTTCTGGGATTCTGTGAATGTGTGTTTTGCCTTGTATCTTCATTCATTCACAAATGTTATAACTACACATCCCGATGAATTGAAGGCCGATTTAACATGTTGGGAAGGGACTCTGATATGGCTTTATATACTGAGGGAACTATCTTGATTTTTCTAGAAATGCTTTCACAGTAGAAATTTGCCTAGTGTAAAGTGTCACACTAGCTAAGACTGGGGTTCCCTGGACGAGACACATTTCTGTGCAAATATTGTTCCAAAGTTGAGATGAGGAAAAGAGTCACTCTCCTTTCCTGAAATAAGGACAGAAATAGTATCAAGAGGGGCAAATAGAAAATAACCTTTCGGGCGCCTGGGTGGTTCAGTTGTTAAGCGTCTACCTTAGGCTCAGGTCATGATCCCAGGTCCAGGGTCGGCATCGGGCTCACTGCTGGGCGGGAAGCCTGCTTCTCCCTCACCCACTCTTGTGTTCCCTCTCTCGCTGTCTCTCTCTCTGTCAAAAAATAAATAAAACATCTTAAAAAAAAAAAAAAAAAGAAAAGAACTTTTCATGGCTTCATTGAAGACGCAGATTAACCCCGCAGCTCATGCAAAATCTTTCTCCTGGGCTGCCCCTAAAGGAAGGTAAAAACCTAGAAATGCAAAGTGATCAGGGTGCTTCCTTTTAAGTTTTAAGGGGATTTGTGTCTTTTTCACCACAGCTGGCCCTTTAACAAAATTGATTTTTTTTTTTCTTTTTAACCTGAATTAGTGAGATTATTTGCTTATAAATGTTTGGTGAGCAACTTCAACAATAACTCACGGGAAAACTGTTCCAACAAAAATAGAGCAACCTGATTCAAGAAAACAAAACACTTGCTATCTGCAAAGAAATGCACACAATTGCTTTTTTTGAGCTTCAGAGAAGCAGAAGTGTCCCGAACCCTTAGTAAAGTTATGAACAGAGGAAGAAACTACGCGTACCTGTTTGACCCAGTGACTACGAGCAGATCTAAAATAGCACTTATGGAAATGTTGCTTTTCATTATTATATTATTGTCTTGGTTTTTTTTTTTAAGCAAGCATTTACTGTCTTCTTTTAACATACATCTTCATAATATAGTCTCCTAGACAGGAAAAAAAAATCTGTGGCTTGATACATTGGACTGTGACCTACCTTTGGGTCAAAAACAGATCTTACTACCTTGTAAATTTCTAGCAATGATTTCTTGGTTTAATTTGAAATCAAAACATGCAAACTAATCCGAAAGAATTGCATGTTAGCAGTTATATTAGGTTGTGGGGTATCTGATCTATAGGCTGTCCCCTCATCTACCACCAGTTGAAATCACTGTGAGTCTTTTATTGCCTTGATGAATGATAAAGTCCCAAGGGTGGTGACTTCTTTGCAATCTGCTTACTTAGGCACATACTTACACTTTCTTTTTTTTTTTTAATGTTTTCCTGTTTATTTGTCCTGCTGTTATCACAGTAAGATAATGGCCTCTGCTTTACCACTCCACTTCTGTGTCTGTGATCATAAAAAGCCTGATGGATCAATATGAGGCTTTTAATGTACTTTTTCTGCCTTTTTCATTAAAGGTTTACAGTCAGCGTATTAAAATGCAGTTGAGACATAATCTCTACCGTTTGGTTCCCAGGGAGAGTGCTTCCCAGGGAGAGTGAGGGTCTACACAGGGTAGCTTTCATGAAGCAAAGCAATGGAGCCTCCGTTCCAACAATTTTATGGGACTCTTTCTTTCGGAGGGATTAGCAATTGCTGAGCAGATGTTTGCAGCAACCTCCATGTGCATTCTAAGGCACTGTCCTTGTTTGAATGTTCAGTTCTCATTGCGAGGCAAGGCTCAAAGCAAAAAGGATTTATTCCAGTGTACCTCAGGGGTGTGCTGGTCAATGGTTAACAATGGGATCGGGGAGGCAGGGGAGAGCCCTGATTGGTAGCATTTGCTGATTTCTAAGGTGGAAATAGTCCCACCAAGGTCAGTCTCAAGCTACCAGATGAGATCACCGAATGCGGAGTTGGGAAGAGGTACACAATCGCACATCATTATGTACTCATTCCACCATACAAATACAATACATAGAGACAACCACGCGAGGACGAGTAATAGTAAAATGCAGCAAAATAATTGGGAAGTGATGGGTTTTGCATTTTTGCTGTCTTCATTTTAAACGAAATGCATTTAGTTATAAGTTTACATAAATTGACTAATGACTGTGTTTAACAATCAGCTTGCAAAATTCCTAGAAACTTAACACCAAGCTGGTTCTGATAGCCAGTGCCCATGCTTTCTGATCAAAAAAGTACCTTTTTCTAGGTAAATATCACTTCCACAATGCCTCTGGCACTTAGGGGAGAAATGCCTGCAGCTATTTTCTGGAAAGCGGACTACATTTGCAGAAAGCACTCCATAAAGGGAAGTCAGTTGTGGGAGCAGGCTGTGTTTAAGATTCAAAGGGCACAGCACCTGAGCCAAATGTTGGGAAGGCTCGGGAGGCATGGCCATAACCCAGCCAGCAGCGGTGGCTTTTTCCTATGACAGGACGTGGAAATTGTACAATAATTCTGCCTTGAGGTTCCACCAAAAGAAGACATGAAATGTATTTATTATGCTATATCCTGTTTGCTTGTGCTGTTGTTTTAATGGGATGAGGGGAGGGAATTTGACTTTAGATCAGTAATAAGAGTTTTCCACATTATTTATTCTTTTGTTCAGGGTACATTTTCATACCATTTACTGAGGTAAATCTGTCTTTGATAATTTACTCATGCGTTCATTGTTTGCATATTTATAAGATCCCTATGGCATGCAAGGTGCGGTATTAGACAAAAGATATTCAAAGACAAGTAAACTAGTTCCTTCTGCTCTGGAAGTCACAGCTTAGTAGAGAGACAAATACATATATAAATCACAATTTAACATTTTAATTTCTTAGTATAGAAATAAACAAAGTGTTACATGAGCAAAGGGTATGAACAACTGGTTAGAACTTTTAATAAACTTCTCCCTAAAAGAATTGAGGGACTAAGTAATAAAGAAATATCCCCAAGAGGTGCATGAAGAAGAAAGGACCCAAGATTTCAGGTTGTTTCCTGCATGGATTCCCTGTTTCTGTTTTGGTGATGCCCCACTGGTCCCAGCATCTGAGTTGTTCAGTTAACACTCTTTGTAGGAAGGGCTCAGGGCTCAGTGCTCTGACCTCACTGGGACTCAGATTAGCTTTAAATAATAGCACACAGCATAGCTAGCTAAAGAAAATGAGGTTATTTCAGGGATACCGACAGCCAGAGTACAGCCATTTTAGAAAGGAGTACATGCTCTATTTCCTTCCCAAGTGCTGGGCCATTATCTTCTGCTTCTCCCTGGTCTCCTCTCTCTCGCTGCTGGGTGATATCCTTGTGTTACCTTATCCGTGGTAAAGGCTGCCTTAGCCTCCTCAGTAACATGGTAGCTCTCCGTATGTTTCGCCCCTCCGACCTCTCCCCCTCAGTGCTTACTTTGGAAGGATCAGGAGCTTACTCAGTCCAGGCAGCTGAGAGCAGGGCTGGCAAAAGACATACAGTCCAAAGCATGACTGTTTGGGACTGTAGGGGGTCCAGTCAGGAAACCCCCCAGAAGGAAGTGTGGGTGGGTAGGCATGGTGAAATATTGCGTGCAGGCCCCAGGGAATGCTGGGAAGAGCACCTGATGGGAAGTCAGTCAGCCCATGTGTGTACCCTGCCTTCTCTGTTTGCCATGTGCAGACCTTGAACAAAGGACGACTCTTCAACTAGTCGTGGCTTCCTCATCGGGAAAATGGGATCCTACTAGTGCTTGCCCGACCTACTTTATCCCAGGGCCATATTGAAAATAATGTTACCTAAGTGCTAGGAAGACAACTAAGCATTGAACAATGTCAAGTGGCTGGGAGAATTGATCTACGTATGTTTTCAGAAATAGCCACAGCGTGGGCAAGTTCAGAGGCACTTCCATTAAAATATGGTGGTTGGCGGGGAGGGGCAAGACTGGGCGGGGCAGGGCCTGGAGACACTGGCTTGGTTCTGGAAGCAGGTGGAGCCGTGCATTCCAAGAGAGGCCCCTCTCTGCCTCTGGTTTATTCAACTACTGTTTCTTCCTTTAATCCCTGTTCTAAAAGAAAAGATTAGCAGCATCCGTATTCTCAGTTTCGAAGGGGAAAAGCACTTTATTGATGTTATAAAAATCTAATAGGAACAGAAAGAAGAAAAGGAAAATCTATGCATAGATGAGGGCAATAGTAAGCAGTAAAGGAGAATAAGACAGTTACATCGATAGGGTACTTACAGCATCCAACCTCATGAGCGGGGGGAAGCCCCACGGAGACAGCCAGGCTGGAGTCCCAATGGAGAGACCTGGGCGGAGCATCCTCCCCACAGGTGAGATTTCCAACTGACCATCCCCATAAATGGCCATATTTATAGGGCAAAGGATAGGGTCTGAAGTTAAACATTTGTTGACCTACATGCATTTTAGAGCAAGCTGCATTCCTATAGATGATATCCTATCATCTCTTTACATAGTCAAGGAGCCTGGGCTAGGTGTGTTTGCCTCCCTTCCTGGATTCCATCCTGGCGGGCCACCCCAGCCTGGAGGTGGAGGGGATACCAGGCAAAATCTATAGCTCTTAGCTGGCTGGGCAAAATGGATATTCAGTAGTCACGACCAGAAATTGGCCTTTTGCTCTTTGTCAAGATCTTTGTCAAGATCTCTAATAGTTAATACATCCATATTGTAGAAGATTACATGTTCAGAAGGATTGAAGCACAATTATATGCGCAGCTATCGAAAGATATTCATTGAAAAAAATCTAATTGTGGGACCACGTGCATTTGTGACCCCATTTATAGAAAGAAACTATATACCTATGATTGTACATACATATGCTGTTTTAGGAAGATACAAAACACTTAGCAATGGCTTCCTGTGGGAATAAGGATTGGGTACGTGCGTATATAGGGGACAGTCTTTCATGTTTCATGGATTTTTTTTATCCATGAGAGAGAGAGAGAGTAAAATACTGGTGAAATAAAATCCAGCAACTTGGATAATTAATCCAAATCATCACTCTCTTGCCCTGACAGGCATGGTTTAGAAAGGTATCTACAACCTGCAAAGAAGATTTAGAGGATTCAGAAAGATCTAATAAGTGACTGAAATGTTGCAAATTTTCCAAATGTTTACTTAACATGCCTCCCACTTTGAGGTCTGTGAACAATTTGTACATATGTGTAGTTGTGCTTACTTAGTATGGTTAACAGAGTGCAACTAGAGCAGTGGTTGGAAATGTGCTAAGCCACGGCCGGGTAATCCAGATGTACACTGAGGGGAGCCCACGCACCAAGGTAACCCATCTAAACCAATGGTGAGTTTTGTCAGTGCCCAAGCTCGCCCTCTGCTGGCCATTCTGGGGAAATCACAGATGTTTAAAAACAACAATGTCCTCTCTGACTATGGTTCAGATCATTCATTCTTTCCAACAGTATTAATTGGTCACCTACTATGCGCCAGATGCATATGTGTATCACCATACATGATACTTTTGTATCTGTTGCATGAGATCATTTGTTTTCTTGTCTGTTTAAAGTATTTTCTATTTTAAAAAGTATCCAATGTAGAGAAGACAAAAAGTCAGAAAAATGATATGCTAAACAAAATTTCACATTTGTAGTGTAAGCCCTGACAGTTTTTTTTTTTTCTTTTTTGTGATGCCAATGCTAAGGCAGCCATTCCAAAGAGGCATCCACTTCACGGGCTATCTGGAATAAACATATTGCCCGCCACACAGCTCCTTAAAGAGCCAGGCTGCCTCTCTGCATGGATGTTCTTTGTTTCAGAGATCTTGGTTGATTTTGCTAACTGACCATTTGAGCCACTTGTCTTTTCTCTTTTTAATGCTTTGAATCCCCATGCTTTAAGGTCACCAATAAAGAGTAAGCCCTTGAAACCTTAGGTCCCCACATTCAACCCCAATAAAAACAGAACCCCGGGGCCGGTGAGCTCTGTCTCTCTCTCTCTAACCTGTGATCTCTCTGTGTGATCCTAGGTGTGTTGTGTAATTTCCAGGTCTTCTAGGTAATAAACCTTTATTTTTTCGAAGTTTCCTGATGGTTGTTACTGAAGGGTATCTTGCAGTCATAAGAACCACAGGATTGGTCCAGTTGTAACATTGGTTTGGAAAGGGAACATGTCTGTGGGACACTCACTGGGGCCCAGGTGAGTGCCCCCACGCATTTCCAGCCAATAGTGTTTTCTTCGGTAGGCTGAGACTGGCACAAAACAATATTTTAAAGGAGTTCTGATAGTAGTTTTTTTGGATCAGTTAAAAGAGGTAAAAGCATGTAATAGATACCATAGCACTTTTAGAACCAGGGATGGATTAAGAAATTATTTAGTTCAACCCCCTTTATTTTAGAGCCAAGAAAACTGAGGTTCAGAGACAGTACCAGCTAGTAGAAAGGCAGACAGGAAATTAGGGGAAAAAAATGGCTGGTGCTAAAATTTATATCACCTTGTTCATTGGTTTGCCACAGTTTCAACCTGAGGATAAAGGAACTAATCAAAAAGAAAAAGGATCAAGTTGTTGTGTTTGGTTTTTTTGTTGTCTCTGTATTTTTATGTTTACGCCATGACCACTGGTTTGAAAAAGGGAACACATAAGAATTAACACTTTATGTAGAGACATATATTTAGGATTCACGCACATGGAAGTAAATAGCTGACATCAGAGAACAGATGAGAGCACCAGGGCTGAGCCAAGAAGTAAAAACGAGGAAAGCTGATCCCCAGTCCTTGGCAAGGTATGTGATTTGGGAGCTCCAGCCAAGAGAAAATGCCCGCACCAATCCAGGGCTGGAGGCTGGCAGAGCTCAGGAGACGAAGAGGATGAGAAAGCCCAGGAGCTGCTGGGGCTCCTGATATGTACAAGGCAAAAGCACTTGATCTTGAGAAAGCCTACTGATGAGCAGGAAACACCTAGTTACACTGTGCAAAGGTTGTGAAGTCTTGATTTACTGAGTCTTCTTTTTTTTTTTTTTTTTTTTTAAGAACACACACTAGAGTCTGGGCAAGAAGAGTTGAGGCCTTTGTGAGCACAGGCCAAACCCTCAGCAAGGTCCCCGAACAATGAGGTGGTCCAGTGATGCTCCAAAGAGCCAGCAGGAGAAGGCACTGAAGTGTGGGAAAGGATTCTGGATCTTGCCTCGTTTCCAGTCCTATACAATCTTTACCCCGTGGAGTAGACCTATGGTTCTGTCTTTACCAAAGAGACCAGGTAACTTCTATGTTCTCTGTCGTGCCCCACAACTGCCCTGACTACCCCACTTTGCACACACTCCTACTTTATTCTAGGTGTTTCTAAGCACCAGATGAGGGGCTTGAATATTGAACTGTGTGCAAGAGAAAGGCTACCTCATGGACACTCTCCTTTTCATTTGCTTTAAGGTTGCATCAAAAAGACCAGGATGGCATCTGTGATGATAACTGGGCAGAGGATAAATTAAATTCAAGTTTGCAATCATGCAGACTAGGGTCCGAAGCCTCAGAAAAGGTATTTATGTTACCCCATAGGGTGCATTTGTCTCAGCTGATGTGATTATAAGAACTGGAAAGGACAAAAAAAAAAAAAAAACAAACATATACATTATGACCCATACCCTTCACTAATGAGACAGGATTGGAAATAATCCCTCAGAATTTATTGACCCTTAATTCTAGAGAGAATTCTAACCACGGGTTGTCTGGTTTGTCAGGCCAGAGCAACAAATGAGAAGCGAAATACTGCTGGTTCCAGACTCAGTGACAAGAGCCGTAATAATGACCAGCACAGGGAGGAGACATTAAAACCTCATTATAGCATCTAAGCAGTAATTAAGGAGCTTAATGATGTGAATGAGCAATAAAAGCAGGTTAAGTTATGTTCATTACACATGGTTCAGAAAATGAGACAAGAGTGTGATAAATTTTAGAAATATTTTTGTCAAAACACAAAGTAAAAAGTAAAGGAATTAAACTCAAATAAGGATTTCCTTACCTGTGTAAATTTCAGCGCCCTCGACATTCTGTTTACACAGCAGTGCCGGATAAATGAAGCTTTGCTCTATGTACACAATCAACACCACCGTGTGCAATTCAGCTGAAGATCGCAGCACTTGGCAAGAGCTGAAGCATCACAGCCGAGAGGAGGAGAGGTGGGTTGTTGTGATAAATACTTGATCAAAGTTGAGAACCAGGATCAAAGTCGAGAATGGGACCCTCACATTCTAGCCATGACCTTCACCTCTGTCTTGCCCTAGTGTAGACTACTGTGTTTGAGATGAAGCCTTTTGGACTGGAAGACAAAAACTTTGTTTTCCTGGCTTTTTACTGGCTTCTTAGTATGAGAATAGCCTTGTAAAGGAAGAGGAAGAGACGAGGAAATGCATAACCTTGGAGCCTTAACCTTTCCTAAAGAACATTTTCATCTCATCTGTGGAAACAGAAGTCCGAAAAAGAATACCCAATGAAGTTCCTGGAATGAGTAAATGGAGGGAAACAAAGACTAATATGAGTCATCTGCCCCGGTTTTGCAGATTCCCAGACTCTCAAGTGAGCATCACTGACAGCCTTCTCAATCACATCATTTATGGCGAAATAATGGTCAAATCCAATGTGAAAGAATTCAAGCAAACAGCCATCATTTCTGAAGACGGTAGCACCGTGGAAAATACTGATGTGGTCATCTTTGCTACGGATATACCTTCTCAGTTCCTTTCTTTGGAGATTCTGAGAGTATCACTGATGACCAAATATCCCCGTAGCATGGCATAGTCCCACTTCATGTGAAAAAACCAGCTTCGGCTTTCATTGACTTAATCCAGCCAGTGAGAATGGTCACACTAACAGTGGAAACTCCAAAGACACTGTTTAATGGGGAGAGAACAGGGGTGCCCAGGTGGCTCAGTCAGTTAAGCATCAGACTAGATTTCGGCTTGGGTCATGATCTCGGGGTCAGGGCAGGTCTGTGTTCGGCGTGGAATCTGCTTCTCCCTCTCCCTCTGCTCCTCCCCCTTCTCTCTCTCTCTCTCTCTCAGATAAATAAATAAATAAATAAATAAATAAATAAATAAATAAATAAAATCTTCTAAAAAATAAAAATAAAGGTGAGAGGACAGTGGTAGAATGAATTCTGTGGTTTCTTTGCTGTTGGTAGACACCCTGAACCCAAGGGGTATGAAAATCAATCCAATTTAAATTAAAGGACTGGTCAATTACAATCAGTATTCCTATTCACTAATTCTTTCTTTTAAAATAATTCCATCTTCCAGCCAAATTTTCTTTAGCTTAAAGCAATAAAAAGGACAGATTCTCTCTCTCTCTCTCTCTCTCTCTTTTTAATTAGGCTCCATGCTGGGCATGCACGGAGCCCAACATAGGGCTTGAACTCACAACCCTGAGTTCAAGACCTGAGCTGAAATCAAGAGTTAGGCGCTTAACCAACTGAGCCACCCAGGCCCCCCTTGTTCCTTCCTTTCTTTCTCCCTCTCCCTCTTTCTCTCTCTCTCCCTCTCTCTCTGTCTTTCTTTCTTTTTGGGGAATTCAGAAAGGCCTGAAAAAGAAACATGGGAGAAATCCATTCATATGAATGTGACAAGTGTGAAAGACTTCCCCATCCTTGTCCGTGCTTTCTGAGCTCTGCCCACAGCACAAAAGTAGCCAGAATGAGCAACCAGCACCAGCTTTGTACCAGGGCTGCGAGTTCCATTTAGAATGTTTATTCAGATTCTTTCTGGAACAAAATTTCTCCTTGATTCTTTTTCTATCTATTCAATGGAACCAACAGTCATGGAGGAACCAGAGAAGGGAAAACATGCTTTTTCCCACCAGTTCTGGTTAACTCCATCTCTGTGGCGTTTTCCTTCTAGAGGTCCTCTCTCAGTTCCTTTCAATCAGCTTTGGAGAAGCTCGGCACCAAAATTCCCACTTTTTTTTTTTTTACTTTCCCATGCCATACTCTGTCTTTCCCTAGACGCTTCCTTGTTCCATGTATCCTTTCTTTAAAAGATTTATTTATTTGGCAGAGAGAGCGCGCACAAGCAGGGGGAGGAGTAGAGGGAGAGGAAGAAGCAGACTCCTGCTGAGCAGGGAGCCTGAAGTGGGGCTTGATCCCAGGACCCCAGGATCATGACCTGAGCTGAAGGCAGATGCTTAACTGACTGAGCCACCCAGGCGCCCAACCATGTATATTTTCATAGGACTAAACACATTGCCCTCCTTCAAGGATGTGACGGCTGACACTGCTTGGAGAAGAGAGGCTTTGGGGAGAAGGTAGGGCCCTTCCCCAGCAGACAATTATTGAAAACAGCACTTATGAGCTTAGGGAGGTGGGGTCAACGGAAAGCAAAATCTCTGAGTCAGATTTTAAACACAACTTCTAACATCAGAGAGGCAGCTTCCAGGACCGTTCAAAGGAAAGATTGGAAGCTCATTATTGCTTACTCTTACACTTACTCTCTTGGTTTTAATATTCAGGTATAATTTGGTTATCCTCTAAGCCAAGAGAAAATAATTCATAATGTGGAAATAAGAGAAACAAAGCAGAAATTCACTTACGAAACAAATATCTGAGGGCTTACTGTGCATTGGGAACTACACTAGTCAGATGGGATAAAAGTGGCAATAATAGGATTCCCACCCACAAAGATCTTCCAGCTGACAATAATTACATGTTTGCCAACAGAAAGAATGAATCTTCACACGAGCTAAGACCAAAAAATGTGTCCCAGGAGAAATTTTGAAAGTGGCGGGAATCATTTGAATGCTCTAATCAGGAAAAGACCTAAGGCTACTAGATATTTCCTAGATTCCTTTTGTCACCTTTGGGAGACTTCTATGCAAGTCCGTATTTAGGTTTTGTTTTTGTTTTTTTTTTCCTTTTTATTTTATTTTTTTAATTTTATTATGTTATGTTAGTCACCATACAATACATCATTAGTTTTTGATGTAGTGATCCACGATCCATTGTTTTCGTATAACACCCAGTGTTCCATGCAGTACGTGCCCTCCTTAATACCCATCACCAGGCTAACCCATCCCCCCTCCCCCCTCCCCTCTAAAACCCTGTTTGTTTCTCAGGTCCATAGTCTCTCATGGTTCATCTCTCCCTCCAATGCCCCCCGCCCATTTTTCCCTTCCTTCTCCTAATGTCCTCCATGTTATTCCTTATGTTCCACAAATAAGTGAAACCATATGATAATTGACTTTCTCTGCTTGACTTTGGGGTACATATGGCCCTTCTTTTCACTACATCTGTGCCTTTGGGGTCGTATTTAGGTTTAATAAAGAAGGAAAATAGGGGCGCCTGGCTGGCTCTGTCGGAAAAGTCAGGCGACCCTTGATCTCAGGGTTGTGAGTTCAAACCCCACGTTGGGTGTAGAGATTACTTAAAAGTAAAATCTTTAAAATAAAATAAAGAGGGAAAATAGCAGGGCACCTGGGTGGCTCAGTGGGTTAAGCATCTGCCCTCAGCTCAGGTCATGATCTCAGGGTCCTGGGATTGAGCCCTGCGTTGGGCTCCCTGCTCAGCGGGAGTCTGCTTCTCCCTCTCCCTCTGCCCCTTCCCCTGGCTTGTGCTCTCTCTCTCAAATAAATAAATAAAATCTTTTTAAAAAGTAAGATATAAAATAACCTCAGCCCTAGAACAGGGTAGAAAGCCAAATTCACCCTTCTGCAGCCAGATGCTCCAAATGAACTCTTAGTTAATTGCGGGAAATAAGTAAATGTCCACTTCACACCTAAAGATGTGCTGAAACCTATGTAGTTATAAAAAGGTCCCCAAGCTCTGGGCCCTGCTAACAGGCAGTTTACAGCATCCTTGAGAACATGAGACTCCAGGTGCATGAAGGATACTCCTGGACAACACTCACAGCGCAGACAGGCAGCGGTAAGGAATGGGTGAGGGCAGGAGCCCCGGGTGAGAGAGGTGGGGAGAACTCAGGTGGTCACGAGGGGAGGGACTCAAGCCTCGTCCTGAAGGTAAAACTTGTCTGTGCAAAAGGAAGGAGGGACCGAGCTTCCCAAGATCAAGTGTGGACCCAGGAACTGAAAAGTCATGAACAGTTTCTAGTCTCTCCGCAGTCACTGAAAGCCGCGTGGTCCACGCTTAGATATCTCAGAACCCTTGGCACCGGCTTCAGAAGGATGACATAAACCACGTGAACAGTGTTGCCTCTCAGGCAGGAATGGGACCCACTTTGCTGTCTCTCTTCCTTCCCGATCCCAATCTAGATTTGGAAGTTTTCTTTGGGTCATGCATCTCACGCCAGTAACACCAGCAGGAACTGGGGAAATGGGACGGAGCCCACAGAACCAGCCTGACCCAGAGAGAGCGGACTCTCAAACCCATGAAGACCTCCGGCGGTCCGTGAGTACACTTGCCAATCTCTTAGGGGCAACATGGTTCTAGTTTGTCTGAGCCCCATCTCGGTGTTCCTGAACACCTGTATTAACATGACAGAACGGAGCAAAGGTTACAGGGGCCCACGTGTCGCTCTACTTCCTAAGGCCAACCCCGCTGCCTTTGGGTGACTTCATTCCTCTCACCTGGCTTGCTCCCGGAGAGGAATTTACCCATCACAGGTCACTAAGAGTGGTTTGACTGGTTGTCATGGTCTTCCTCTGTCCTTACGTATTCAGGGCTCACTACGCCCATGGCACTGTCCCCACCAACAGCAATCATCCCATACTGGTTGAGCAGCCATTAAAAGATAGGCATCTCATGGAATTCTATTTTTTTTTTTTTAAAGATTTTATTTATTTATTTGAGAGAGAGAGAATGAGAGACAGAGAGCATGAGAGGGAGGAGGGTCAGAGGGAGAAGCAGACTCCCTGCCGAGCAAGGAGCCCGATGCGGGACTCGATCCCGGGACTCCAGGATCATGACCTGAGCCGAAGGCAGTCGCTTAACCAACTGAGCCACCCAGGCGCCCCTCATGGAATTCTATTTGATCAGTATCTCCATTCAGTAAGAACAATCAGATCATGGTTGCTTTGATCACATATCTCTACATATCTATTCCTAACAGAGAGGAATTTGAAAAATATTCATTCCCCTCAGTGTACGGCAGGATTATTATATAGTTGTAATTGCCCATTATTCAACTAACACGTAAACAAATGAACATTTATTTATCTACCATGTGCTAGCCACTTTTCTAAGTGCTTTACATGTGTTATTTCATAAATATTGCAACAATATACACAGGGGAAGAATTCTTTTTTTTGTGGAAGACATTAGCCTCGATTGCCCAGGGTTATATAACTCATAAAAGGTGGTTCAGCATTTGAACCTAACTGATACTAAAGTCGGTGTTCTTTGCTGTACACCACACTATCTTTCATTCATTTTCAACGGATATTTTTCAGGAGTTTATATACTGGAATATTTAAAACCCTACTAGCATGACATGTATTTTCTTTATTGCTGATTACTTGCTGAAGCAAGCAAATTGTTACAGCGTACATAGGCAAGAGATGTATTTTTCTAGCAACACATAAATATTTATAATAGAATGCCTTCTTGAAATTTCCTTTTCCATATAATTTATAAGTTGCATATTATAATGATGTGAAGTCAGAAACATTTTGAAATCAAATTCTATTTCCTAAGATGAAAATGTTTATCACCTCAGTCCATTTAGAGCATTTCAATTTTAAAAATGTACATTTTAAAGAACTTTTGGTTAAAACCTTTCTTTGAGTGATTAGTATGGTATGTATATCATCAACTCCCAAATTCTGGCTTTCAGTAGAATCTGAGGTCATGATAGTATAAAATGTACTTTCACATAGTAAAATACTGGGAAAGTATCTATAATTCTATCAATCTCATTGTAAGATTCATCAGTGTTGTTCATCAAATATTCCTGGTTTCCTCTCTGATCCCATAGTAGGTGTTAGCTTCTTTGCCCCTTTGAAGTTGGGCATGACAATATGACTTGCTTTAGCCAAATAAATGTGAGTAGAAGTCACATATTTCACTGCCATATAGAATCTTTAGGATATAGTACCAATCACATCTTTCCTCTGACAAGGTTTTGATAATTGAGGAAGCAAGTGTGAAGATGTAAACTTTCTCAGCCTGGGTCCCCGAGTAGTTACAATGAGCACAGCCCGATCACGTAGTATGAGCATTTGTTGTGAGTCTTTGATAGACAGAGAATGCTTGTTACTGTAGCATAACCTGGCTTATGCTGACTGATACACAGAAAAGGGCTTCCATTGCTCATGTTCCTTTCACACTTTATGCACATAAACATATAGGGTTGTTTTACATGGACATAATTATATTATACATATGCTTTTCTTTGACACTTTTCAAAAACATATTGTAAACATTTTCTCAGCTTTTTCTGAACACCATGTTTGTCATTTAATGGTTGTATAATAGCCTATTTTATCAATAGGCAATTACTTATTAACTGTTTTTTCAATTATTTAAGTTGTTTCTGTGTTTTTCTATTACAAATAATGCAGCTAAAAGTAACTCTGCACATGTAGCTTTTTTTTCAAAATTATTTTCTCAGGATAAAGGAAAGAAATCATTATTTGCCTTCCAGTTTTATAGTATTTTATAGTCAAACTTACAGTACACTTTTAAGTTGGTATAAGAATTTTAGTATTAATGAAATTGAGAAAAGATTGCCCTTTATGTTGTCATTCTTTGAAATCAGTGTGCTAATTGGTTCAAAAGATAATGTCCACAATATTCTGAAGCCATGTCCACAAAGATAGCCTCCTGAGATAAAATCAGGTCACACTCTAAACCTCGCATCCTGATGAACTACTTGATCATAGCATTTTTTACTTCCTATAAATGACTTAAAGGTACAAAAATTTCTGCACTAAATACAGCTGAATTGTTTCTGCTGAGACCAAATTAGCAATGTTTCATCTACATGTTCAATGAGGGAAACAATATTTCTCTAGAATATTTTATTGGTGGTAAACATGTTTATACTACATTAATCCTTAAGAAAACCAGACTGGTTGCCCAGCCAAGAAACAAAAAACTCTTGCTTTCTTCACTTTACATTGATCACTTTGATGAATAAAGCAGTTTTATTTCTTTTAACGCACAGACTATATATCTGAGATTGTCTGCCACTTTTATAGTCTCGGTATTTTATATTTATCTAACACTATTTTCCAAGGCACTCAAAGTGCTTCTTAGATATTATCTCATAAATGCTCTGTAGAATGATGAAGTCAGCACTTTACACAAGTATTTGAAGCATTCAGAGCCACTGTTTATGAAATATTTAACCACTGCCAACCTTCTTCCCTTGCTTTCCTCCTCCTCTTCCTCCCTTTCTCTTCCTCCCACTTTATACCTTATTTTTCATTTTCTCCTATGTTTCAGTGCCTAAGAGATAAAAACATCACACCCAATACCCTGACAGTAAACATAAGGGCTGCACAAAGAGGTGGGGTTAATATAATTGCCAATTATAGGCCAGGCAGCTGCTGACATCATCCGATGGGTGCTCACACCACGACTTCCCATGGTGGGCATAACCTCCAGCTTAGAGACCAGTTGCCAAATGTCCAGATGGTGTCCTTGAATAATTCTGCGAGACCTTGGGATGGTCACATGATCTTTCTAACACCAGATTCTTACCTATAAAATGGAATTAGCCCCCCTGTTTTCCCCTTCTCAAAGAGGGCCTGGAAGAAACAGATGAATAACAGAGGCAAAACTGCTTTGAAACCATTGAATACAGAGAGGAGTTAAGATGGTGGAGGAGTAGGGGGACTGCTAAGTTTGTCTCGTCCCTTGAATACAACTAGGTAAGTTATCAAATCATTCTGAACATCCGAGAAATCAACTGAAGGTCTGAAATCATCTAGATCCATATATAACCACATCAATCTAATAAAATAAATGTGATGGTATTAGCAAAACTCTACCACTACAGAAGAAACCGAAAGATTAAAACAAAACAAAAGCTTATTTCTCCAAACAAAAAATCTTAGGTTAGGTTATGTTCTTTTGTGGAAGAAAATAATATGGGGGGCGGGGATGATCATTTAGAGAAATAGAAAACATTTTATGCTGACAGGTATTTTTCATAAATAGAAACTATGTTCTTTGGAGGCTTAGTTCTAAACTAGCTTTCTGCCACCAATCCCAGTTATTCCTATAAACTGTGAGGCACTGGATTTGCTACCAGCCGACCTGGATTAAAATCTGGGGTTACTCCTTTAGTGACTTTGAGAAAAATCAACCCATCTTTCAGAGTCTGCTTCACTGACAATAAGTGAGGATGCCTGTAGTACATACTCCCGCGGATCAAATGTGAAATTATACATTGAAAACATTTTGTAAGTTAAAAAGCAAACCAATCCCTAACAGCATCCATCTCTACAAACTTGAAAAAAGTTTTTAAAAGGATATCACGGGGTACCTGGGTGGCTCAGTCGGTTGAGCGGCCGACTCTTGATAAGTCCTGGGATCAAGCCCTGCATCAGGCTCCCCACTCAGCAGGAGTCTGCTTGAGATTCTATCCCCCTTTCTCTGCCCCCCCTCAAATGAATAAATAAATCTTTAAAAAAAAAAAATGAAATAAGAAGGATATCATTAGCTAATTCGGGTACTATTTCTAAGTCAAAAAGGACTTGATCACAATCAAATGTTAGTAGTAAAGGAGAACAAGATGAGGCCACCACAGCCCGTAGGAGTGTACCTCCTTCACTTCCCAGATGAGGACTCTGGGATGGAGAAGGGGCTCACCCCGTGCTGCTGTGGAGCGCCCCCCTCAGGTTCCTCCACTCCTCTGCCCAGCCTTGCCCTGAGCCACCTGCCCACATTAGCCTTCCCACTTCTTGCCCACCCAGCGACTCACTCCTCAGCCTACCCCTCTTCTCCCTGACCCCCCACCAGAGCAGCTCTAAAATTACCAGGGAGGGGTACCTGGGTGCCTCAGTCGGTTGTCTACCTTCAGCTCAGGTCATGATCCCAGGGTCCTGGGATCGAGTCCCGCATTGGGCTCCTTGCTCAGTGGGGAGCCTGCCTGCCGCTCCCCCTGCTTGTGCTCTCACTCTCTCTCTCTCTGATAAATAAATAAATAAATAAATAAATAAATAAATAAATAAATAAATCTTTTTTAAAAAAATATTTCCTTAATTGACTCAATTCTATACGCCATCACTGAGCATATTCTGTGGTCAAGCACTGGTTAGGAAGAGAAGATCCCTGCCCTCCGACGTGGACTGGAGACCCATGTGCCCCAACAGAGGCCAGGAGGTGGGGGTGTCCCCATGGAGCCAGGTGCCAAATCCGAGGCCTGCCGGTCAGCGATGGCTGCTTCTCCCTCACCAGTCACTCCACCGGCCACTGAGCTCCCTATCTTTACCTCCTAAACATGCATCTTCTCTGCAGACTCCGTCTGTGCCTTCATAATGGCTCAGCTCGTTTGCTGCTGGCTGCCCAGCAGTGCTCCTGCCTTGATGGTTTCTCCACTGTCTACAGCGTAATCTTTGCAAGACCCAAAATCTGACCGTGGCACCATCTTGTTCGAAAGCCTCTGGCGGTATCTCTCTGTTTGTAGGAAGACTCTCGCGTGGCAGGTGCCCTCCCCCCCAGGTCCTGGAGCCACCGCAGCCCCTTGCCCTGCGTTCCAGGGGGACTCTGCACGCCTGGACCACTGCTCACGTCTGGGCCTGCGTAACGTGCAGATTCCTTTGGTCTGCCTCTTACCTCAGTGAGAAATCGTTACTGAGTCTTAGAAACTCAGCTCAGCTAGCGCCCCTTCTGAGAAAACTCCTCTGCCCCGCCTCCCTTAGAGTCTTACATTCCCTTTCTTGGGCCACCTCCGCTCCTGAAGCGTATTTGTGTTACTGCCTACAACACACAGCCGTGTAATTATTGCTCAATGTCTGTCCCCCAGCTCGAGCAGAGGGCTGTCGGCAGGTTATCCCTGTGCGCCAGGGACGCCTGGATAGCAGCGCATAGTCGGCCCACAGTGAAGGTCTGCTGGCCGGGTGACTGAGGGGCCCTACTTGGAAAAGCCGCCAGAGCACAGACTGGAGTATGTTAGAACGTGCAGACGAGAGTCCAAAACCTGAACTCACGGCGACGCGGTCAGCTTTGTCTACACCACTGGCCTGAGAGGAAAGGAAAGCAGAGAGCAGCTCCGGGTCAAGTGTGAGAGCCAACCACCCTCGCTCACCCATGTGGAGCTTCACTTCTCGAGCTCATCTCCTGGACAGAGGATGATCCAGCCACACAGACTCTTTGGACACAGGTGCAGAGAGATAGGGACCACCTTCCTCCAGTTAGGGAAATGGAATTCTGTCTATGCAGCGAGAAAGCTCTATGAGGCAGAAGGCTGACTGACTCAGGCCCTTAAATATATAATTAGAGAAATAATCTCTCTGCAGATTGAGGGTGTTGCAAAGGTTTTATGTGTCAGAAGGGATAGGCAAAGTCTTCATTTGTCGTCCTGCGATTCTCATGTCCTCCCCTTGCCTCAGCCCCAAAGGGCACACACAGGCTCTTGGGGATTTCCTGGGATCTTCCCCAAACGCCATGCACGCTCTGGGCAATCTGAAGGTGGCCCTTGGGTGAACAGGGTAAGAGTGTTTTAGCCAGCAATCTTTTCTGTTCATCCACCTACATAGGCGTCAAACTGGAGAGACAGGCTGACTGCACTGGTAGCGAGCTAAGCCTTTGCGAAAACATAATCCCATCTTCTCAGTATTTTTGTGGCAGAAATAGGATGGGTCTTTTACCGTGATACCAGCAGTGCAGCTCCTAAACCAAAGCTTAGATATTAGAGAACAGTAAACTCAATAGCTTTCTTCTCAAAAGATCAGCTTCTGGATTTCCTGTGAATCGTGCGGCCACTCAGCTGATGAGTGAAACCCCAGTTCGATCCTGCGCCACCCTCCCCCCCATCTCCCACCTGCTCCAACACACACTCAGGGCGCTGACCTCTGTTTGGACACATGGGACACCAGTGAGAACCGTGTTGAAATGTATGAGCTACCTTTCCTCACTTACATTCCTTGCCCTTGTTCATGTTCCAAGGGCAGGGAACTTGTCCTACTTAATGGTATATCCCCAGTGGTCAGCCCAGCGTTTGGCCCACAGAAGACAATCATCATTGCACGTAGAACAGGTGAATGAATGAAGGAAGAAAAATTTAAAAGGAAAGAGGTAGAGAGTAACACTTGGAGATGGTTCAGGGACAGAGGTTTAGAGAATTAAAGAATGCTAAATAAGATTTTTGTGGATATTATTTAGTTCAGCTTGTTAATTGGGTAGATAAGGCCCAGAGTAAGGAGTCTCACTTATTCTTGGTGAGATGAGAAACCACTGGAAAGCTTTGAAACAAGTAATTTATGAGTTCTCCATTCTGGACACAAATGGCCCCCATTTGCCTCTGGCCACAAACTGCAATAAAGGTGGTGCTTCTCACGTTTTAATATGGAGACCTTGTGAAATGCAGGTTCTGGGTCAGTAGGTCTGGAGTGGCCTGAGAATCTGAATTTCTAAGATGCACCAAGACTATGTAGCTGAGCTGCCACTGGTCCTCAGTCCACTCTAAGTCACAAGGGACCAGGAGACCGCCTCTTTTTTAGCGTATTCTTTGCATGACAACCTAAGAAGGCTCAAAAAACATCGGCTTATATTTACCTGGTCTATCTTTTCCCATACTTCCGCTTCCAATCTTAAAGGACGCATAAGGAAATGGGATTTAGTTGTCGAGCTGCAGTCAGCTGGGATCCAAGGAAAGATGTCAAGTGCATGGAAGATCAGGGTTAGCTTTGAAAATCAGAGTTGAGAGCTGCTGGGTAAGCATTCTAACTTAGGATCACCAAAAACTGGTATCTTTCTCAGAGAGGGGTTTGGGGTTAGCACCGGGCCATAAATGATGGAATCTTTTATTTTTGCTCGCCAAGACGCAAAGGTTGACCTCTGGTTCTCCCTTTGCCTACTTCTCCAGAGGGTTCTGATACTTCCCGTTGGTAAATCATCAAATACTACTGTGCACCCACTATTCCAGGCCCTGTGCAGACTTCCCTGTGAGCGCAGAGCCCAATTCGGGGCTTGATCCCACAACCCGTGAGATCATGGCCTGAGCTGAAACCCAGGGTCTGCCGCTTAGCCGAATGAGTCACCCAGGCTCCTCTATTCTGTTCTTACCCTTAAGCACGCATTCTTTCATTTCAGTCATTGTATTTTTCTAGGAATTTCTAGGAATACCATTTGGGCTTTTTTTAAGTCTTCCAATTCTTTCCTCACGCTTATGTTTTCCTTTGCATTTTTTGAGTATATACAGCCTTATTAAAATAACTGTTTTAATTTTTTCTTTCTATCATCTCTTTAATTTTTGGCAAAAAAAATATCATATTTTCCTGCTTCTTAGTTTTTGTGATTTTCTTGGCCTAGTGGACATTTGGATTTTATGCTTTAGGATACTGGATTTTAAGGCATTTCGTTAACTAATTTTTTACTTTGTTCTATGTGCATTTATGTTATGTTGGATCAATTTAATTCTTTTAAGGTTTGCTTTTAAGTTCGGTTAGCACTGACCTCACTGCTAATATCATCCTAGGGAATCTACCCAAAACCTAAGGTATTACAAGGGTCACTCCACTCCAGCTGTTGGGATTGTGAACTATTCCCAGACCTGCATGAACTCTGGGAATTTCTGACTTATTGCTTTCTTACATTTTTTTTTTCCCCAGCCTAATGGAGTTTCATCCCATTCATTGTGCAGATTAATATTCAGACAAAGACTCAAGGGGCACTTTGGCAGATCTTTGTAGTCCTCTTTCTGCTCAACAACCTCCTCTAAATTTCTGCCCACAAATTCTAGCTGCCTCACATCTTGAACTCTTACCTCTATCTCCTCACCTCAGTGAGACCAGCAGATTTTCTTTTGTTCCCCTTCCTGCACTGTGGCCTGGGGATCTCCTTTACATAGTACATGGGAACAATGGTAAGGGTTATCTCATCTGTTTCCTTTTCTCAGTGATCTGGTACCCAATGTCTGAAAATAACTGTTTAATAGACTTTCTCAGCTTTTCTAGTTATTTATGGTGGGAGGGCAATCCCCATTGCATTTAATCCTTCGTGGATGGCAGCAGAAATGTTACACTTTTGGTTCTATAATTTCCAGTTGACTTTTTTATACAAAGTACTCCTCTGGTGAAACTTTTTATAAACAATATTATAAAATCCAACTGTCTGTGTTTGCAAATATAAATTTATTGCTTGCAACATGTAAAAGATATATACTGATACCTTGAACTCTTTTAAACCAAGTTATGTATATATAAGGTAAACATTTCACTACATCTCTAAATTATGTATTAACCACAGAGCATTTGTTTTAAATTATTAACACCAAACATTAAATTGTTTATGGGTGCTACCTGAACACTGATGTCTGTATTTAAAATTCTTCATAAGATTATATTTCTTCCCCTATTTGCTTGATATAGAGATTAGATTCTGTACATTTTCCTTGTGGCATCCCATCAGGTCAACTTATTCATTCATGGGTGCCTGGGTGGCTCAGTTGGTTAAGCGACTGCCTTCAGCTCAGGTCATGATCCTGGAGTCCCGGGATCGAGTCCCGCATCGGGCTCCCTGCTCAGCAGGGAGTCTGCTTCTCCCTCTCCCCACTCCCCCCTCTTGTGCTCTCTCTCTCTCTCAAATAAATAAATAAAATCTTTAAAAAAAAAAAAAAAACTTATTCATTCATACTCTCATTAGTTAACTCATCAATTTACTCATAAGTTATTAACTCCTAATTTTTTCCTGAGTGTGCACTGTGTGCTAACACTATTATAGACCCCATAAAATAATAGATGAACCATTCCTCCCTGGAGGATCGTCCTGTTTTGTGGAGGAGATACCGCCTCATAGTGGTCAGCAATGGAAAGAGGGAGAGTTGGCGGTGAAGCGTGTCTGGAGTAGATGACTAAAAGCTGTACCCTGAAGGATGAGGAGAGCTTCTCTGGGGGTCAGTTATTGCAGGCAGAGGGAGCAACTTTGAATTTAAAGTAGAAACCCTGACTTTCATGGAGGAAGTGGGGAAAGACAAGTCTGAGCAGGTATATAATGGTCCATTGTTCTGGTTACTATTACCATGAAGCAAATTATCACCGAACTTAGACATTTCAAACAGCTATATATATATATAATATATATATATTTTAAGCTTACAGATTCTGTGGGTCCAGAACTAAAAAAGAAAAGGCATAGTAAAAATGACAGTCTCTGCTTCGTGATGTCTGAGGCCTCAGCTGGAAAGACACGGCAGTTGGGGACTAGAAATCCGGGGGGATCTTCACTCTGTCTGGTGGCTGAGGCTGTTGTCAGTTGTGATTTCTCCAAGCATCCTGGACTTCTTCACAGTGTGGTGGTTTCGGAGTTGGACTTCTTACACGGAAGCTCAGGCCTCCAAAATGAGTGTCCCAGTGACTAAGACAATTGCATCACTTTTTGTGACCTAGCTTCAGAAATCATGCGTTCACTTTCATCACATTTTATTGGTTATAAGTGAGTCACAGGCCCACCCAGATTCAAGGGGAAGAGGCAGAGTTCCCACCCCTCAATAGGAGAAATATCAAAGAATTTGTGGCCGTTTATTGAAAACCAACACACAAGTCATGAAAAGGGCTGCTAAATCAGAGTGACAAGGAGGGAATTTGAACTTAAATAATCAAGGGATTCCTTTCCAGTTCTACCATTTACTGGACAATTAATCTCCCTGGAGCCTATTTCCTTGTCAATGAAATGGAAATAATGCTTTTTGTAATTGGGTCATAGTGAGGATTAAATGAGATTATGTTTACAAAGTGCTTATTAACAGTGCTTGGCACATAGTTAATGTTCAATAAATGATAGCTCTCCCCAACCTAAATTAAATCAAAATACTTAATACTTACCATATGATACAAAATACCATAATCATCTATGCTACAGAAATATCTTACACAGTACAGTTTTGAAGTCAGATTTTAAGAAAAGTAGGAAACTTTCGGAAGTATCTTTAAAAAAAAACAGTAAAAAATACTAGGAGGCAAAAAACATGCTTTATATGTTAAGGTCGGAGAAGAGAAGACTAAAGAAAAGGTTGTCAAATCAGAGTTTTGGGCAAAGAGACAGCAAGAAAAGAGCTCTCTCTAACCTCAGGTACACCCCTTATGGAGGAGGGGGCCCCAGGGCTGTGTACCAGTCTGTCAGACAGCACTGTGGGGAATGCTGCCCTATTTAGGAGCAGACCACGGTCTCATCCCACATAGGCAGAACGTTCCAATTCTCTGCAGAAATGCCTTTTAAAGTATTATATATGTTCTGAATGGGGGAAAAATATCTAAGGTCCAATAAAGCAAAAGGACACATGTTAAATGAGAATGAAAGAAGGTCGATATTAGACCTTAAGTCAAAGTTTATGTTTAGCATGAGGATTTGACATCACCCCTTGCCCTACACACGCACACACAAAAGCTGCCTGTCTTAAATAGGTAGGAGGGATGCTTTCATGGAAGAATATGGGCTGTGAACCTTTTAGTGGGCATCAAATTTTGATCAATGTGCAAAGTTAATTTTCATCAAACTAAGAACCTATACTGTTAGGGCAATGAATATCAGATGGACATTGACAATCTTCATGTACTTGGAAATGAAAAGCACAGGGGGGCCCTCAGTGGCTTAGTCATTTGAGCATCAGACTCTTGATTTCAGCTCAGATCATAATCTCAGGGTCCCAGGATCAAGCCCCACGGTGGGCTCCGCTCTTGGTGGGGAGTCTGCTTGAGGATTTCTCTCCCTCTCCCTCTGCCCCTACCCCTGCGCTTGCTCTCGCTCTCTCTCAAATAAATAAATAAATAAATAAATAAATAAATATTTTCTTAAAAAAGAAAGAAATGAAATGAAAAGCACAGTGCAATAAGGAGTCAGCACCAAAGAGAAATGATCACATGTCCAGTGACATGGGGGTTCGGTGAGGCTGTAATATTCTGGTCCAACAGCATCACACTAGAGATGGGCAGCCGAGTGACACTGGCCTGCTCAGAAGGGCACTGTTACACTCCAGCCGTGGCTTGCCTCAATTTATTAAGTCCTTTAATCTTTTCAAGTATAAGTTCAGAAAGTCTAATCCTAAAATGTGCCACAAACCCCTGAAAGTTGAAAACCACTGGCAAAGATTCTGACTCCTGAGAGTCTTGGGTTGCTAAAGAGATTTCTGCCACTCAACAATTGTGTGACCTGGAGGACTGTGGGCATGTTATTTAATTTGTCCTCATCTATCAAGTGAGGATAGTAATATCCGGAACTTGTGGGATCTCAATGAGACACCAAATGTGGGAAAGTGCCTACCTTTCAAAGTATTTGAGAAATAGCAGGTGCTCTTTTATTGCTGATATAGATCTTGAGTACCTTGGTAGCTTAATAAAAATATGGATTTTTTTAAAGATTTTATTTATTTATTTATTCATTAGAGAGAGAGAGAGCCAGCATGAACAGGGGAAGAAGCAGAGGGAGAGGGACAAGCAGACTCCCCGCTGAGCACAGAGCCCAACATGGCTCGTTCCCATAACCCTGAGATCATGACCTGAGCCGAAATCAAGAGTTGGTCGCTTAACTGACTGAGCCACCCAGGTGCCCCTAAAAATATTGAGTTTTGATTCCTCCCTAGGGCATTCAGCTTTAGTAAATGCAGGGTGAAGTCCAGAGGGATGTTCAGCATTTATTTATTTTAAGTTCCTTAGTGACTCCAATGCTCAACTAGGTTTGAAAACCACCCAACCAGGTAATCTTCTAAGTAATAAAAACTCAATTTGTAAGTTATGTTCCATCTTTTAAAATATCTTTGAGTATAGCAGTTTGTCTAAACCATATCATAAATTCTGTGAGATGCATATTCATATATTTTCATTCCTACTTTACACATTTTTTAAAAAGAGGCATTGCTCAGATTCACACAGTAGCAACAAATGGAGAGAAGAGCAATTCTTCTGACCTGTAGTTCAATGCTTTCTTCTGTATGAAATGTTTCCAACTACTTCGTTTTGGGTATTTACTTTCTGTTGGAACACTTAATAGATGGATTTAGCTGTCTTTAAGGTAAAATGCATAATGACTATTAATTATCTATAACCTATAACTTTATAGTCAAAACGAGTGCACATGCATGTGTATATAAATTAATTACTTAAGATGTAAATTTTTACCTTTCTGCTTTCCCTTCAGGAGGTCACAGAGGAATTGAAGATGTTGATTTGAGGTACTTCACCTTCTCTGTGTTCCACAAAATCATGAAACCCCTAGTTCAGAGACATTTTACCTTGTTTGTTCTTAATTAATTATAATAATCACATTGCCCATTAAATAGACTCATTGGTTTTAATTAACTGAAGAAATACTAGCAATGATTTTAAAGGGCTAATAAGATTTAATACAAAATTATTAAGATGTGTTACAATGTCACAATTCATTGCCATGAAATACGAGACAAAACTTTATTAGATCACTTTATTAGATAACCTTCCAATCTATTTTGCATCAGTTGTAAAGCAAAACTGGAGTCAGCACCTGAGCACATAACTCTAGGAATCCGGGGTGGATTCAGTTCTTAGAACCTCTCCCACAATTAGATGTGCCATAGCATTTCAAAAGTTGTGTTTCTTTTTTTTTTAATTTTATTATGTTAGTCACCATACATTACATCATTAGTGTTTGATGTAGTGTTCCATGATTCATTGTTTGTGCATAACACCCAGTGCTCCATGCAGTACATGCCCTCCTCAATACCCATCACCAGGCTAACCCATCCCTCCACCTCCCTCCCCTCTAGAACCCTCAGTTTGTTTCTCAGAGTCTATAGTCTCTCATGGTTCGTCTCCCCCTCCGATTTCCCTCCCTTCATTTTTTCCTTCCTTCTCCTAATGTCCTCCATGCTAAAGGTTGTGTTTCCGACCAACGACATGAGCCAAGATGAAATTCTTGGAACAAGAGAGCTGGAGAGTTTTCCATGGATTTCAGGATTTTGTTCATTGTGTGACCTCAAACTTTTGGTTTCTAAATCCTTTTGATAGAATTTCACCGTATGTGTGATGCCTAGTGGGTCCCCACTCGGTTGTTTGGGAACAACCCTAGGTCAGCCTTCTGCCTGCTTCTTTCTTCCCACCCAAGGATTTGCTTCCCTTGCTTTCTGTTTTAGATCTGTTAATACCCATTTTATTTCTAGGGTTTTCTTAACTGCAGAGTGTGATATGGAGCCCTCAAAAAAATAAATTAGGTCCTTTTTATTTGTTTTGAGATCTTTCATTCTGCGAAGCGGTCAGGGAGTAGCAATAATAACACAGGTGCTGGGATCTCATGGTCAAGATCCCAGATCCTCAGCTCCTAAGTTCACTGGGAAGTCTAGTGGTCTCCTGCTCCCTCAAGAACACTGAAGCTCATCTGGGTGCCCCGCCCTTCCCTGAAGGCACTTTATTTCCTATCAATTTTACATCATCCTTCAATTATCACTCTTGACTAAATAAATAGCCCGTAAATATTTACTGCCCCCTCCTGTGTGGTAGCATTATCCAGGCACTGTGGAGAAGGGAAAAAGTTCTCAACTGCCTTGATCTTTTAGCTCCTTTTTTGGCCATTTAAATTGCTATTGTTTAGGGCTCCTAAGATTTTTGTAAGTTCACTATAGACAAGAATCTTTTCATATTTTTGCATCTCATATCCCTTTAAGGAAGGCAAAAACTTCGGATATTTTCCCCAGGAAAATGCACACTCACATGTGCATAACTTTTGCAGCCATCCTCAGGAGGTCCGTGGACTCCTGAATCCCATCCAAAACACCTTGAATAGCCATGGGTTTCAGATTTAGAATGACAGACATAGACATTTCTGCATATTATTTTCTGAATCTCAAAGAAGAGTTTTGAACCAAAGGAGATAGAACAAGGGCCAGGGAAGGAAGGGTTACAACAAGAAGCTGATGAACAAACTTTTATTTGAGCTTCTGGTTGATGTTTACTAACGTTTGGCTGTTGTGTAAGCCTGTCTTGGAGCAATACACAGATTTATATCCTGATGCCAGCTCCTTATCCCATTGGGAACTGGCTGGCATAGCTCTGCAATTAGTCCAAATTTTTATTTAATTTTTAAAGCTAATGCACCATACAAAATGAATAAAGAACAAAGAGCCAGTTACAAATCAACAGAGATCAAAAAGGCATAAAATGAGATTACATACAATACTAGCTTGAATTTTGAAATATATAAAGGAATAATCTTCAAAGAAAATAATAATTAATTGTACATGAAAAAGTATAAAACTTATAAAACAAAAAGTTTAAAAATAAAAATTATCTCCAAAAAAATAACAGGGCTCAGATGATTGCCCAGGAAAATTGGTATTAGTTTTCAATATACAGATATTACCATACTATGTAAACTGTCCAAAGTATAAGGTAAATATGAAAGCTTCCTCATAACTCTAATACCAAAGATAACATAATCTTGACAAAGACAGAACAGAAAAGGTAAGCAATAGGCCAGTAGTAGCTGTGATTTTAAACCATTAACAAGGTTCAAGAAATAGGGGCACCTGGGTGGCTCAGTTGTTAAGCATCTGCCTTCGGCTCAGGTCATGATCCCAGGGTCCTGGGATCGAGCCCCGCATCGGGCTCCCTGCTCCGCGGGAAGCCTGCTTCTCCCTCTCCCACCCCCCCTGCTTGTGTTCCCTCTCTCGCTGTGTCTCTCTCTGTCAAATAAATAAATAAAATCTTTTTAAAAAATCCATATTTTTATTAAGCTACCAAGGTACTGCAAATCTATATCAGCAATAAAAGAGCACCTGCTATTTCTCAAGTACTTGGAAAAGTAGGCAGTTTTCCACATTTGGTGTCTCACTGAGACGTCACAAGAGTTCTGGATATTATTATCCCCACTTGATAGATGAGGAAAGATTAAATAACATCCCCCAAAGTCCTCCAGTCGCATAATTATTGAGTGGAGAAGTTCCATGTTATAAAGATGTCAATTATTCCATAATTAACTGCTACATTTAAATTTTATTTCTAGGAATAGTGAAAAATTAATCCAAGCTTCATCCAGAAAAGTAAATTTGATAAAAAAAAAAAGTCAAGAAAATATTGAAAAAGAAGAGTAATAATTGGAGGCTACGCAGGGAAATATCAAAAATCTTTTAAAGCAACAATATTTAAACAGTGTGATTTTGATGTCTGAGTATAAAGAAACATTAGTGGAGCAGAAAATGAATATCTACAATAAAACAAAACATTTAAATATTAAAGATATTATAAAGTGCCATTTCCAGTATGGTAAGGGAAGGATGTCTTGTTTGATAAAATGGGCAGACGCACCTGGTGATTATTGGAAAAAAGGATGACATTGAAGGATTGCTTCACACTCTATCAAAATTAAACTCTGAGGGCCCCTGGGTGGCTCAGTCAGTTAAGCGTCCGACTCTTGATTTCAGCTCAGGTCATGATCTCAGGGTTGTGAGATTGAGCCCCATGTCAGGCTCCTTGCTTGGTGTGGAGCCTGCTTAAGATTCTCCCTCTCCCTCTGCCCCCCCCCCACTCGCCTGTGCACATTCTTTCTCTCTTTCTCTCAAAAAAAAAAAAAAAATTGAAACCCTGGAACTATCAAAAAGTTAAATAAAAATATGAAAACATAAAAAACATAATAATATAGATGAATAATTTTATAATCTTGAGATAGGGAAGACTAGGAGTATGACACAATAGCCACTAACTGTAAAAGAAAAAATATATTTCACTTGGTAAAAATGGGGGGAAAAATCTATGTTATTTTTAAAAGCTAATGACAAAATAAGAGAAAATATTTGGAAAATATATGAGAGGAAAAACAGTTCCTACTTATAATGTTAAAAGATTTCTTTAAACAAAAAGAATAGAAAAATGTAGAAATGATACTCATCAAATTCACTAAAGAAGAAATACAAATGGACCAAGAATATATGAATGGAGTCTAGACTCACTGATATTCCAAGAATGGCAGATTCCATTAAGAAAATGGAATATTTATGTAATTAGCAAGGAGGAGGGAAAAGGTATCTTCAAACATTTTTAATCATCATGAAACTGCTTAAATCTTTATTAGAAACAATGTATCAGAGATCTGAAAAACTGTTCCTCAAATGCCTTTGGACTCAGCCATCGCAGATGTAGGAATTTACCTTAAAGAAATAGTCAGAAATAGACAAAAAGTTATGTATGAGTATGTTTTTGGTCAGTCACTCCCAGTTCCTATTCTAGCTTTGGTGATAAGTCTCTATCAATTAAAATGCATTTATATTCATTATCTCTCATCCCAGGCGATGAAATGTTTCCTCATGTTTTCCAAGTTTCACTACAGATCAGTTTCCAAGCTATATACTGTCCTCATGAAGTTCCTTCTGGGCTTCTTGGTACCTTTGGTTAATTAGACTTTGTGAGACCAACACAATTACTAAAATTTGATGACATGCCAGCTTCTTACCTGAACTCCAACTTTAAAAGCCAGGTGGAAAGGAAAGAGACAAGGGGAGGAGTTTTTGCAAATTAGTCATCGCATAAAACTCACCTTGGTGGGCTACCTCAGTGTTAGGAAGAGCGAAGGAGAAGGCAGTAGTCTCCTGAAGAGACAGGATTCAGGAACCTATTTCTTTACCTTGGTACTGGGAGATTTCAGGAGCAAATCGGCTTTTATTTTTCTTCTTACTACAGGTTAGTTTTATGACCTTTATTTCCTTGAAGACATTGGGGCTTAATGGGATTTTTAAATTTTTGTTGTATGCCATATACCTGCATGATTAGAAAAATATCCTGTGTTCTATATACACAATCAAAAGAAAAAGGTTAGCTAATGCATATGGAATATTCACAAGGGAAGGAAAAAATAGACCAGGACTTCATTCAAAGAGCAACTCATTACCTTTTCCAGCAGGGAAGAAGACAGATTGGAGTTAGCATCGGCTATACTTTCGGAGAGAGATCTGGCCCACTGAGGTTTCATTTGGGTTTGTTTCAGATGAGGGGCTAAAGAGACAGAGGTGATGGGGCACAGGAGTTTAAGGGGAGCTGCTGGAGGCACAAGAGGGTATAAATGATCAAGGATGCTCCCCCAACACACTAAACACAGATTGTATGTGCTAATAGCCTTTTATTTCACCAGCCAGGGAAGTTAAATACCCAGGAGAAAAGTATTTGACTCGATATTTTTGACATTTGAGAGGTGATTTTTCAAACAAATGTACGTAACCCAGTGAAACATAATAGCCTTGGCATTTAAAAATGGGCACTGGTGGGGCACCTGGGTGGCTCAGTCAGTTGGGCGGCTGCCTTCAGCTCGGGTCGTGGTCCCGGGGTCCTGGGATCGCACCCCACATCAGGCTCCCTGCTCAGCGGAGAGAGCCTGCTTCTCTCTCTCCCTCTGCCTGCCGCTCTGCCTACTTGTGCTGTCTCTCTCTCTATCTATCTATCAAATAAATAAATAAAATCTTTTAAAAAAATGGGCGCTGAGTATTTGGATCTACTTTTCAAATTAATAAATGCAATATTCATTATCCATGTATTTCTGTTGATAGCAATTTCTTTGTTAATATGCACTCATTCTGCTACTTCGTGATCCAGGATGTTGGCTGATATTACAGTCCTGCTAAGTACTTGAAAAACCTATGCATTAACTGCTGTATTCAGGGGGATTATTTAGGTACTTGCTGCTGTCATTGGGTAAACTCTTTGCCTATAGCCTCTGGATATATTTTCAAGCAGTAGCAACACATCGGTGGTACAGGGTTATGTTAATAAGCCTTAATTTAAAAGAATTTACCAAGGAACTCCAAATTAAAAAATAGTCACATATTTTAATAGCTGCTCTAATCCACTATAATATAAACTTGTTAAAATGCAGTACAGAATTCCGTTCAGTTTCTCCTTCAGAGAAAAATTCAGAGTAAAGAGCAAAGATACAGGGAGAAAATCGCCAGATGATAGTTAAGGAAGCCCCTCTTAAGAAAGCTCTATTTCCTTTTTTTTATTAAAGATTTTATTTATTTATTTGACACAGAGACAGAGAGAGAGAGAGAGAGCATGAGCCAGGGGAGGGGCAGAGCGAGAAGGAGGAGCAGACTCCCTGCTGAGCAGAGAGCCTAAGGCGGACTCGATCCCAGGACCCTGGGATCATGACCTGAGCTGGAGGCAGATGCTTAACCAACTGAGCCACCCAGGTGCCCCAAGAAAACTCTATTTCCTAAAAAAAGAAAAGAAAATTGGGGGGGGGGGACTCTATTTCTTCATGGTTCAGCTGAATAGAAGAGGATGGAACAACCTCGTAGAGCAGATAGGGTGAGGAGGATAGTGTCCTCAGAGGCACTCGCTGGTAAGTGGCATCTCTGAGTACCTATTGATATTGTCCAAATATTTTCTTTGCTCCATCCTTTGGAAAGTGCACTACCTGATCTGACCTCTGAGACCGATCCTGACTCTGACACCGACACCTAATACTTCCTTTCCAACCTCATTATGCACTCTACCCATTTGGCATCCACTCACAAAGCTTCCCTTGCTTTTCTTCAAAAATGCCCAGCATGTTTCTGCCTCAGACTCTGCTTGGAATTCTCTTTCAGATACCCACAAGTGGGCTCGGTCTCCCACTTCCTGCTTAAATGTCATCAGGGAGCCCTTCCTTGACCATGTTATAGAAAACAATACCCTGCGCCCTTTTTCTCCATAGTATGCATCATCATCCCGCTTACTACTTATGTACTTCTTTGTTTATTCTCCACCTGTTTTCAAGGAACTATGTCAGATCTGTTTGCTGCTGTATTTGCTCAACTAAAGTAGGATCTGGCACGTAGTAGGTGCCAGCAAATGTTTACTGAATGAATGAATTGTAGAAGATTAATCTTTGGTGTGAAGACAGTTGAAGTACTTTTCTGAAGACCTTTTACAGGGTAGCTTGTGCTCTGCCCCAAGAAGGTGTGATGAGTGATATTTACTTGATGAAACGCTCTGTTGGAGTTTTCTTCCCCCCACTCCCCACCCCCACTTCAAATCCTATCACAGGGCAAAAGTAGGGATTCTCTGGCCTAAATCAAGAGTAAACTGTGCAGAAGTACCCAACATGAGTGTTTCAGCAAGCGGATAGTAGGAGCAGAAGGAATTAAAAGTCAGTTTGGGCAAAATCTGTGTATGGAGAGGTGTGTGTGTGTGTGTGTGTGTGTAACTTTAGTAGTCAAATCTTTTTTCTTTTTTTAAAGCAATCTACTTTGTACTTGAAAAAGAGAAAGTATGGTGTGAGGTAGGGTTTTCTGTCACTCAGAGAGCCTTTGAATTGGATAACAACTTTGAGTAGGACATTTCTTAAATGCATTAGCTAGCAATATACTATAATGACCTTTCATTATAGAAAAAAAGTACATGACAAGAAAAATCTGATGTTCTACTAATAAATTCCCTGATACAAGACGCAATGCCAGGAAAAAGAATTGCGGTGATTGGCACTGGAGTCAGTGGATTGGGTGCCATTAAGACCTGTCTGGAGGAGGGACTGGAGCCCACCTGTTTTGAAGGGAGTGATGACATTGGAGGACTGTGGAGATACGAGGTAAGTTTGAATAGACTGTGCTTCCATATGTGAGCTGGCAGCTTTTCCACATCTGGGAAATAGGAATGCAAAGATTCCAGCAGTAACTTATCCTCAACTACTAGCATAATAAGTATTATTTTTATTAGTGCCTATACCTGTACTTTGAATCCCAATCTTTTTTTTTTTTTAAGATTTTATTTATTTATTTGACAGAGAGAGACACAGTGAGAGAGGGAACACAAGCAGGGGGAGTGGGAGAGGGAGAAGCAGACCCCCCGCTGAGCAGGGAGCCCGATGCGGAACTCGATCCCAGGACTCTGGGATCATGACCTGAGCTGAAGGCAGCCGCTTAACTGACTGAGCCATCCAGGCGCCCCTTGAATCCCAATCTTTCCTCCCCCCAAGGATGATACTCCAGCAGTCCTTCCTCCTTCCAGAGTCTGGCTTCCTGAAGGAGAAGCATGTGCTTATTCTCTGCATTGTCTCACCCCTGGGGCGTGTCTCCACCATTGTTACCTGATGGGCATACCTGCGTTTCCAGAAAGCTGCTCTCACTGCTGTTACCAATCCACACTGTCAAATCAAATGAACTTCCTGTGCTAAATTTTCTTGCTTTCTCAAGGGGATCTAAAAATGTCGAAAACCAACTCCTTTTTAAAACACTTATCCCTGGCTTCGGTGATTTCACTCTCTTTTCTTCTTTGCTTTTCCTACTCTATATTTTTCCACTTGGCCTCTAACTTTGGCTGATTGTGGTTCTATTCTCAATCCTTTGTCTTTCACTTCTTGCAAGGCCTTAGGATTCTTCCTTATCACCGTTGCTTTCAGTTACCACATATATGCTAAGACTTGATCTGTAGATTTTTATCTTCAGCCTAATAATATATATGTATTAGTAAAGGCAACTAACACTAACTGTCCCACAAAAAAACTCTGAAATCTCAATGACTGGGTGATAGACACTGGGGAGGGTATGTGCTCTGGTAAGCGCTGTGAATTGTGCAAGACTGTTGAATCTCAGATCTGTACCTCTGAAACAAATAAGGCAATATATGTTAAGAAAAAAAAGAAGAAGATAGCAGGAGGGGAAGAATGAAGGGGGGGGAAGTGGAGGGGGAGACGAACCATGGGAGACGATGGACTCTGAAAAACAAACTGAGGGTTCTAGAGGGGAGGGGGGTGGGAGGATGGGTTAGCCTGGTGATGGGTATTAAAGAGGGCACGTTCTGCATGGAGCACTGGGTGTTATGCATAAACAATGAATCATGGAACACTACTTCTAAAACTAATGATGTAATGTATGGTGATTAACGTAACAATAAAAATAAAAAAATAAAAAAATAAAAACAAAAAAAACTCTGAAATCTCAAGAGCTTAGCACAATAAGGGTTTCTGTCCTTCATCAAGGTCAGATGTGATTGAGGTTCTTCTCCAATTTAGAGTTATATCACTAGACCACGTGGCCACCAACTTTGCCATGGTGGGTGGGGAAGAAAAGTAGCAATATTCCAGCTCTTAACTGCCTAGACCCAGCCTACAGGTGGTGGTGGCTGCCTGCTTTTGCTAATCTCAGGATATCTCACCAACACCTGGTTGGTTTTTCAGGTTTATCATTTTTTTGTATGAACAATTCCCTGCATTACATTCCTGGTTTCAAGTATTGAGAGTAGTTTCCATGTTTCTGGTTGGACCTTAACCAAAACAGACATGCTTCCAGGAAAGCCTCTCTACCCTCCGAGCCTGATGTCCCCAGCACCCCATGCATTTATGTGCATTATTTGGTCTTCACAACAGCTCTGTGAGGTAGCATTTGCCAGGTGAAGAAGTAGATTCAGAGAAAGATCTGATGTCCGGTTCCCTATCCAAGCCAGGCGATGATATATCCCCAGGACCACATCAAAATGCCACAACTACCACATCGTGTCATCTGATTTCACTAACGATGTTCGTATTTTCAGCTTTCGCTTATAAAAAATGCTGCTCATATTTGCAGGAACTAACCTTATCAGAAGGGATGTTTTTATACATGAGTGCTTCAATAAATACAATGGCCTTTATTAAACAACGCTCTTCATTTTGAAGAAGAAAACACATACTTTGTCATCTGTTCTTAAAGTTAATATATTTTAGCAGGAATTAGATTTCATATTTTTAGGCTTCAAGTTTAGAATATTCATAGTACATATATTACTGATTCTTTATTTCACCATTAATATACAAAAGATATAGAAAAAAATTAATCTCTTCCCCAATTGTGTTTTCTGTGCACGTATATTAAAATGATTATATTTTAGGATTCTAATAAATTCTTCTAGGAGAAAACAACATATTTTAAGTGATGGTGTATTTTTTTTCTTAGCCTTAAATTACTTAGGTATCTAGCCTTAGTTTTTTTTTTATTTGGTTATGTTAATCACCATACATTACATCATTAGTTTTTGATGTAGTGTTCCATGATTCATTGTTTGTGTATAACACTCAGTACTCCATTCAATACATGCCCTCCCTAATACCCATCACCAGGCTAACCCATCCCCCCACCCCCTTCCCCTCTGGAACCCTCAGTTTGTTTCTCAGAGTCCATAGGCTCTCATGGTTCATCTCCCTCTCCGATTTCCCCCCCTTCATTCTTCCCTTCCTGCTATCTTCTTCTTTTCTTTTTTAAACATATAATGTATTATTTGTTTCAGAGGTACAGGTCTGTGATTCAACAGTCTTACACAATTCACAGTGCTCACCATAGCACTTACCCTCCCCAATGTCTATCACCCAGCCACCCCATCCCTCCCACCCCCCACCACTCCAGCAACCCTCAGTTGGTTTCCTGAGATTAAGAGTTCTTCATATCAGTGAGATCATATGATACATGTCTTTCTCTGATTGATTTATTTCGCTCAGCATAATACCCTCCAGTTCCATCCATGTCATTGCAAATGGCAAGATTTCATTCCTTTTGATGGCTGCATAATATTCCATTGTATATATATACCACATCTTTATCCATTCATCTGTCGATGGACATCTTTCTAGCCTTAGTTTTAAGAAAAATCAGGAATGGCTGCTAAAGCACATAACAGATATTGTGTGTTGTATGGACTCCTGTTATAACCTGAAAAATGAGGATGATAATGTGATTCACAGGACTGAATTAGGTAATAGATATATGATTATATGTATTATATAATCATATACTATTATATATTATTATATTTTATATAATATATTATTATATATCATACCATTATATACTATTAAATATAATTATATAATTATAAAAATATAATCTATATTATATATAATTATATATTTTATATATATAATATAATTATAAACCATGACATATTGTAAAGTGCTCAAATACTATCTCCTGTCTGTATGCGTATAGATAAGTAGATAATAGAGAGAGAGAGACTGAAACCAGATTGAGAGACTGAAACCAGAAGGGTATATATCAAAACATTTAAAGCGATCATCAAGGGGCGCCTGGGAGGCTCAGTCGGTTAAGCATCTGCCTTCAGTTCAGGTCATGATCTCAGGGTCCTGGGATCCAGCCCCATGTCAGGCTCCCTGCTTGGCAGAGAGTCTGCTTCTCCCTCTGCCTCTGCCCCTCTCCCCCACTCATGTTCTCTCTCTCTCTCTCTCAAATAAATAAATAAAATCTTAAAAAATAAATAAAAATAGAGTGATCATCAAGAATGATATTCATCTCTGTGATTTTCTAAAAAATTATAATAAACATGTGCTGCTTTCGTAATTAGAAAAAGATTGCCAGTAAAAACAGGAAGAGAAAAAGAAAGCCTCAGGTACTAAGGCTCTGCATTCTTTTCTACCCATCACTACAAACAGCCCCGTTGTCTTGGATGCCCTCTGGCCAGGACTCAGACTCCATCGAGCTCTCTTGGCAGAGAGGCAGCCCCATCTTCCTCTGTTTATTTTCACTCTCTAGTATTCTACACACATCTCTCTTTTCATGTCCTTTTCATATTCTTTCCACCTTTTCATATTTTTCTTTTTGCTGCCCCACAAAATTATTTGCTTTTTTTTTTAAGATTTTATTTATTTATTTGACAGAGAGAGACACAGCAAGAGAGGGAACACAAGCAGGGGGAGTGGGAGAGGGAGAAGCAGGCTTCCCACGGAGCAGGGAGCCCGATGCGGGGCTCGATCCCAGGACCCCGGGATCATGACCTGAGCCGGAGGCAGACGCTTAACGACTGAGCCACCCAGGCGCCCCTATTATTTGCTCTTTTAAACCATTTACGACAAGGTATCTTATCTCTTAGTGGAGGTACTGGAAAAGCAACCTTACTTTCTTTGAAGGAATTCATCCCAGGAGCCTCATAATTTGACAAACAAAGGAATTGATTTTTTAAGTGTTACTCTTGTATTCTAAAAGACAGGGAGTGTCCTTATTTTTCTCGGTAGGAGAAGGCCAAGAGTGGCAGGCCAAGCATCTATGAATCTGCCACCAGCAACACTTCGAAGGAGATGACAACCTACAGTGATTACCCGTTCCCCGATCACTTCCCCAGCTACTTGCACAATTCCAGAATCATGGAGTACCTCAGGATGTACGTGCAACACTTTCACCTAACGAAATATATCCGGTTTCTGGCAAGTGAGGCAGGAAACTCTCAGCAAGTGCAGGAGCCTCTTGGTGGAGTCAAGAGCCAGGCCAGAGTGAGGGGCAGGAAGGCACACCCGTTCAGGCGGGGAGGTTAGCTCTACGAGCATCTCCATTAAGTCAGCAGGACCTTCCCTCCTCGCTTCCTTCAGGAAAAAGTCTGATGGATTGGTTGAAACACCAGACTATATGCACCGGGTGTTGGCTCATCACCAACTACATTTAGGACTGCAGCTGGGGACACTCTGACCTCCATCTCTACTTTAAAAAGCCTTGGTAGGGAAACCAGCTTCAAAGAAACTCTTTCAGGAAACCCCAAAGGAGAGTAGTTATAACCAACCTTACTCATTGAGGCCCAAAACTCTGGGACAGGAGGCAACCGGGAAGAGACGCCACAAGTCCGAGTTTGTCTCATCCCCAGTCAAAGGTGTGCGGCCTGAGGAAGCGCTCCGACTTCTCTTGCACGGGACAGTGGGATGTCATAGTTGAGGCTGCAGGGAAGCAGGAATCCTATGTCTTTGATGGGATTATGGTGTGCAGTGGACTTTACACCGACCCCTTCTTGCCACTCCAGAACTTTCCAGGTATGTCATACTGAATGCTAGGGCACTGATAATGTGGGGTTTTATCATTGTTGCTTATTGTTATTCTTGAAGACAGCTTGTAACTCTGAAAGTCACCGTGTTTTCAAAATAAATATTATTTTTTCTGAATGTAAAGTAATGCATATTCTTTCAGGGTCCATTCAAATAATACATAATGTTATAAAATTGAAAATTAAAATTACTAATATCCTATCACCACAAGTTCTAGGCTATTTTAAGAGAAAAGTGCTACATTTTTCCACAACTGGAAAGCAAAAATGTGGGAGTTGTTTTGTGTTGGTAATAGTTTGGATTAAATACGGAACGCCTGGCTGGCTCAGTTGGAAGAGCATGGGACTCTTGATCTCAGGGTCATGATTTTGAGCCCCACAATGGGTGTAGAGATTGCTTAAATAAATAAATGAAAACTTAAAAAAAATGGTTTCAAGGGGCACTGGGTGGCTCAGTCATTAAGCGTCTGCCTTCGGCTCAGGTCATAATCCCGTGGTCCTGGGATCGAGCCCCACATCGGGCTCCCTGCTCCTCGGGAAGCCTGCTTCTCCCTCTCCCTCTGTCCCTGCTTGAGTTCCCTCTCTCGCTGTGTCTCTCTGTCAAATAGTTAGATAAAATCTTTAAAAAAAAAATAGTTTCAAGTAAATAGGATCAAAGGGACAGAAAATATATTAAGATTTAGCTTTATTCCTGAATGTACACATATATGCATAGCATGATGACTATAAATAGCCATGTACACATCTTAGAAGCTACTGCTATGCTATTGTTTACTATCTGGAAGCTTAAGCACCTTGCATATAAGGAATGGTGTGGGAATGGTCTACCTGCACAGCATCTCCCTGTTTATCTCTAGCGAACAGGATATACACTCAGTCTTCTCAAAAAGTGCTGAACTTGAGAGTCCTTTGGAGTTCTCAGGAAATTCTAGACTCCCTCCACTTCCATTGCTATGAGTGTCTGTTTCCCAGTGTATGAGAAGATAGAGAAGGTTAAAATTGGTCAAGAGAAATCTGTTAGTTGGTTCGTTAGTTAGAAATTTAAATATTCCTGTATTCATTCATTCACCATTCAGTCAAGAAATACCTATCCAGCACCAATTGTCCAGAGGCTCAGCAGAGAACAAAACAGGCAAAACCTCTGTCCCTGAGGAGTGTGCATGCAGTAGATGGACACAGACAAAAATGGGATAAATATGTGGGAGACGATGACTGTGGAAAAGGGGAGAGCTTTTAGGAATGGGGGTTGCGATGCAAGATCAGATAAAGTGGCCAGGTGAGGTTTCCATGAGAAAGGGACATTTGAGCAAATGCCCAGAGGAATTGAGGAAGTGAGGCAGATATCGGGAGAAAGCGCACTGTGCAGAAGGAAGAGCAGGTGCAAAGGCCTCAAGGTGGGAGTGTGACTCATGGGTCCTGTGGGGGGGGAGTGGAAGGGGTAGGAAGGAGATGATGTCAGGGAGTGAACAGTGAGCCATTGTTTTCACTCTGGCTTTGACTTTGAGTGAGGTAAGAGCTGTTAGGAGGTTTCAAGCAGAGGAGAGGGATGCTCTAATCTCTTCGGCAGCAGCGTTCAGAATAGTCGGGGAACGAGGTGGGAAGGGTAGAAGCGAGGAGACCAGGGAGGAAGCTCTTGCACGAATTCAGGTGAGAAATGGTGGTAGGTTGGACCAGGGGGTGACAGTGGAGATACAATGAAGTGCTCGGATCCTGAGTATAGTGCGAACATAGAGATGATGGAATTTGCAGATGGACCAGATGTGAGATGTAATCGAGAGATGTCGAGGATAACTCTCATGTTGTTGGTCCCAGCAATTGAGTTACCATTTCTGGAGACAGGCAAGACTGCAGGAAGAGCTGTGTGTAGCAAGGAACCCAGTGATTCTACCTGTATGAGGGAGGAAGATTGAGGAGGCCACAAGGTAACAAGGTTGAAGAGATACTCATTAAAAATGAGGGAGGGTGGGCTGAGATTAAAGATACTTAAGGAAGAACATTAAACCTATTTCTCGAGTACTATATAAGAATGTGTTAAGGGATCCTTATACCATTCCTATGAGCTAAGTGAAACCATTTCCATTTTACACATTGCAAATGTCACTAGTAGAGAAAAAGCTGAGATTTGTGCCTATGTTTGTTTGACCGCAAAACCCCCTTGCATTTTGACCCACAGGGCAAAGTGTTCATTTTGGAATAGAAGAGAAATATTTCCTCCTGGGGAAAGGAGACAGAGGACAGATGGATGAACACAAAGTAACTTTTAGGTGTTGAGACACTCACTTAAGATTTTGTTGTTTTGTAAAAATGAGAAAAAAGTTGTCTTCAGGAAATGAGAGAAAATGCAGTGGGACCAAGGGGAGGGGAAAATACTGAAACAGCCACAGTGAGAAATTTGATGGACTATCGAACTTGCAAAGATGGAGTTTGGGAACAATAGATCCATGCCAGGAGTTTACTAGGGGAGGATCGAAGAACTGTTTCCAAAAGAAAGCTGGAGTTTGGGAGCAGATTCTGTAGGGAGAAAGGAACAGGGCAAGGACTGACTAGGGCTGTCCAGCATCACCAGAGGAGAAAATGAAGCCCATACGTGCAGACCTCAGTGTTGTTTAAAAGGTGAAATGCTGCAAAATTAACCAGCTTCTATGGCTTTGCCATATGAGGTTTCTGCTTTAAGCCAGAGCAAATTTTTAGGCAAAAATACAAAGTTCCGACATTCTCTTAGCTTCAGATCCTGGTGGATGACGTTGGAGCTTTTGTCCCCAGTAGGAAAGCAGGGTGAAAAGTGCTGGTGGGAAGGGTGTACTGGGCCCAGGAAGAGATGAAAACATCTAGACAAGAATGAAGCTTGGGTTGGAAAAGCAAGACAGGAAAGTGGGTCCAAGCAGTAGTTTAATAACAAGGATGAAGAATAAGGAAGATGTACTACTTAAATAGGAGCCAAACTCTTCTTTGAAGGTTTGGCAGGGTTAGAGGTAAGTAAAAAGGAGGCAGAAATTAGATGTCTGAATGTAAACATGCAACTTAGGGTCTAGAACAAAATTGTATGAGGATTTCTTCTGTCTGATGATGGGCAGACACAGTCCACAGCCCAGCATTTACAGAACAACAAAGCAGAAGTCCAAATAGGATGGACTTTGAGTTCAATAATAAGCTTTAAAAAATAATATGAAATAATGACCAAGGCTTGAGCAATACTTTCTTGCCCACAGGAATCAAGAGATTCAAAGGTCAATATATTCACAGCTGGGATTACAAGAGTCCAGAGAAATTTCGGGGGAAGAAAATCATCGTGGTCGGCATTGGGAATTCTGGAGCTGATTTGGCAGTTGAGCTCAGTCATGTAGCTTCACAGGTTTGGTTCCTACAATTCTCTTTCCCGAGATGCACCTTGCCCACTGCCCTCTCAGATGTTAACATGGCATGAAATATGTCAGGTGTACCCATACACTGCTTCAATCCTGATTGTTAATTACCTCCTCACACTTGTTTTCTTGGTAGACATCTTGGAAATACATTTAAAAAATGAGAATGGAATAAAAATAAACATTTCAAACTTTAGTGACTACCATATGGTTTATTTTTACCAGAGCGTGTAGACTTCACCATCTCAGCCACCAGTTACAAATATGAACTCTATCAGAAACCCACTTTAAATCCCTTTATTTTTCACTGACATTACATGTGATACATCTTCCAACTCTGATTCCTTCCATACTTATATTTCAAGGGATACTTATTAACTAAGTATTCTAAATTCTGTAATATCTAATGATTAGCAGGTGGATGGTGTGTGGGAATTTGTTGATCGCTAGTCTTCTTGCATCACTGTGCTTGCCCAGAATTTGGAATATAAGAGATGGCAGGCATCAAACACTGCTTTGGAGACAGCACAGGAAGGATAGAGAGTGAGATCCAGAGGAAGGCATGGGGAGCTCTCTGGGACTGTAGGAAACCAGTCAGATGTGTCCCTTTGTATGAGTGTGTGTGCCCGGATCTGTTTGTCTATCTGTCTTTGAGAACAAGGCAAGATAGTTCTTGTCCATTTCTCATGAGCCAAATGAGAGATATCTGAAAAACTGGGAAAAGAAAGTCTTACATTGTGAGGCATCTATTTTTCATTTATTTGCATTCTCTCCTAGGTGTTTCTCAGCACAAGGCGAGTTGCATGGATTTGGAACCAGGTCTGGGATAATGGAATGCCCGTGGACACTGTTCTCTTCACTCGTTTTAATGCTGTCCTCAACAAATATTATCCTACATTCTTAATCAACAGATGGGCAGAGAATAAATTAAACACTCGATTTAACCATGATGTTTATGGTTTGCTCCCTCAACACAGGTGTGTCCTAGGATTTTTTTAAAGATTTTTTTTTTTTATTTATTTGAGAGAGAGATAGAGAGCATGTGAGGGAGAGAGCACAAGCGGTGGGGAGGGGCAGAAGGAGAGGAGAAGCAGACTCCTGGCTGATCAGGGAGCCCGATGCGGGGCTCATCCCAGGACTCTGGGATCATGACCTGAGCCAAAGGCAGACACCCAACCGACTGAGCCACCCAGACACCCTTGTTCTAGGATTTTTAACCAACTGAGCCACCCAGGTGCCCTGTTCTAGGATTTTTAAAAAGTAATTTTGCCTCTGCCTTTTAACCCTGGTGTAGTTAAATATTTTCTTTTTTTTTTTTTATGTTGGCAAAATATAATCCCTATCTACCCATCTATCTTTCTATCTATCCATCTATCTGTTGTGAGGTATAAGTGTGGAAGCACATAAAAATTGACTATGTGTACAGCCTACATAAATTTAATAAATATTTCTGAGTTCCTACTATGATCAAGTAGGTTTCTGTGTACTGGGAGTAGAAGAAGGACAAGGCCAGGTAGAGTCCTAGCTCTTGCTGAGCCTCTTTCTAGTAGGGGAGAAACCAACTAGTCAAAACATAATGCAATGACATGGAGTAATATGTGCTATGAAGAAACAGTAAGCAGAGCTGGGGAGAAGAATCTTTTTTAGATGGGGTGGCTCTGGAATGCTTATATGATGAGAAAGCATTTGAATGGGGACCTAAGGAAGTGAGGAGGCGAGTCCTGAAAGAATATCTAAGATGAGAATCACATTCTAGGCAGAAGCAGCACCGACTTCAAAGGCCGGAATGAACAGGATTTATTCAAGGAAGAGCAAGGAACCCAGTGTAGCGAGACTACTGGGAGAGGTGAAGTGGTAGGAAATAAGTTCAGAGACATAGGCAGGGGCCAGGTCACAGAGGGATTTTTACTTTTTATTTTGTTTAAGATTTATTTATTTATTTGAGAGACAGAGCACGAGCCTGGGGTGGGCGTGGGGGAGCAGAGGGAGAGAGAGAATTCGAAGCAGACTCCCCACTGAGGGCAGAGCCCAAGGTGGGGCCAGATGTCACCACCATGAGACCATGACCTGAGTGGAAATCAAGAGTCAGACACTCAACCGAGCCACCCCGGCGCCCCCAGAGGGATTTTTAGGGCTATAGCATGGACAGAGCTTTGGATTTCATTTTTAGTGAAATAGAAACCCATCAGGATATAATTCTACATTTTAAAAGGGTGACTCTTGCTCCTGAATGGAGGAGAAATTGTAGGGAGTCAGGGGTGGAAGCAGGGAGACCACTAGCAGTATTAAAGAATGTTGGTAAAATTTATAAAAATGGTATGTAGGTTCTCAAAATAAATGGAAATCTGAATATGATCTGATTTTGCTGTTCTAGTATGAACACCTCCACTAATTGCTTTTAAAAATCTCTCCCCACAGGGGCGCCTGGGTGGCTCAGTCATTAAGCATCGGCCTTCAGCTCAGATCATGGTCCCAGGGTCCTGGGATGGAGCCCCACATCAGGGTCCCTGCCCTGAGGGAAGCCTGCTTCTCCCTCTCCCACTCCCCCTGCTTGTGTTCCCTCTCTCGTTACGTCTCTCTCTGTCAAATAAATAAATAAATCTTTAAAAATAAATAAATAAATAAAATAAAAATCTCTCCCCCCAAAAAATGTTTTAAAGAAGTTAGATATCAATACTGTCCCTGGTATAAACTTATATACCACATTTCAAAATCTTCTCTTTGCTTATAATAAGCATTAGATAAATGTTATTGGCATTCTAATAATACAGAATGTCTATTCAGTAAAAATTCAGAAAAAGTATTGAGTAAAGGAAATCTTTACAAAACAAAAATCTAAGTCTTTTTTTTCTTAGCTCAACTAAAAATTATTTGAAGTATTTTCTGAGTTCAACTCCTTTCCAAAAATACATATTAATTTTCCTGGATTTCAATTTTTATTCTTCAGATTCCTGAGCCATCAACCTACTTTCAGTGATGATCCACCCAATCACATAATATCTGGTAGAGTTCTGATAAAACCAAATGTTAAAGAGTTCATGGAGACATCCGCCATCTTTGAAGACGGCACAGAAGAGGACCTCGATGTTGTTATTTTTGCCACAGGATATACTTTCTCTTTCCCCTTTTTGGAAAATAATTCAACAGCACTGGACAGCCAGCGCTCCATGTTTAAATATGTCTTCCCTCCTCAACTAGAGAAACCAACCCTGGCTTTCATTGGCATCCTCCAGCCTGTGGGAGCCACCATTCCCACATCGGAGCTCCAGAGCTGATGGGCCATTCGTGTATTTAAGGGTATGTGCTGACCTTATGCATATTTAGAAAAGATGGCAATCCAGATAGTGTGATTTCAGAAGCATTGCAAAGCTCTTCTGCTGCAAAACATATCTGAAGTTAACCTTTACAGTATCTGAAATTGTGCCACTTGAGATTTGTTACTTTAGGGTTTGATCATTATTTAACCTGTAGGATTCCTGTATGAAAATGAAGATTTAAAAACCACTACTTTAAGCTGTCATCAAGTGACTACTTGTTGGCAAAGAATTCATAACATAAATGAACAAGTGTAACTCACTATTTAAAAGACAGCCAGAGTGAATACTCTGGTAATGGGACGACACACACACTACTTTGTGTCTTGTCAGTTGGGTGTGACTCCCTTCAGTCCATCCTTCTTTGTGAGCTTTGAGGTCTGTTAGTCAAGATGCAAACTCATAAGTCTGTAAGGCATGAGCGCCTGATTAAACAAGGAATGGAGGGCATTCCAGAGTAACTCCTGGGTCCATCTCCCCCACTCTTGTGCTACCTCACTCATGATGTTCTCTACCAAACTGATTCTCAGGGTCTTCATTTCTTGTGGAACCTCGTCTTCTTTCTTTCCTAGGATTGAACAAATTATCTTCAGTGAGTGGCATGGTGGATGACATAAGAAAGAAGAGGAAAAAATTTGAAAAAGAGTAAGGAACTTGCTTCTTAGTAAAAGTCAATTGAAAGTGTTTAGGTGGCATTGTTTGCCTATCAAGTATGCTTTATATTTTCCTCATCATAGAATCTGAGTCTATTTGCCTAGATGAGATCTCAAATATTAACCTCTTCATTTCCTCTTAATCAAGCATAATATAAGTGTATGGAATATTTGTGGGAAGAATGGATACAGAATAATCCAAGATGGAAACTTTAGAATTATGTTTAAAATTCATGTAATGCAAGATAAGCATACAATTATAAATTTATGTCATAGCATAGTCTTAGAGGTGCAAAGTGTATGAAATGCAAAGATGAAATGAAGGGTTGTTCACTCTTCCAAGGAGCTTGAAAGATAAATCAATGTGAGAAATGAGTTGGCAAATCATTACAGAATCCAATTAAAATTCTGACACGAAGTCAGAGGCTTGTAGGTTGTACCAGATCTTCTTAATAGAAAATTATCCTCAACCATTGGGGTTGGAAATGTATTTCTATGCAACAAATACCTGTTGAGAATCTACCATGTGAATGTCACAGCTTGTTCTCTACAATCAAAGGGTTCGTCCTAAGAATAGTCAGTTATCCAGGAGTTGGTTTAAGAAGGTCAGCCAAGATTTGCATTTCAATAATACTGAAAATCAAATTAGTGTCACACATACCTGAATAACTGGCCAGTACAATTCATATTTTCCACCAATTTACCAAAATGAGATTATATCCTGAATGAGAATCAAATGCATGGCCAAAGTACAGAATATTTCAGCAAAGAATATCATTAATATGACAAAAATCTTCCGAACCCCACCACCTATGACTATCCAAGACCCTTGGAAGGATTTGAGGTGAAAAATACACTGTGTGAATATTTTGTTAGAAACCACTGAGAGGGGCACCTGGGTGGCTCAGTCGTTAAGCATCTGCCTTCAGCTCAGGTCATGATCCCAGGGTCCTGGGATTGAGCCCCGCATTGGGCTCCCTGCTCGGCAGGAGGCCTGCTTCTCCCTCTCCCACTCCCCCTGCTTGTGTTCCCTCTCTCGCTGTCTCTCTCTCTCTGTCAAATAAATAAATAAAATCTTAAAAAAAAAAAAAAAGAAACCACTGAGAAATTATCAATAGCCATTCATTCTTTTTCCCATGGATTATCCCCTCATACAAGGTCCACCGATGTTGAGAGGAAATCGTGCTTGGAAGGATGGGGGTTGTCAGCTGACTTGCGGTTTTTTTATTTTAAAATTTTTTAAATTTTTTAATTTTTTTATTTTTCCCCCTTCTGATTTCAGATTCCTGAATAACCCTCGTGACACACGCAGAGTACAGTACGTGGATTACATGGATGAAATTGCCTCTGAAATAGGAGTGAAACCCAAACTGCTCTCACTCTTCCTGTGGGATCCAAAGCTGGCTATGGAAATTTTCTTTGGACCGTGCACACCTTACCAGTACCGCCTGTCGGGGCCAGGGAAGTGGGCTGGGGCCCAGAGAGCCATCCTGACCCAGAGAGCGCGGATCATCAAGCCCCTGAGGACTCGCACCCTCACCCGTGACCGGCCTCCATACTCTGTGCCATGTTGGCTTAAAAGAGCCTGTGCCGCTCTTCTCTTTGTTCTCACTTTAGTCGTTATTAAAGGATAATCCTATGATCGTTAGTACATTAGAGCGATCGGTGACACACACTAATTAAGAGATGGGCACGTGCAGTGTTTATCCTTCAGTTCAGACGACACCAGTACAATAAATTATCTGATAACTCCAAAATTTCTCATGCAGAAGTATTTTGGCAAAATTGGGGATTTCTTCAACAGAGATTTCAAGTGAAGTGGCTTGTATGAAACTTGCTTTGGAAGTGTATAGTTAATTTCCATAACATGACAGATGTTCTCCGAAACGCCAAGTTCTCCTAGGCCCTCCCTTTATAGTAAACACACGGTTTGTCAGCTGTTTGCAATTGGCAAATTCTTGGTTTTGCATTGAAAGCACAGGCTAGGACAAAGTAACTCTTCCCACGATCTTGAATAGCTAACAGCAAACAAATGTCTTCATCAGGAACCTTCTCCTCTAGGGTCACATTCTATAGGATCATGGATATTGAGGTAACAGAGTACTTGTACCACAGGTTATGTCAGGAATTATTGAGGGTATTTTAGGGGCTGGAGAATGCCACGGAGGAAAAAAGAAGGAATAATAGAAGTCAGGAAATGTACATAATTTTGTGTTCTATTAAAAGTATCGAAACATGGAACGAATTCTACAGTAAACATACTAAATTCTATAAAAACATTCAGGAGAATGTGAAGAAGAGACGGAGAGAAAAAGTAGTAAATATATATATATATATGTGATGAAATGATTACCTTAATCAAGGAAATTAACATACCCATCATCCCACATAGATTCGTTTATTTTTTAGGTGAGAACACTTAAGATCTACCCTCTTAGCAAATTTCAATAATACGATATTCAATACAATATTTAATAATTTAGTCATACAGTATTATTAACTATAGTCACCATACTGTACCTTAGGTCTCCAGAACTTACTCATCTTATAACTGAACGTTTGTTCCTTTGACTAACATCTCCCCATTTCTCCCCAACCACCAGGCCCTGGTGACCACCCTTCTATTCTGTTTCTAAGAATTCGACTTTTCATAATTCCACATACAAGTGAGATCATGCAGTATTTGTCTTTCTTTGTCTGGTTTATTTCATTGAGCATAATGTCCTCCAGTTTCCCCCATTGTGTCACAAATGGCAGGATCTCCTTCTTTTATAAGGCTGAATAATATTCTATTATATATATATGTATACACACACACCATATTTTCTTTATCCCTTCATCCATCAACGGGCACTTGGGCTGCTTCCTTATCTTGGCTTTGTGACTAACACCACAATGAACTTGGGAGTGCAGATATCTCTTCAAGATCCTGTTTTCATTTCCTTTGGATATATACCCACAAGTGGGATTGCTGGAATGTGGGAGCTCTATTTTTAATTTTTTGAGGAACTTTCATACTGTTTCCCATAGTGGCCGTACTGATTTACATTCCCACCGAGAGTGTAAAAGGACTTCCTTTTTCAAGTCTCTTGATTCCTCTTTCTCATATCCCTTAGCTAGTCCAACAGCAAATCTTATCACCTTCAAAGTCAATGCAGAATCTCACCACTTATTGCCTCCACTGCTGCCACCTTAATCCCTGCCACCATCTTTTCTTTGTATCATTATAATAGTCTCCTCACCATATTCCTTACTTCGCCCCTACTCTCTGTGGTTTATTTTCATCAGAGCAGCCAAATGACACTTTTAAAACATAAACCAGATTATGACATAATATGTCCAAAATTGCCAGTGGCTTCCCTGTCACTCAGAGTAATGGCTAAATCCGAACAATCCTACCAGTCCTTTCATGACCGACGTCCCCACTACTTCTCTGACCTCCGTGCCAACCCCCCCCCCCCCCCCGCCTTCCGCATTCATTCCTTGAACAGGCCAAGCCTACTCTCACTCCAGGGTCATTGCATTTGCTGTTTATTTTCCTGGAACACTCCTCCCCTCGCATACCCACAGAGCTCTCTCCTTCACCTCCTTCAGGTCTTGGCTCAAATGTTATCTTTTTAAGTGAGATCGCTCTCTTTTTTTTTTTCATGTACATTATGTCCTATTAGGTAAAATTCTGAGCCTTATATTATATTGGTTATCTTTTTGGTTTGCAGGTTTACAAGGTTTGGTTCTTTTTTAAAAGATTATTTATTTGAGAAAGAGAGAGAGAGACAGCAAGTGGAGAGAGGGGCAAAGTGAGAGAGAGAATCCCAAGCAAACTCCCCGCTAAGGTCAGAGCCCGACACGGGGATCCAACCCAGGACCCTGAGATCATGACCTGAGCCAAACTCAAGGGTCGACCGCTTAACCGACTGAGCCACCCCGGCGCCCCAGGTTCTTTTTTTTTAAGTGAGATCTTTCTTGACTATACACAATAGCAATTCCCATCCTCCTTATCTTGCTTTATTTATTGCTCTATTCTCAAAGACCTCAAAATTTAATAGGAAAATGTAGCCACCTGAACAGACGGATAACACTTGACCATGGACACATCTGTCTATAGCAAATATATGAACAAGTGTTGTTAGAATACAGAAGACAGAGCAGAGAACTCAGAGAAGGGGAAGCCAGGAAGGAATCACAGAGACAAGGAAAATGGACTTGGATCTCTAAAGATGACTAAGAGTTTATTTCTGGAAAAAGAGAAGGACATCAATTATGCAATGTATGAGTGAACAGAACAGCCTAGAATGCTAGAATATTCAGGGAATGAACCTAGCACAGGGTATGCGAGAGTGGGTGACAGAAATGAGCCTGAAGAGGTGTTTTGGGGACAGAAATGGAAGGACTTCTGCCCTCCACACCTATCCCTACTCCCTTGGCTCATCTGGACCAGAACCAGAATTTTCCATATCCCAACCCTCCATCAACCTGTATCCAGCTTCCACCCCTCATCATACTATCTCCTAAAGGGCCACTAGAGTTAAATTTCTAAAAGGTAGATTTAGTCACATCATTCCCCTGCTTAAAACTGATTTCACTCTTTATTGTCTATGGAACCGAGCTCAACTCCTTAACTAGCATATAGTTTCTTTCTATAGGTTGTAAGTGAAGTGAAATTTTCCATTTTTTGTCTGTTTTGTTTGTTTTGTTTTGTTTTTCTACCTCCCCAAGTTTTCCATTTTTATTAAAACTTGTTTCACTTTATTAATCCAGAAATGCCATGCTGGAATTCAAATTCATCTGATACATATTTCAGTTGTTCCCACATCAGACCCCTGCCCATACTTTGGAGATTCATCATACAAACATAACTACATAAGAGTAATTTCAAGGGGCACCTGGATGACACAGTTGGTTAGGAGTCCAACTCTTGGTTTTGGCTCAGGTCATGACCTCAGAGTTGTGATCTCAGAGTCCTGAGATTCAGCCCTGCATTGGGCTCCATGCTCAGTGTGCAGTCTGCTTGAGATCTCTTTCTTTCTCCCCCTCAGCCCCTCCCCCCCAACTCGTGTGCGTGCCTGCTCTCTCTCGCTCTCAAATAAATAAGTAAATCTTAAAAAAAAAAAAAAAAAAAGAAGAGTAATTTCAAGCATAGAAAAAGGTTTTTTTTTCTTTTGTTTGTTTTAATTTTTTAGTAGTTCTGGTCTGGCCTCTTACTGACAAACGATCCCCTTTAACAATGGTTCTCAAATTTCAGTGTGCATCAAATTCCTCCAGAGAGCTTGTGAAAACACTAATTGCTGCACTCTGTCCCCAGAGATTATAATTTGGTAGGTCTAGCGTGGGGCCCAAGAATTAGCATATCTAACAAATCCCAAGGCAATGTTGCTCTTGCTATCTGGGGGCCTCAGTGAGCACACTGAGAACCATTGCCCTGTAACAGCTATAACCATGTGATTAATTCTGAAATCCTTTTATATGCTCATGGGAAGTGAATTCTGCCAAGAATGTCAAAGTATGGGCTTTTAGAAAAATGACAGCTTCTGCTCATTCACCCTGGAGCAGTTGCATAGACAGATACAGAATGGTAGACACCAGACCCATGGGACCCTGGGACAACCAGCTCAGCACCCTCTTTAAGTGAGCCACAGAGGTATTCTCTATTTTAACCTTCCTCTGAAATACCTACAGAGGGATTCCTCTTGGTCACAGACAATCCTGTCTGAGGCTGGCCCTGCCAGTGGGCCCATGAGTGGCAACAAAATCCCCTACTCTATCAGCCTCACACATATAACACCTACCTCAGAGCTCACATCAGTCAAGGCTCACAGTAAATACTTATACCTGAGCGATCAAGTTCCACTGAACCCAAATATGCTGGAGGGGTTCCATGCAAATGGAAAGTACTTTTGAACTGTGTTTCTTGCTTATCCCAGATCTTTGATGGTGTCTATTTCAAAGAAACAGTAATTGCATGTATATTATAATTTTTGACATCAGATAATACTTTGTACAAAATCCTTCAGAGGTCAGAAAGTTTTTAATATCCTTTCATCCCCAAGAAGTGAAACAGATATGTTAAGCTGTCTGGCCTAAGGCTGTATACTGAGTCACTGCTGGGTGTGGAGATTAAAAACCCAAGAACTCTTTTAAGAGTTACATGTTGCCCCTGAAACAATACAGTTGCCCAGTCACTGTTCCCTCACTTTTCTTGCAGAAATTACTAAAAGAATTGAAGAAAATTAAGAGCTCAAATATAGAGAAATCATGATATGAGACTGGACTTATTCTCTGAAACCATCTAAACATAGAAATGTCTCATAAGTATTTCAGTTCCGAGTATAATACTAAACACGAATGTCAATGGAAAAACAAGTTGCATAATGACCATGGTTTTAAAAAAATAACAATGTTGGGGCGCCTGGCTAACTCGGACTGAAGAGCATGAGACTCTTGATCTCAGGGTCCTGAGTTCAAGCCCCATGTGGGGTAACGAGATTACTTAAATAAATAAATAAATTTAAGGGATGCCTGGGTGGTTCAGTCTGTTGAGCAACCAACTCTTGGTTTTGGCTTGGGTCGTGATCTCAGGGTCATGAGATTGAGCCCTGAGCCAGGCTCTGCTCAGCACAAGGTCTGCTTGCCCCCTCCCTCCCCGCTACCCCTCCCCGACTTGCACACACCCTTGCACTCTTTCTCCCAAATAAATAAGTAAAATCTAAAAAAATAAATAAACTTAAAAAAATATCAAAGGAAACCTGGATCTAAAATCTCAAATTTTATTAAGACAAGTTGGGATGGAGGGGCACCTGGGTGGCTGGCTCAGTCATTAAGCATCTGCCTTCAGCTCAGGTCATGATCCCAGGGTCCTGGGATCGAGCCCCGCATCGGGCTCCCTGCTCAGCGGGAAGCCTGCTTCTCCCTCTCCCACTCTCCCTGCTTGTGTTCCCTCTCTTGCTGTCTCTCTGTCAAATAAATAAATAAAATCTTTAAAAAAAAAAAAAAAAAAGACAAGTTAGGATGGAAATGAAGAGAGACTAAGCTTGTGCTAAGTTCCCAGTCTCAACATCTGCCCTTTACTTGTGACCACACTGGGGTCATTCCAAGATACCACTGCTGGTGGAATGTTTCTGCTTTAGCCCTAATGGAACTTTCTGGAAGTTTGCTGTGCTCTGTGCCCTAGCTCCACCCCTTGTCAGTTCTGCTTGTTCCATTCTTCTCCTGGGCCACACCCGAAATGGGCTTTAGGGACTCTGCCTTCTTTCCAAGGGTCATTTTTAGCCTCAAGCTATCACAGCCTGTTTTCATTTAGGCAGATGGTTCTTTTGACAGCACGACTCTCAAAACCTGAGCTTATCTCTTCAGTTCCTGCCAGGTGCAAGCACTGACAGCCAGCAGGCTGTATTTCTTTGCCTTCCCCCAGCTACACTTCTCCCCTCTGCCCCCCACCCACACGCACACATATCCCCGAGTCCTCTGTTTCTCCTTCTCTCTCTTCCCCACCCCATCTTGAGTGGATTGCCAGTTCTGCTCAAGTAAAAGGATTTACTGAGTACCACTGCCCAGGCTGCACCTTGACACTTTAATCCACTCAGAGGTTTTAACAAGGAGTGGGATGGCTATACCCTTAATTTGACGCCTTCCCAAAACTGAGTTTTCATCAGCCTTTGTCACTCAAAGGTCTTCCCAGTTTTATAGTTTATTTATTGGATTAAGCAGCAGTTGCCTCTTCCAATCCTGTAAGGCCTGATTTTCTAATTCTTTGTATTCCTCTTATTCTTGCTTGCTAACTGGCCAGTTCTTTTCTGTGCTTATTTCTGTCTTACTGTACTGAACCAACCAAGAGCAATCAACACACACCCCTGTTTCTGCACCCCTCAATTCCAAAGTGTGGATTCCCCTGACAACACCAAGCAATTCACTGACACCAGTGGGGTGTCCTACAATTCAACGCAATTCTGACCCTATTTAGAGACAGCATCAGATTCCCATGGGCTCAGTCCCACAAGACCGCCCCCACTTCAGATGCCAATCACAAATCCAAGCTGTCTGTGCTTCTGACTGCCTATAAATCAGAGGTTCCAAGACCCACTCCTTGAGTTTGATTAATTTGCTAGAGTGGCTCACAGAACTTCCAACAGCCAGATGAAGAGATACATAGGGCGAGTTCCTGAACAAAGGAGCTTCTGTCCTTGTGGACAGACAGGTGGCAGGTGGGAGGGTTCTGGTTCACAACCTGGAAACTCAAGGAAGACCTTCCTTTGGATTTTTATGCAGGCTTTGTTACAAAGGCATGACTGATTAAGTCATTGGCCAATTGGTGACTGATTCAACCTCCAGACCCTCTCTGGAAATTAAGGGATGGAAATGAGAATCCCAACCTTCTATTCCCGGTTGGCTCCCCTGGCAACCAGCCTCATCCTTAAGTGCAGGCTAAGTCGCCTCATTAACATAACAAAAGATACCTTGATCGCTCTCCTCTCTTAGAAAATGCCAAGGATTTGAGGAGCTCTGTGCAGGGGATGAAAACCAGATATATATTTCTTGTAAATCACAATATCACAATTCCTAGCGTTGTCTTCCAACCTCTTCCTCTAGGGTCTAAAGCAGGAGACAGCAAACTTTCTGTGAAGGTTGAGATAGTCACTATTTGACCTCCGCAGGCCACCAGTCCTGCAGCTACTGCTCAGCCTGGCCGCTCTGGCTCGAAAGCAGCCATAGGCAGTAATGACAAGGATGAGTATGGCTGGGTTCCAGGAAAACTTTATTTATAGGCACTGAAATCTGAATTTGCATATAATTTGCACATATTGTGAAATGGTATTTTTCTTTTGACTTTTTTCAATCATATGAAAATGTGAAAACCATTCTTGGCTTGCAGGCTCTATGAAAACAGAGAGTGGGCCCAATTTCAGCCCGTGGGCCACAGTTTGCAGAACCTTCTTTAGAATTAGAAGTTACTTGATCATATGCATTCCAGGTCATCACAGGTGGCCATTTAACCAAAAGTCTCGGCTCCAACTTGGACCCTTAACACTTTCCTAGATTTTTGGCATGGCAGCGTCACATTTCGAGGTATCAGTTTATCACTCAGGATGACAGATTTTGCCGCCATTCAAACAGCCCCCAAGCCTCATCAACTCAGAATCACAAATGTTTATTTCAGTGTGTACTGTGGTGAGTTCAGCAGGAGGGCTCCACATATCACAGGGGACCCAGGCTGGTGGAAGAAGCTCCATCTCTGCTCATCTCTGCTTCCAAAATTGTTGAGACATGAAAGAGGGAACATGGTGAATTGTGCACTCACTATTCAATCACCGCCTAAAAGTGGCATGTGTCACCACCACTCGCATATTACTGGCCAAAGTCAGTCATGTGGCCGCACCTGACTTTCAAGATGAAAAGTGCAATCCTAACACTGTTAGATAGAACAGTTTCCCAGGAAGTCCAAGAGCTGGAACATGTTTGAACAGCCCTGATGTCCTGGACACAGGAATAGGTTACAGATACTTCTGAGAACTTTTACCAATAAAACCAAAAACAATGTATACAACTTTCTAAAGGCCAGAGAAGGGACAAGCAAAGACAGCATTGTCCACGTGGTAAGGAAAAACACGGATACCTTAAAAAATGGAAGCCTTAGAACAAAATGATGGAAATAAAGTCCAACTAATTACTTTTGAAAATAAATGTAAATGGGTTAAACTCTCAAACTGGTTGAATAAGACAAAGTCTAATTACAGAAGATAAAACAAATGACACAAAAGATTAGACCAAGGGACAGAAAACTATGTCCCACAGGCCAGATCCAGCCCAATCCACTGTCTCGTTTTATAAATAAAGTTTTATTGGAACACAGCCATGTCCATCTGTTTATGTACTCTCCATGGTTGTTTTCTGTAGAGTGGTTGCAACAGAGACCATATGGCCCACAAAGCCTAAAATATTTATCTGCCTCTTTACAAAAAAAAAGTTTACTGACCTCTACATTAGGCAAGGAAGAATCGACTAAGATATAGAATACAAATAGGAATAAATCAATTATAATATTAATAAGGTGGAACGAAATGTCAGCCTTCATTAAGTGGATAGAAAATCTTTGAGTTTTAATGAATGGGAAAATGAGCTCAGAGTAGAACAACTCACATTTTTTCAATTTCTTTTTAAGCTACACAATACTCTCCTTAAGGTAGAGGCTTATTTAATTTCCTAAATCATAATTCTTCCTTTATAATCAATGAAGGTCAAACAGTAGTTTTTATTTCTATCTACACCAATTATTCAATATCTAATTTGCCTCCTTTCAAAGAATGGTGTTTGAGTCAACCCCACAACCCAAGACTGTGGGCACAGTGTTTGATAATGCTGAAATGAATTTTGGTTAAACATACGAAAAATTTTAGGAAATTATGTGTAGCATACATTTATAACATACATAAGACCTTAACAACTTCATTAAACCAAATGCTTTATATAAAATGTTTTTTTAAATTAGGTAAATGCATTTTTTCTCTATCTTTACACTATTCTTATATTGGATTAAACTTTTTAAACTACAATCTGAAAACATCATAGCTCACCTATTTGCAATAAATGCTCCTCTCTTAATGGCTTGGTAATTCTCCAATAGAGCTGAAGTGAGCTTACATGCTCTAGAAGAAATCAGTTACTTTAACACTTCTGAGTCACCAAAACAAAGAGCTCCTGTATCCATTACCTATCTCTTTTTTTTAAGATTTTATTTATTTATCCGAGAGAGAGAGCGATTACAAGCAGGGGGAAGGGTAGAGGGAGAAGCAGACTCCCCACTGAGCAGAGAACCTGAAGCAGGACTTGATCCCAGGACCCTGGGATCATGACCCAAGCCGAAGGCAGACACTTAACTGACTGAGCCACTCGGGTACCCTCCATTATGTATCTTTTAATCCACTGCTTAGTTTTTTAACATCTGTGAAAGACAACGTATACATCCATGAGTTCCTCAGGTAATTAATATCATGAAATGGTGTCTTAATGTTGACTATCCTACCCCAACACTCTTGGACAATTTGTTTATTTGGAACAAGCAGGACTGTGTCACATCCCCACTCTCTCTCCTATTTATTCCTCTCACAAATATTTATTGAATGTCCACTGTATGTATTAGCCAGGGTTCTCTGTTCAGAGAAACAGAACCAAGAGGATATAAATAGACAGGTAAACAGATAGATATAGATAGATACCTATGTATATATAAAGAAACACAGAAGCAGAGACAAAGAGAGAAATCTATTGTAAAGAATTAGCTTATGTGATTATGGAGACCAGTAAGTCTGAAATTTGCAGGCAGAATGGAGACCCAAGAAAGAGATAATATTGTAGTCTTGAGTTTAAGGCAGTCTAGAGGCAGAATTCATTCCTTCTTGGGGTACCTCAGTCTTTCTTCTTAAGACCTTCAACTGGTTGGATGAGGCCCACAGACATAATGAAGAGCGATCTCCTTACTCAAAATCTACTGATTTAAATTCTAATCACATCTTTAAAAATACCTTCAAAGCAACATCTAGACTGGTGTTTGACCATGGACACCAAAGCCTAGCCAAATTGATGCATAAAACTAACCATCCCACCCACTGTGTGCCAAGCACTGAAGATAGAAGTGGACAAGGCTGACAGACCCATGGTCTTGAGCAGCACAAAAGTACAGATTCACAGAGCAAAGCTGAATTAATACAAAATATAGAGAGAGCAAACCTATATGCAGGCATGTAATGTGGAGAGAGCAGAAGGACTTGGGAGATGCAGTCAGGCAAACTTGGCCTCCTGGTCACGGATGTGGGATGGCTGTGCTGCTGCTCATTTGGGACAGTGAGACTTGGCTCTTCACACAGTGCACACACATATGGGAAAGCACATGCAGGGAAAATGCTCATCAGAGTAGCTGTTGGTTCTTTCCACCTCTCCTATGTCTCCATCTATCTTCCACTTCCATCTTTTTGCAGGACTCACTGAGAAAATAGACCAAAACGCATACCTTTGTGGAAATGCCATTCAACTTAGCTACCGAGACTTGGCCAGCATTCCTCTGGTGACAGGCCCCGTGAATTCCAACCATTGCTCTGAGCTGCACGTGCCTGTTTTGCCTCACTGGAGTCACACTTGTGACTTTGCATGACCGCCGGTCCCTTTTACAGAGCATGTTAGCCTCCTACGACCTCAAAGTGATCTCTGTAATTACATCATCTCCTCAAGCCTTTCCCGGATATATCATAACCCACTTATGATCCAGAAGGGGACACAAGTGCTACCTTAACCAATAGTTGAGCAACACTTAGAGAATTACTCAAGAATCAAGAGTAACTTGCTACTGTGAGTTTAGAGAGAGAAAAGAGTTTGTCTGAATAATCTGATTCTGTCAGGACCCTTCAAGTCCCAGAGCTGAGAGGAGGTGATTCCACCGGGTGGGCTCAGCTAGGTTAACTTCCCGGCACTCCAATCTGGGGATTTTCTTTGTGTCTTGTGTTGTTCCTCTGTGACCCTGTATTTTCTCTTTCCTCCAAGTTTTAAGCTCCTGAGTTCTCAAATTTATTTCATAATGACTTCACCTACTGTTCCTCTAGTCACTCACTCTGGTAACTTTCTTCCGATTTCCTAATAACTTCTTCTGTTTTAACTTTTCATTCACCAGGGGCTGTATACGACTCACTTACACACAGTAATTCAACACAAAGAACCCAAGCTCTTGCTCTTGCCAAATATCTCTTAGGGACAAAACCCTGATCCTCGTACAAAAAGGGGAAGAAATAGATATATTTTATATTGATTTTTAAATAGAATATCGATTCTGTCGCATAAAATATGTTTGTAGGCAAACTCTATTTAAAACATGAAATTACTTTACGTCCTTAATTCTGAAAACTTTTTTCCTCCTCATATTACCATCATCTTAAAAATATTTAATTAATATGATGCCTTGACACCTTTGTAAATTTAAACACTGCATATTATTATCCAAGTAATAAAGCAGTCAGTGGGAAAGTCAGCAGGGAGAAAAATTGTTTAGGAGTCCCTGAAGAGACTCACATCACACGACGGGTGACGATGGTACAGGGCTGACAACCAGAACTCAATATACAGAGGTGCTTTAGAATGTTATTAAGAGTTAAATACAATAGATCTTGAGGGCATTATGTTAAGTGATATAAGTCAGACAGAGAAAGACAAATACCACATGATCTCACTCATATGTGGAACCTAAAAACAAACGAAAAGGAAAAACAAAAAAGAGCTCATAGATACAGAGAGTAGATCGGTGGTTGTCAGGGGGGTGGTGGGTAAAATGGGTGAAAGGGGTCAAAAGGTGCAAATATCCAGGTATAAAATAAATAAGTCCTAGGGATGTAATGTACAGCAAGGTGACTGTAGTTAACAATACTGAACTATATATTTGAAAGTTGCTAAGAGAAAAGATCTTAAAAGTTTTCATCACAAGAAAAAGAATTCTGTAACTATGTGAGGTGATGGATTATTACAGTGGTGATCATTTCACAATATATACAAATATCAAATCATTATTTTGTATACCTGAAACTAACATAATGTTATATGTCAATTATGCCTCAATTTAATAAAAAAGTTAAATATAAAAAAAATAAACAAAAAACTGAAGTTACAATTGCTAGTTCTATCCAAGGACTATTCTAGTGAAAGATCTCTTTGGTGGATAGTCCCAGTACATTTTTCCTTGGCAAGATTATTAGCATTTATTTGTACTTCTAAATTAAGAAGATAAAAATTGAAAGATTGGGGCACCTGGGTGGTTCAGTGGGTTAAGTGTCTGCATTCGGCTCAGGTCACGATCCCAGGGCCCTGTGTCAGGCTCTCTGCTTCTCCCTCTCCCTCTGCCCCTCCCCCCACCCCTGCTCATGCTCTCTCTCTCTCTCTCAAATAAATAAATAAATAAATCTTTAAAAAATTTTGAAAAATTGCTGGACAAGAAGCACTGGGAGCGTCCGATTTTATGATTATTTCCCCCACAATGCAATTATTCAAACATTGGCATTATAGCTTCTGAAATGTTTTCTTTCTTTCTTGCACTTTTATTTTGTTCATTTGTTATTGTATGCATATACTTAGCAGATTGCTCCACCTTATGATTGTTTAAAATATAGTTGTTGAATTGAAATTTAATACAGACATGGAATTTTCTAACTACTTACTAAAACATAGGCTACTACCTACTGAGAAGGTTCTATGTCCCAGGCATTCCACCAGGGAGATGTTTGTGTACTCATAAGCATCAATAATGGGAATAATTTATGAAGATCCAATTGCCTGAAAAGGGAATGGAATAGTACAATTTTGAAGTTGGAAAAATCTTTTGAAAAAGTAAGAAATTTTTTTCTTTATTTATAATAGTGAAACTCTGGAAAAACCTAAAATGTGCAATAATAAATTATATAGTGGAAATGTCTGCAGCCATTAAACTCATTAACTCATTTAACAAATATTCTGAGAGCCTCCATGTACACGGAAATGTGTTCACAAAACTGTTTGGCTATAAAGAAGTTTATATACTGTAAATTGTATATATAAATTTAGATATATATATATTCTTATTTTTAGTAGATTTATGCGGAAGTAAGAATAATGTATCACAATATCTATAATGTTTTCAAAAGATACAGCCAAAAGTATGTGTGTGTGAGTGTGTGTGTGAGAGAGAAAATGAAAGGGACAAAATATTAACAACTAGTGAATCTAGGTGAAAGGTATACAAAGTGTTCATTATATACTATTCCTTCAGCTCTTTTTAAGTTTGAGAATTAAAAAAAAATTTACAGAAAAACATATTCTCTATAATGATTTATCTATGTGTCACAGCTGGGCCACAAATTGAGTTCAAATTGTATTAATCAAACCAGAAAGGAAAATGTAGATAGGCAAATCACAGGGCTTACAAAATAAAGACAGACCAATTGTTAAGGAGAACAAGAACCATACTCAGTATGAAGATGAGGCAGGAGTTTTTATGGGGGTATTTTATCAATGAGGACACTGCCTTGTAATAACAATATCCTTGGTGGCATCTTTAGCCTAACTGCAACGGAATCTCAATTCTGTAGGAACCCATTCATTCTGATCTGGTTCCTCATCTTTCACTAGTGAAGTTTATTACTCTAATATGTTTTAGAATAAATGGCCTACTATGTTTTGAGCAACCTTTGCTAAACATTATTTCTCTCAACAATAATTTTGCTAAATATTGAGAATGTAGTCTCTGAAAATGTCTGGAGTTGAGCAACTTTTAAGATGGTCATTTGATCACAGTGATAGAATGGGACTCACACCCTTTTGCGGAACTGAGAGTCTGAATGGGGCAACTGTCTCTAAAGTAGGTCATCTCTCCTACCTAAGATACAAACCCAACGAGAGCTTGCTCCGAGGCCAACATTCTTCACTGTACATAGTTTTGAATCTGCTTCACATAGGCAAATGGCTGATTAAGAAACAGAACAGATTGTTCTACTCCATCCAGGGTGGCCAAAAAAAAAAAGGGTGGCTGACACTTTGGAAAACGGTGTGGAGGTGCCTCAAAAAATTAAAAATAGAGCTACCCTATGACCCAGCAATTGCACTATTGGGTGTACCCCAAAGACACAGATGTAGTGAAAAGAAGGGTCATATGCACCCCAATGTTCATAGCAGCAATGTCCGCAATAGCCAAACTGTGGAAGGAGCCAAGATGCCCTTCAACAGATGAATGGATAAAGAAGATGTGGTCTATATATACAATGGAATATTACTCAGCCATCAGAAAGGATGAATACCCAACTTTTACATCAACATGGATGGGACTGGAGGAGATTATGCTAAGTGAAATAAGTCAAGCAGAGAAAATCAATTATCATTTAGTTTCACTTATTTGTGGAACATAAGGAATAGCATGGAGGACATTAGGAGAAGGAAGGGAAAAATGAAGGGGGGGAAATCGGAGGGGGAGACAAACCATGAGAGACTATGGACTCTGAGAAACAGACTGAGGGTGTTAGAGGGGAGGGGGGTGGGGGGATGGGTTAGCCTGGTGATGGGTATTAAGGAGGGCACATACTGCATGGAGCACTGGGTGTTATACGAAAACAATGAAGCGTGGATCACCACATCAAAAACTAATGATGTATTGTATGGTGACTAACATAACATAATAAAATAAAATTTAAAGAAAAATAAAAGAGTACAAAAAAAAAGGTGGCTGAAAAAAATTTTATAAAGGCTTCTAAGGAACATTCATCTTTGAACTTCCTATTGAATAGTTTCAGGTAAACTGAGAAATATATTCCAATGCAAATGAGCTCATTTAATTCTTTTAAGTTTTATTTATTTAAGTGATCTCTACACCCAATGTGGGGTTCAAACTCACAACCCCAAGATCAAGAGTCAGATGCTCTATCAACTGAGCTAGCCAGGCACCCCCAGATGAGCTAATTTATTATAAGGGATTACAAGTTATAAGGCAGTTAAAAGTTGAGAAACATTTACCAAAATGATAAATTTAGATTTAGATTATAAGAGCTAACTTTTTAAAGATTTTATTTATTTGTTTGTTTGTTTATTTGTTTATTTAAGAGTGCAGAAGTCGAGGGGAGCAGCAGAGGGAGAGGGAGAGAGAATCTCAAGCAGACTCTGCACTGAGTGGAAGACTCCCAACATGGGGCTGTCTCACAACCCTGAGATACTGACCTGAGCCAAATTCAAGAGTCAGATACTTAACTGACTGAGCCACCCAGGCGCCCAGACTAGCTAACTTTTACCACTTTTTTTTCCCTAGCAACAACCGCTATCAAGGTCATTTATCTATTTACTCCCCTCAAAGATCAACATTTTAAAAAATATATTACCTATTTTTTAAATAAGATATAAGGTTAGGGTCAGAGAGGAGATATGGAGAGGGTAGGGGAGGAGAGTGAAATGTTCAGTTATTTCATATTAAAAATCCAATTTTAGGGGCACCTGTGCGGCTCAGTTGGTTAAGAATCTGCCTTCAGCTCATGTCATGATCTCAGGGTCCTGCTCCCTGCTCAGTGGGGAGCCCGCTTCTCCCTCTGCCTGCCATTCCCCGTGCTTGTGCTTGCTCTCTCTCTCTCTCTCACAAATAAATAAACAAGATCTTAAATAAATAAATAAATAAATAAAATAAAAATCCAATTTTACATGTTTTAAAAATCTATAGCTTTACCATGATGCTCTCACTCTGATCTTTTACTTAGACGTCCAAAGTGCTGGTTGTTTGGAACTGGACAAAGCTCCTCTTTTTCCTACTTAGGTAAAATCCACTGAAAGCAGCAACTCCACACAATCAGAACTATTTCAGGGTTAACTGAAGTTTCATGATAATAGCCATGAGGAAGCCTCCACCTCAGAAACACCTCCACCTTCTCATCACATCTAGGAGTGTGGTTCCCTGGGGCCCAGCCTTTCTACATCAAGCAGAGTGAAGTCTCTCTCTTCCTTCAGTGATTATGGGGTTCCTGCAAGTGTGAGGCAGTCATTTGAGGTAAACGTGCCTGCTCTGCAGACCTAGAGTCTCTTCTGGGGGGTCATCCTATTACAAGGGCATATATAGCCTCACATCAGAGCCTCATTCTATCATCAACTTTATTAGCAATAAAACTGATGTTTTGTTTACATATTCTTGACCCTTGTGTCTTCATCTTAAATTATTTTTGAATTCAGTAGAGATATAAAGGCTGTGGGCAATTGTCACTAAAACAAAAGCACAACTGTGAGAAATTTTGAAAATGGAAGAACAGGGATGGTATGAGAGGCTATAAATACATGCAAAATCAGGACAACTGTTACAATACCAAAGAAGGTAGAAGAAATGAGAATCTATTGGTGAGAAAAAAGTCCCAAATGAGAAAGCATACAAACACAAAGTGAGATCCTACAACCTCTCCCTGGCTTCCACCCCCATCCACAACACCTCAATAGTCTCTCAGGAAAAATGAACAAAAATGGAAGACTCTTTGCTATTAAATGGGAATCTAGAGAATCTCGATGTAGAAACCCATGAAATCCTAACGTGATTTCTCTAGGAATTCTACTAAAATCCTATCCTTAGTAATAGGAGAGATACAGTTTACCACTTAAATTCCATATAATATCTCAACTGCCCTTAAGGATTCCTAGGTGAAAAAAAAGTGAGATTCTTCCTAAACACTCCATTTATTAAGTCCATTGCTCCATGAAACTATGTTTTTCCTATTTGCTAGAACGTTTCCATTACAAATCTGTGAGTCCAGGACAAGACCACAAGATTTTTGTCACTGAGTCTCAACTTCGTTGAGATAGTGGCATCCACAATCTCAAAATAATGACAAGATGTGAAGATGAGAGAGAATGCAATTATCAATCCCTTGTGAAGCATGACAAGGCTATTTGCACATGGCTGGACCATAGTATAAATACCTTACCAGTCAGGACCCTCACCTGTAAGCCCGTTCAGGGGCAAGACCTATATCCTAGCATCCTAAGAATAGCTGTGACTATAGCTGTTTCTTGTCTCCTTCTTCCATCCTAAGTACATTTATTTTCGCAGTACTGTTCCAACAGAGCCCCCTTTTGCTTTTTCTTTAACCTTTCTAGTAAAAGCTCTGCTTTTCCTTTTCCCTTCTGTTAATGTTAGCGTAGGCAAAAATTCCATAGAGCTAGATTGATGCCTTATCTAACCAACCAGCATATACACGCAATTTGTAAAGTTATGACTTAAGAAATAGGTTAGAAATCACATCAGAATAGTAGAGCTGTTTTTCTGTTTTGGTGACTTTGGTATGGTTAACCTCGTACAAGAAAATTCAGCAGAGACTTAGCAGTCTAAGCCCTAGTCATTTCCATCTTATGGATATAATAGGATAGATTACATTTATATAAGCTTATTAGATACATATTCATTTATAAATTTTATTCAGAAGTCACACTTCCACATATCTGTGTTTAGATCATCCTAAACACCTTTTCTGAACTTCTCTATAAAAAAAGATAAATAAAAACTGCCAAATATTCTAAAAACTTGAAATTGTAACAGCTGCCCAAGATTTGCTTCTTTCTCTAATAAATATTAATGATTTTCATTTAACTAGCAAAACTTGTGTTCATAGTCTTGAGATGATTTGAGTCTATAGCAACATTATAACTTTGCTAAAAGGGAAAGAGTCAGAAAGATGTTAGAGTATGACGCTGTAAGTCTGAGGAAATTTTTTACTGAAATGGTTAATTGTCTCAACATTCTACCATTCACTTGGCAGGCTCTCTAGTAAGTCTGTGACTACAACTACTCAAGCAGTAGCAGAATCTAAGTATATCTAAAACGCTTGATTTATTTAAGAAGCTCTCTTGGAAACTTCTGGAGATTGGGGCATGCCTCTATTTTCACATTTGTGTACATTTGTAAATATAATTCTCTGGAAGTTTTGAATTGTTTATTTCTGTAAGAAGCAGTATAGTTTAGTTACTTCTTTTAAAAAAGATTTTATTTATTCATGAGAGACAGAGAGAAAGAGAGGCAGAGGCAGAGGGAGAAGCAGGCTTCCTGCAGAGCAGGGAACCCCATGTAGGACTCGATCCCAGGACTCTGGGATCATGACCTGAGCTGAAAGCAGACGTTTAACTGACTGAGCCACCCAGGCGCCCAGAATGGCCAATGGGGAGGTAGGGCTGCATAAGAACCAGCCACATGCCATTAAAAAAAAAAAAAAAAGCCAAGGGTGAAGGGGGTCAAAGGTACAAACTTCCAGTCATAAGACAAATAAGTCCGGGGATGTAATGTACAACATGGTGACTACAGTTAATACTCTTGTATATTTGAAAGTTGCTAAGAGAGTAAACTTTTAACATTCTCACCACAAGGGGAAGAAACTTTGTAACTATGTGTGGTGATGGATGTTAACAAGGCTTATTGTGACCATTTTGCAGCATATGCAAAAATCAAATCATTACGGTGTACCCCTGAAAATAATATAATATTCTATGTCCATCATACCTCAGTTAAAAAAAGACAAAAAGACAAAAAGACACAGGCCACAGCAATACTGGTTTCTACACACACAACTTCTCCTGGTTTAGAGACATCGTAAATAAAAGATAACACTTCTCACTCATAAATAAGAAGTATTTAAATGTAATTTTGACAAAACAAATTCTATTGTGCCATGTGATTGGTCATTGGTATTCCTTATTTTTTCATAATTTCTTTCTTTTGTACACTTTTTTGATTATTTTATTCATCTAAAAAAGTAATGTTTTTATATTTAAATAAGTTATAGCAAAACTCCATACAATATTTGATATATCCTAAATAGCTTTCAGCTGCCCTGGCTCAGAACTTCATTGAATAAAGTTCTCAACTCCTCTTTCACATGCAATTCCAAAAAATATGGCAGCAGTGAGAGGCATCTCTGCCCACATTGTGGCTGAAAGCCTCACGCTCCAAAGTCAAACAGGCTCCAGTTCAAATCCCAGTCCTTCCTCTTATTACTGTGTGAGGTCAGGTGAGTTGCCTCAACCCACCAAGTCTCTGTGTCCTCCTTTGTGACACGGGGATGCCAGTCCCTACCCTACAGAGGAGTTGGGACGATGAAATGAATAAAGTGTGTCCACATTTTAGCACCACGCCTTGTGTTAGAAGCTATTACAATTATTTGCTTTTTCTGCTCCATTCCTATCCAAGCAGAAGGTCAGAAATGGAAGTTAGACCTTGGTCTTTGCACAAAGCAGAGACAGCATGGCAACAGAAGCCCCTCAACCTCATGTAATATGCCTGAAAGCTTATCCAAACCAAGCCTGAGAAACCCTCAAGAAAATACTTTAAACTTCTTTAAACTCTCCAAAGTTGCACTTAGAGGAGGGACCCCGTAGTTTTCTGAAACCAAGTGCCTCCTGATAGTTACGGTTCTCTAGCACCAGGAAAATGCCCGTTAAAAATGTTAATTTCCCTGATGTTCTATGAAAGTTAAAGAACAAAAGTGTTTTTGAACTGACTACAAATAGAATTTTTATTATGCAGGAGGATGTGGATCAAAGTCCACAATTACCTTTTCCATTCCAAAGGCATTTGGGCCTGAGCAGTAACTTGTGAGCCCTGGGACAGGCTGCGGAATATTCTCTAGACGTTTTTGGCCCTAGGGTGAACAGGACAAGGCATTTGAAGATCCAGGCCTAGATATGGACTCTGGGATCTGTCTTTTCAGGATGAATAATCTTATCAGACTGTATTCGGAAAACCTAAACAAATATACACAATCAGAAGGACACATTGCTGAGAATGCCTCAGTCCACTCCAAGGAGACGCCCTCATCCTAAGTGGATTCTTTCATAGGGCATGAAATAGCCTCCACCCTCTCTTTCTCCTCCAACACCACCCAACAGGGAACTGTATCCAGTGGAAACTCAACAAACACTTCTGACAAAGTATCTCCCACTGGGCAGGCCCATGCCCGAGGAGAGTAAATGAGTAAGAAGACATGTTATAAGCTTAGTATTTTTGACATGTGACTTTCCCAAAATCTTGGAAGGAGTTTATTTCAAAATAATGATGCTTATAAATGTGAAACCATTTGAAACATGAACTAATGACTCTATATAATGTCTTTTAGATGCCAGGAAGCCTTATTATCCCTTCATGTTTGAGGTGATGACACAGATAGATGTGGTTGTCTGGCCTATGGCACCACAGTTAGGAGGGATTAAGAACCAGGAAACACGCCCAGGTAGATCCTGTGGTTTGAATCACAGCTGCACTGTCACTGTTTCCAAAGGCTTGAAGGAAGTCCTTAGAAAATCGGTAACTCTGGGGCTGCAGGAGGTGGGGACACCAGCCGCCCTGCAGCGTTGGCCACAAGGCAGCTTCAGACTCAAGCAATGACACCAGGGCATCGCAGGCCCCCCGTTTTCCCAGCTGATTGGCATTTAAGTGGGTGGCTCAGAGTTTAGTACCCCTGCTGGATCTAATTCAAAGCACGAATAAGTCCTTATATTCTCGGAAAATCCTTCCCTTAGTTGGCTTAGGCATTCTGTTTAATTAGCAGACAAAACCAGTTGAAGCATGAACCTACTCTGAACCCCCAAGAAGCACTGTGCTAGGAGTGTTCTCCATTTATGCAACTGCGTCCCCCCATTTATTTACTCGTCAGTACAACAAACATTTCCTGAGCTCCAGGCATTGTCTGAGGCATTAGAGATACAGCAGGAAACAAGAAAGCCAAATTTCCTGCCCTCCCGGAGCTATATCGCCTAGGGGGTTATAGATATTAAACAGATAAACATCATGCCAAGGAGGGAGAAGACCAGGAGGAAGAATAAAGCAAAGGAAGGGAATAGAAAGTGATCTGGGGTGGGGGTGAGGTGCTGCTTTTCAAACAGAATAATCAAGGAAGGACTCTCAAGGGAGAACATTTCAGCAGAGACCTGAATAAAGGGAACTGCTGTGAGCAACTTGGTGTGTAGTCTCTCACTCTTCTTGATGCACGTAAATACCCAAACAATTTTTTAGCAGAAATTGGAACATACCATACCTACTTTCTTGTAAACTTCTATAATTTATTCTAGCAACCTGACAGTTTGGAGTTTGGGGAATTTGATTTGTTTCAACATATGGGAATTTATAATAATGGGCACACCACTTCCACCTGGTGGCAGAATTGTGAGTCACAGAGGCAGCTTTACAAGGTAACGAAGTCCCTTTTGTAGCTGTATTTGCAATATTAAGATTATGAAATGCGCCCTATTAATGCCGTCGAATGTGATCTCTCAAGACGAGTGTAGGGCAGATGAGGAACTGCAAAACCTATGGACAAAAACTGGGACAAGACAGAGCAGACCTAGAATTTCCTGAGTGTCTGACAGAACATTATAAGCTCAATCTCTGGATTATGAACTGCCTTTTCCATCGCATTCAGTTCAATGCAAAGGCAGGTCTCTAGAGAAGCCCGAGTGAATAACCAGACGCCATAGCAGGACTATAGGGATATGCTGTGGCAAAGCAAATATCCATGTGGATACTTCCAATAAAATCCTTGCTAGAAACAAGATGATTATATGGACTTTATATAAACAAATAAATAAGTTACATAATTTCCAAGGAAAGCCAGTTATTTTTTTATCAGCTATTCTTAGTCCCATTGTGTGAGAGAGAGGGAGAGAGCAAGAGAGAAAGAGAGAGAGAGATGGGGAAAGAGAACAAAATAAGTCAGGAGCTGGAGACTGATGAAGTAAGACTGGAGCCTTGTCTCCCTGCCCAGGACCTGCCTGACTCAACACCTGGTAATTCTGGAGGTTGCCGGGTCAGAAGGGCAGAGCTGTATCTGATATCGGGCTTCCCCTCCCCAACCCCTCAGGCTGGGAGGTAAGGTGTAGGGGGACTGCAGGGCCCTGTGCAAACAGATGTGTAAAGGACAGAGCCAGAGGATCGGGAATCAGGCTGGAGCCACACTTCCTCTGTAAGGCGCACACCCCTCACTCGACGACCCGCACACACTGAAGATGCTGCAAATCGGGGAAGTGACGACTTCATCTTCTCACGTGCTCAGTCTTGTCCATGTTGGGTTGAGAGCAAGCCCCGCGGAGGATATGACGTGGGAAGCATGCTCTTTAAGCTTAGGACTTGACCTGAGCTCTTTCTGTGCTACAGGTTAAAGAAACTTAAAAACTGGGCGCCTGGGTGGCTCAGTTGGTTAAGCGACTGCCTTCGGCTCAGGTCATGATCCTGGAGTCCCTGGATCGAGTCCCGCATCGGGGTCCCTGCTCGGCAGGGAGTCTGCTTCTCCCTCTGACCCTCCTCCCTCTCATGCTCTCTGTCTCTCATTCTCTCTCTCAAATAAATAAATAAAATCTTTAAAAAAAAAAAAAAAAGAAACTTAAAAACTAGAAGAGGGGGGCTGTGTGATGTTTATACAGACAGCAATTTCAGAATATTTTGCTAAATTTTCCGATTTGAATTGTGATAAGGGATTGGTTCTGCCCAAGCAGCAGGGACTGACTCTTTATAAGGCGAAGAGGTGGGCAAACTCCCCCCTGAGACCAGGGGCCCCTGCCTCCACATTGCCCTCGTACTGTATCTCTGGGTGTCTCTTCAGGCTGTTTCCTGCTATCCAATAAAGGGCAGAGACCATGTCTTTTCCTCTTTTTATTCCCATCACCCAGAAAATTAAGCAGCACATAGCGAGTACTCGATAAACATTTACTTGGTGAATGAAAAAAAAATTCCAACCATAAGGGTTTTAGGAGAAGCAGAATTATGATTACTAAACAGATAAAAATAGGATGAACCCCACGGAGTGAAGCTAAATTTGGGACACCGCCTTTAAAGTGCTCTCTCAGCCATGTATAATTAGTGAATATTGAATCCTCCCTGACAGGTAGGAAGGCTACACAATTGCTTTGAAATAAGGCCATGATCTAGGTATTTTTATAAAGTGACAAGGATATTTCTTTTCACTGCTGACAACTGTTTACATTTTTCCCCTGTGAAGTTAACCTAATCTTGTACCTTGTCATTTTCTTTCTCCTGCAGAGGTAAATCCTCTGTCTATAAATGTACACAGTCATAATCCCATGAGCTTCACAAAGACAGCTTGATAGTTTTGACGGAGTAACATAATATTTAATAGCTCAAGGGGTAGCTGACAAAGAAGTAATTAAGAGAAACAGATTTCACGAGCCGATAGAACTTCTTTCTACAGCACAGTTTGCTAACTACAAAGGTATGACTTAAATTTAGAGATAAATATTAGAGATAATTAGTTCCTGGGCCCTTTCAAAAATAAGCTAAAAATAAATTTGAGCTTAAACCCACTGAATGTAATTAATGTCAGTTAAATCTCAGTGGCCTTATTTCTAGCTTTTTGTAATTTTAGAAAAGCTGGCATTAAAAGACAATCAGAAAATCCTAGAGTGTGTTCAAGTTTCGAGCATGGAATTTTTTTTCAATATTTGTGATTGTGGGTTTACAATATTCCAGACACCATCTTTGGCCCTGGGGCACAAAGATGAATAAGGTAGGGCCTCTGCTCTCAAGATGCTTACAACCTAAGACAAATGAGCTTGTGATTCTATTTTTATAATAACTAGTCAAAATTGAGGAACCCTGCATTAGCACAGGTCTCTGGAAGTTTATTACCTAGCACCTAGCGGGTCTCATTAAACCATTCCAAATGTCTGTGCATGCTGGTTTCTCTTGAATACTAAATGTCTACTTGAATGCTATTAATAACATGTACCTTTAATAATTAATAAAAACTAACAAAAAAGAAAAACGGGGCACCTGGGTGGCTCAGTCGGTTAAGCGGCTGCCTTCGGCTCAGGTCATGATCCCAGGGTCTGGGATCGAGCCCTGCATTGGGCTCCCTGCTCGGCGGAGAGCCTGCTTCTCCCTCTCCCTCTGTCTGCCGCTCTGCCTGCTTGTGCTCTCTCTGTTAAATAAATAAATAAAAAACTTTAAAAAAAAAAAAAAAAAAGAAAAGCAACACCTAATAAATGGTCAGTGTAAACATGATAAAAAAATTCATTAGTCTGGTATCAAATGATTAAAAATTGATGTATTAGGAGCCAAACTACCAAATCCCCTTAACATTTTCTGAGAGAGCTCACAAAATCTGTGGGATCTTCGAAGTCTAGCCACATTCCATCACAGGAGGATGATTTGAGAGAAAAGATTCATTTTTCTTAGCAGGACTTTTTTTTTTTAATTTATTTTTTTATTTTTTATTGTTATGTTAATCACCGTACATTACACCATTAGTTTTTGATGTAGTGTTCCATGATTCATTGTTTGTGCATAACACCCAGTGCTCCATGCAGAACGTGCCCTCTTTAATACCCATCACCAGGCTAACCCATCCTCCCACCCCCCTCCCCTCTAGAACCCTCAGTTTGTTTTTCAGAGTCCATCGTCTCTCATGGTTCATCTCCCCCTCTGATTCCCCCCCCTTCATTGTTCCCCTCCTTAACAGGACTTTTCTATCTGTAACCATATTTAGGTGTCCACAGCAACATAAAAATGCCTCGTTCATAGTTTCTTTGCTAACGGTAAGGTCCCTACTGCCTAATGCAAGTCTCCAGGTCATGTTGGTGGATTAGACTTGATTTTTAGGCCATTGCTGCTTTTTCCCTTCCTCTCAAAGCAAAAATACCCCCACAAAAGACAAGACCAACATAGAGTCTGTGATAACAGTACAACCCCACGTCATGCTTGGTGTTAGGACTCCATGAAGTAGAGGCTACATATTTCAAGTATTCCTCTCAGTACAGCAGGAGACCAGAAGTTCTGCTGTTGTGCCAACTACAGGCAAAGCAAAATGGCTCAAAATGGCCAAAATGGCTCAAAATGGCACTCACTGTCCAACTGTCCAAGTGGTGTTTCCACTCTTGATTTTGGCCTTTCCTCTCTTCCCAAGTCCTGGCTTTCCCTGAGAGAGGTAACTGACAGTGAGGTAAGTGACAGTATAAAGGTTACAAAGTGAAGGAAGGGCTTCGAAGTCCAACTTCACTCTTAACTCTAGGAAAACGCAGGTTAAAAGTATTTCAGAAACATTTCAATCTGGCCGTTAATGAAGATCAACAACTTCTTCTTCTTTTTTTTTTAAGATTTTATTTATTTATTTATTTGACAGAGACAGAGACAGCGAGAGAGGGGAACACAAGCAGGGGGAGTGGGAGAGGGAGAAGCAGGCTTCCCAGCAGGGAGCCCGATGCGGGGCTCGAACCCAGGACCCTGGTATCATGACCTGAGCCGAAGGCAAATGCTTAACGACTGAGCCACCCAGGCACCCCGAAGATCGACAAATTTTTGACCCCCCCCAAAAAAACATAGCGTATAAAGCAAAATGAGGAAATTTTTTTAATTTTATAACACAGGAAAAAGGAAACATAACACAATGACAAAAGAAACTGAAATTATATAAATTAAGGTAAATGAATTAAACCTCTACATTTTTTTAAAGATTTTATTTATTTATTTGACAGAGAGAGACAGTGAGAGAGAGAACACAAATAGGGGGAGTGGCAGGCAGAGGGAGAAGCAGGCTCCCTGCTGAGCAGGGAGCCCTATGCAGGGCTCGATTCCAGGATCTTAGGATCATGACCTGAGCCGAAGGCAGATGCTTAATGACAGAGCCACCCAGGCACCCCAAAACCTCTACATTTTTTAAAAAACCTCTCATATTGGGTTAAAATGCAAAATCCAACTCCAGTTTGTTTAAAGGAAACATATTTAAAACAAAGTGGCCCACGTAGCAACTTCTTACTAGACACACCACCAGAGGCAAGGGAAACAAAGGCAAAAATGAACTATTGGGACTTCATCAAGATAAAAAGCTTCTGCCCAGTGAAGGAAACAATCAACAAAACTAAAAGGCAGCCTACAGAATGGGAGGAGATATTTGCAAATGACATATCTGATAAAGGGTTAGTATTTGAAATCCATAAAGAACTTATCAAACTCGACACCCAAAAAACAAATAATCCAGTTAAGAAATGGGCAGAAGACATGAATAGACCTTTTTTCAAAGAAGACATCTAGATGACTAACAGACACATGAAAAGATGCTCAACAGCATTCATCATCAGAGAAATACAAATCAAAACCACGATGAGCTACCACCTCACACCTGTCAGAATAGCTAAAATTAACATCACAGGAAACAACCAGTATTGACGAGGATGCAGGGAAAGGGGAACCCTCTTGCACTGTTGGTGGAAATGCAAATTGGTGCAACCACTCTGGAAAACAGTATGGAGTTTCCTCAGAAAGGTAAAGACTGAACTACCCTATAATCCAGCAATTGCACTACTAGGTATTTACCCAAAGGATACCAAAATATTGATTTGAAGGGGTACATGCACCCTGATGTTTATAGCAGCGTTATCAACAATAGTCAAACTATGGAAAAAGCTTGAATGTCCATTGACTGATGAATGAATAAAGAAGATGTGGTATTGATATATATATGTATACACACACACACACACACACACACACACACACACACACACACACAATAGAATAGTACTCAGCCATCAAAAAGAATAAAATCTTGCCACTTGCAATGACATGGATGGAGCTAGAGAGTATTATGCTAAGTGAAATAAGTCAGTCAGAGAAAGACAAATACCATATGATTTCACTCCTATGTGGAATTTAAGAAACAAAACAGATAAACATGGGGGAAGGGAGAACAAAGAGAGAGAGAGAGAGAGAAAGAGAAACAAACCATAAGAGACTCTTAACAACAGAGAACAAACTGAGGGTTGATGGAGGGATGTGGGTGAGGGATGGGCTAGATGGGGGATGGGTATTAAGGAGGGCACTTGTTGTGGTGAGCACTGGGTGTTGTATGTAAGTGATGAATCACTGAATTCTACTCCAGAAAGCAATATTGCACTGTATGTTAACTAACTAGAATTTAAATAAAAATTTGAAAAAAAAGATAATATATTACTATATCACCCCAAAAAATAAAATAAATAAAACAAAGTGGCCCAAAACATTAAGATTAAAATAATCATCCATGATATATCAAGCAAAACAAAACAAAACAAAAACAAAAAAAGAGCAACTTTTACTATATTGAAATCATATAAAAATGTAAGGCGAGGGATGGGGTGGCTGGGCGATAGACATTGGGGAGGGTATGTGCTATGGTGAGCGCTGTGAATTGTGCAAGACTGTCGAATCACAGACCTGTACCTCTGAAACAAATAATACAATATATGTTTTTAAAAAAATAAGAAGAAGATAGCAGGAGGGGAAGAATGAAGGGGGAGAAATCGGAGGGGGAGACGAACCATGAGAGACGATAGACTCTGAAAAACAAACTGAGGGTTATAGAGGGGAGGGGGGTGGGAGGATGGGTTAGCTTGGTGATGGGTATTAAAGAGGGCACGTTCTGCATGGAGCACTGGGTGTTATGCACAAACAATGAATCATGGAACACTACATCAAAAACTAATGATGTAATGTATGGTGATTAACATAACAATAAAAATTTTTAAAAAATGTACGGCAAAAATTAAACAGTTCCTACTGATTAAACAGTACAATTCAAATGGATTAATCATAGCTGACTAATCATGTGTTCAAAAATTTCATCTTAATAAACTTCTGATATATATAAGGCAAAATAAATTAGAAATCAACTAACTAAAACTTATTACTAGTGGCTGCCTTACAATATAAGGATGTCCACTAACCCATTTCAATTCAACATGGCACTTAAGATTCTAGTGAGTTCAACAAAGCAATAAAAAGAAATGGAAGACATAAATATTTGAAGGGAAGGAGAAAAATTATTCTTATTCTCATTCTCAGATAATATGGCTGTATCCATAGAAAATCCAAAGAAATATTCAAACTATGGAAATAATATGTGATTTTAGAAATATTACTGGATTTACAGTCAAAAATTTAAGTTACTCAAAAAAATTTTACATTTTTATACTGTTGATAGACAATAAAAAATGTATATTAAAAATACCATTTACAGGGCTCCTCCTGGGTGACTCAGTCGGTTTAAGCATCCCCTTTCGGCTCAAGTCATGATCCCAGGGTCCTGGGATAGAGCCCGCATTGGGCTCCCTGCTCAGCGGGGAGTCCGCTTCTCCCTCTCCCTCTGCCTCTCCACCCACTTGTGCTTGCTCTCTCTCTCTCTCTCTCAAATAAATAAAATCTTTAAAAAATTTTTTAATTAAAAAAATAAATAAAAATACCATTTACCCCTTACAACAGAAAGCCTATGTATAAATATAGAAGGAATAATGGTACTAGAAAGTCATCAGTTGCCAAGCATCAAAGCAATAATTTATTTAGGTAGGTGGTAAGGAAGGACATGGGGTAATTGCAATAATGTTTCTTGATCTGAGTTTTGGTTATATGGGAGTGTTTAGTTATGAAAATGTATTGAGCTGACACAAGTGTACTTTCTTCAAGACAACAGTTTCAACAATGCACTGGGTAGCAAGGATATGGAAAAATGGGCATCCTGAATCTTGGCACTAAGATAACGGTACAACTTTAGCATAAAGAATTTGGGCAAAATCAGTTCCAAAAATGCCCATCAATCAGTCATCTACTCCTAGGGGATTACCTACAGACACACTTGTGTGAAATTGTTGCCTAAAAGGATAGTCACCTATGCATTGTTTATGAGAGTAGAAACTTGGAAAGAGCTGTCCCTTTGCACTGCTGACCTTTAAATCTATCCCGTCAACTAGAACTTCGAATGAAATCTCAGACAAATCTCAGTTTTTCTGGTCTCTCTCAGCCATTAACAAATAGATTCACTCATCAGATGTTAAAAATTTCCAGACCAACTGAATATCAAAGCTTTAATGAATCACCCAGTTTTAAGTCCCAAGTTGAGCTTCTCTGCAAAGTTGGCTGCATTAGTCCTAGGGTAGACAACCCTCTCACCTGGGAACTAGGTGAAAGTAAGTAAGTGACAAAGCAAATGTGCAGTGTTTAGAGTATGTTAAAATTTGTGAAAGAACAAAAAGAACACATAAAGTTATGTATGAATTGTCATTACCCAAAAAATTAGTAACAGTAGTTGTCTTCAGAGAGGAGAACCAGGTGTCTTACTTATATCTTTCTATACCTTCTAAATTTTCCACCATGTACATCCATTGCCTAGTCAAACAATTAATGGGATAAAGAAAGAGATTCATAATATATTGTTAAGTAGAAATGATGTAACATTATAATCCCATTTTTATAAACCATATATATGTGGATTTTAACCAAGAATTTTATTTTATTCTCCACTTTATATATTTCCATATTGTTTTAATTTTTCAATGAGCTTATGGTATTTAGATAGAAAAGATATTTCCATTTGTAAAATATGTAAAGAAGCATATTTTGAAGTTGGAGGAAGCTGTTTAGGGTCAGTTTTCTTCTGTGCAGGGTGCATTTAGATTGACAAAACACAGAGTATAAGAACAAAGCCAGCCACAATTAGATATGTGGCCTGTTACTATGCAAGCATCACACAACTCCACTTAACCTGATTAACAAATAATTGTGTCATGCGACTTCTACCGAAGATGATTCATAGTGTTTTCAAACACTTTTAAAATCAGACATTTCTGTTTCAGGAATACAAGTTTATCAGTGACTTACAAGGTCATTTTCCTACATTTCTCAACTGCTCAGGAGGACTGAAACCTCTGCTTGTTTACCAAACACAGTCTTACTGGTGAAAATATCCAGCCATGAGGAAATCACAATAAAAGCATAGCCATCAGGATCCAGACATTAGAATTAGAAGTCCAACTGTAGCTTCGATTAAAATGCCTGTGAAATCCCATACTGTGTTATCTCCTCTCAAGCAAGGATAAGCAGGGCTGTGCTTGAGGAAACAAATAATAAGGGGAAAGTTTGTGTGATTGCAGAATAAAAAAAAAAATAAAAAAACTATGGTGTGCATTGTGTGTAATCAGAGGATTTAGTCCTGATAACCTCAGATAAACACCTCTGAAGACACTCCTACTTCACAAATCTACCAGAAGCTAAGATGTGGTTTGTCCATACTCAACAGGGTTCTAACTATTTCTATGGCACATATAAAGGAATTTTTCTTAAGTCCACAGCTGCTTTTCTTCTGAGGTTCGAGGACACTAGCAAACACTAATTTCAGAATCAACCAATAATGATATATTCATTAAATAAATGCTCTGCATATGGGTAAATTTACTGCTTTAAAGCTCTTTAGAGATGTTTAAAAATAGAGATTATCCAAATCACACCCTTGGAGTCTTCTGATCTAATGGGGTAGATAAAAACATACTAAAAAAAACTTTAATCCAAATATAAAATAGACAAATATTTAGGAGAAACTATATAAAATGTGAATATCTGTAACTGGGAGCACCTGTTTATTAAAGAAGAATTTGGTGTAAGAAAATCTGTCTTGAGGGCGCCTGGGTGGCTCAGTCGTTAAGCGTCTGCCTTCGGCTCAGGTCATGATCCCAGGGTCCTGGGATCAAGTCCCACATCGGGCTTTCTGCTCTGCGGGAAGCCTGCTTCTCCCTCTCCCACTCCCCCTGCTTGTGTTCCTGCTCTCGCTATGTCTCTCTCTATCAAATAAATAAAATCTTTAAAAATAAAAAATAAAAAAAGAAATTAAAAAAAAAAGAAAATCTATCTTGAGTTTTAGCCAAAGGAATTCAGATATTGAATGAGCAGACTTGCTCAGAAGCAAAATCTGTAGTTATTATATTTTAATTTAATGAGCATTTATTATGGTCTCAATTTGCCAATGGAATGACAGTGTTGTTATATAAAGATGATCCTTTACAAGAGTCATGGCCTTTGGAGTGCTGAATAGAAAGTCCAAAACTTGAAAGCAATCAAAATGCCCTCAGGAAGTGAATGAATAAATAAATAATAAATAATCTAGACAATGGAATATTATTTGGCACTAAAAAGAAATGATTTATCAAGCCATGAAAATGCATGGAGGAAACGTAAGTGCATATTAGTAAGTGAAAGAAGTTAATCTGAAAGCCTTCTTACTATATGATTCTAACTACATGACTTTCAGGAAAAGATAAAACTACGGAAACAGTAAAAATATCAGTGGTTGTCAGGGGTTAATGAGGCAAAAGGGATGAATAGGAGGAGCACAGAGGATTTTTAGGGCAATAAAATTATTCTGTATGATACTATAATGGTGTGTACAAGTCCTTATAAATTTATCCAAACCCACAGAATGTAAAACAAAAGTGAATCTTAACATAAACTGTGGACTTTGAATAATGATGTGTTGATGTAGGTACATCAGTTGTAACAAAAGTACCACTCTGGTGAGAGGTGGTGATAATGGGGGAGGCTGCCAGGTGTAGGGGCAGGAGGTATGCAAGGTACCTTCTGCTCAATTTTTCTGTGAACCTAAAACTGCTCCCCCCCCCAAAATCTATTTAAATAAAATTTAAAGATATTTAAATATGTAAATATAAATATTTGTTGACTAAATGAATGAATGAACCTAGGATAATATAGCCATCCCAAAATGATAAAATGAGCATGTTCACAGGGTTGGTGGGTTTTTTTTGTTTTGTTTTGTTTTTTAAGATTTAAAAAACGGGGGAGAGAGATAATCTCAAGCAGACTCCCCACTGAGCATGGAGCCCAATGCTGGCTTGATCCAACGACAACCGCCCCCCCCCCCGCCACTCCCAAATCATGACCCGAGTGGAAATCAAGAGTCAGTTGCTTAACTGACTGAGCCACCCAAGGTCCCCTACAGGGTTGGTTTTTACTTTTTGCTGTTTCACCACTTCTGTTCTCATCAACAAGGGCCAGAATCTTTGTAGGAGATCTGTCTCTGAAATCCAAATCACCAAACAGTGCCAGGTGACGGGTGTCTTTAGCGCATGCATGTGGCACGCAGCTCAGGGGACCCAGGGACCTGTTACCGGGAACCGCCAGAAGCCTGGTCATGGGAATTGGGCTGCTGGGGTCCAAGGCTTCTTCCCAATCCAGGACCTAACCTGCACAAATGCCCATATTCTCCCCGCAGCCAGAGCTGTAGGACACTGGACTGCCTGCCTTACCCTCCCGTAAGAGACACCTGGAAGGGGCCCCCTGGGGGGCTCAGTCTGTTAAGCATCTGCTTTCGGCTCAGGCCATGATGATCCTGGGGGATGCTCAGTGGGGAGTCTGCTTCTCCCTCTCCCCCTGCCCCTTACCCCGCTTGTGTTCTCTCACTCGCTCACTCTCTCTCAAATAAATAAAAATCTTTTTAAAAAGGGAGAGAGAGAGAGACACTTGCTGGAGAAGACCTGGACCCCATCAGGCAAGCCAGTCCAAAGGCAGACTGGCTGTTGCCGGTTTTAAGGTGGCCTCTCAGAAAGCTTTTCGGGTTGGGAGGAGGCTGTGCGGGTGGTCCAGGACAGCTTCCCTCCGCGGACTGGTGGGGCAGGTACTGCGCAGGGCAGGGGAGCCGGCGACCTGGAAGGAGGCAAGTCCCTGGAGAGGGGGAGAGGGGGAGAGGGGGAGCCGGCTGTCGGGGTAGAAGGCATCTTCCTGATTCCAAGTTCTAACCTACACAAGTGTGCACATTGCCCCTGGAGGGAGAGCTGGAGGAGTCCCGACTGCCTTGCCAGGTCTGGGCCCGGCAGCCGCTGCCTACCTTCACTAAGAAGGTACTGGGAAGTCCAGGACCCCATCAGGCAGCCAGTCCAAATGGGCACTGTCACCAGTTTAAAGCAACTGCTTCAGAAAGATTTTTTATGGGGGTGAGAGGGAGGGCTCCCTCTGCCCTGGAGGCTATGCTGGTGTTTTGGGACCAACTAAAGCTCCACAGGCCTGGACGGCCCTGGTTTCCCACCATGGGCTGAGGAGGTGCTTGGTGCGCATGCGCGAAAGGAGCAGGTCTTGATAGCAGGCGACCTGGAACAGAGCAAGTGTCTGGGCAAGCAGGGTCACCGGACAGGAATGCTGGGGGTGCAAGTCATCAGCCTGATCCCAAGGGGTCTCACCCACGCAAATATGCATATGCCCCCTGGAGGGAAGAGCTGGGGGAATCAGGACTGCCCTGCCAGGTGAGGCACAAGGGATGGTTGGGATACCCTCCAATTAGAGGCACCCGGGAGCCTTGATTGCAGGAGGACCCTGGGAACGCATTGGGCAGCCAATCCCAATGGTGGCTGACTGTCGCCATATTAAATCTGCCACCTCAGAAATATTTTTCCATCAGGGCCCCTGGGTGGTTCAGTCGGTTGAGCGTTGGACTCTTGATTTCAACTCAGGTGGTAATCTCAGGGTCCTGGGATAGAGCCCCGCCTTGGGCTCCAAACTCAGCATGGATTCTGCTTGAGATTCTCTCTCCCTCGCCCTTCTCCCCCCCCCCCCCCCCCCCGGCATGCACTTGCGCTCTCTCTCTCTCTCTCTCATAGTAAATAAAATCTTAAGTAAGAAGGGAGGGATGGAAAAGGGAAAGGAAAAGAGGGAGGGAGGAAGGAAAATATTTTCCCGTCTTGGGCTCCCTCCACCCTGAAGCCATTTGGGTGGTTGGGGGTCCTCTCAGAGTTCCTTGGGCTTGGAGAGCCCCATTCAGCCCAAGGTTGGCAGATAAAGTGCAGACTGCAGATGCGCAGGTCAGGGTAGCCAGGGATCTGGAACAGAGCAGATGTAGGGAGAAGCCAGGTCAAGGAGCAGGCTATTTGGAGTACATAGCATCTGCCTAATCCCAAGCCTTATCTTACACAAATGTGCCTATTTCCACTGACAGCAGAGCTGGAGGACACTGGACTGCCTTGCCAGGGTGGGGCCAAGCTGACTGGTTGGGGTATCCTCTGATAAGAGACAGCTGGGAGCACTGGTTGCTGGAGAGGCCCCTGCCCCTTGCGGCCTGGTACAAGAGAGAGATTTGTGCTTGATGTTCCCACACAGCTCTGGAGCAAGGGGTAATAAGGGCCATCCTGTGCCCTGGTACTGGACCAGGACCCAGTTCAGGAGAACATAGTCACAGTTGTGAGCTCTTGGGAAGAAGCATGCATCTGCCAATGTCCAAGCTTGCACTACACAAAGGCTCCTGTTCCCTCTGAAGCTGGATATGGAGAGAATTCTAAAGCCTTATTTGGAGGGACTGAGTTGTCCTTGAATAAGACACCTGGGAGCCCCTGTTTATTGATAACTTTGAGTCCCCATTAGCAGCACTTTTAAAAGAGAATTGACTTTCCCACCTTTGTGGCCTCAGGGCTATATCCTGTTGTGGGGGCATCCCAGGAGAATATCCAGGTGGTTAGACCAGCCGTGGCATCCGAGGCTTGGAGGGCCTGGCTGCCCAAGGTCTGCTGAAGGGGTGTGTGCTCTGTGTGTGCCTGCTAGATAGTGGTTGCTGGAGATCTGGAATAGGTCAGTGGTTGTCCTAAGCAGGAGAATCAGTGGCTCAGGCTCTTGGGGGTCCCAAGGCATTTGAATAACTCCAAGCCTTAACCTACCCAATGGTGCCTATTGCCTCTGAAGGCAGATCTGGGGGGAACTTGAATGTCTTGCCAGGGCTGGGGTTGGGGTTACCTTCTATCAGAAACACCTGAGAACCCTGGCTGCCCAAAGGCCTGTGCTGCTGGAGTCCCGGTTCAGGAGGGGGAGCTGTGCATGTGGGTCCTGGCAGCTCTCTGAGCAAGGGGGTATACCAGCCAGTGTGTGACCTGGTAGCCACCAGGACCTAATTCAGAGAAGTGGGGATGCTGTGGTTGGCTCTTGGGAGAAACTGGGCCTGTCAGAACTCCTCTGTTCCTCACTGGCTGTTTGCTCGAGACTTCGGTTCTTTACCAAATGGACCCATCCACAGGCTGCATGAATGTATTCACAGTATAGCAGCTGGCTCTCCCCAGAGTAAGTTAAGAAAGAGAACAAAACAGAAGCCATAGTCTCTCTTACAGTTATCTCAGAAGTGTCACACCATTACTTCTGACATATTCTATTGGTCACATAGGCATCCCTGGTTCAATGTGGGAAAGGCTACATGGGATGTGAGTACCAGGAGGTGAAGATTATTGGAACCATTTGAGAGGCTGGCCACACAAAGCCTGGATGTCCTGATAATTTAGCTATCTGGAATTTAAGGCCAAGGGGAGTGCAGAGATTTTTGTCTCTTTGATTGATAGCACCTAAAACAGTAACAGGTACAGGGAGATGCCCAATTAATATTAAAAGAATGAATTAATATTAAGGGAAATGTGAACTTATCTTGCAGCCACAGCCCAGTAAGATCTGGGCATTGGTTCCCATTTGCTTTCCTCAGGATATTTAGCTCAAGATTTGATTGATTTGCATATGGTCACTGACCGTAAGGGAAGGCAACCTCCATTCTTTCAGAGGAAAAGAAAAATAGATTGAGAGTATACTATTTACTGGATAAAATTCACTCCTGCAAATATTACACTTTGGTTTGCCTAGTTCTCTAGAATCAGCACCAAGTGGATATCTTCCAGGGTACAGCTAATTTTTAGGAAAAGTAGAGAGTAAAAAAGAGTCCATTGTGGGGTCTGTTTTGAAGCAACTTAGCAAATAAAGCAAGGACAGGGTTTTAGTGTGATCTGACACCCGAGGTACAAATGACCAATGCTTAACTGGTAGGCTTAGCCACTTTTTCTGCCATATCAGAAGCTCAGATTTACTTTATCTTGAAATTGGACTAACAGGGCCTGTCAGATGAAGAACTAAGACTGACTCCTTAGTGGGGATAAACCATTCAGACTCCTTCAACTCACAATTCTTATCAGTATTAATAATTATAATTGATATTATGGCTTAAGTACCTAATTAGAGCCATATGTTTTTCCTCAATTTTCACATTTTATCCTTAGAATGCTCATGGGGTGTGTCTGCCTAGTTCACTTTAATCCTCTTCTGAGAATCTTGCTCACCCAGAAGTAGGTCCTATATTCATGTTGCTGCTACATGACTCCACTTCCCTCCCTGGTCACAATTGATCAGATGATGGATGGTCACCTGAGCAAAAAGGGCTAATCAGATTCTATGTCCTATATGTTTGGAATTGGAACTGAGAGGCAGACTAAATGCTATTGATTTGACACCAAAAGCAAAAACAACAAAAGCAAAAGTAAACAAGTGGGACCGCATCAAAATAAAAATCTTCTACTCAGCAAAGAAAACTGTCAACAAAATGAAAAGACAAATGGGAGAAAATATCTGCAAATCATGTATCTTATAAGGGGTTAATGCCCAAGATATATAAAGAACTCATACAACTCAATAGCAAAAAAAAAAAAAAAAAAAAGAATCTGATTAAAAACATGGGAAGAGCATCTGAATAGATATTTTTCCAAAGACGATATACAAATGACCAACAGATATATGAAAAGCTGCTCAACATCACTAATCATCAGGGAAATGCAAATTGAAACCACAATGAGATATTACCTCATTCCTATTAGAGTGGCTCATATCAAAAAGACAAGATAAAGCAAGTGTTGGTGAGAATGTGGAGAAAAGGAAACATTTGTGCATTCTTGGTGGCAAAATATATTGGTGCAGCTATTATGGAAAACAGTATGGAGGTTTCTCAAGAAATTAAAAGTAGAAGCACCACGTGATTCAGCAATTCCATTTATGGGCATTTATCCAAAGAAAATGAAAACACTAACTCAAAAAGATATATGCACCACGTTTATTGCAGCACTATTTGCAATAGCCAAAACACAGAAGCAACCTAAGGAACATTCAATGCATGAATGGATAAAGAAAATGTGGTACACACACACGCGCGCACACACACACACACACACACACACACACAGTGGAATATTATGTAGCCTTGGAAAAGAAGGAAATCTTGTTATTTGCAACAACATGGATGGAACTTGGGGGCAGTATTATGCTAAATGAAATAAGTCAGACAAAGAAAGATAAATAATACATAATCACACTTATAAGTGAAATCTAAAAACCAACCAACCAACCAACAAAAACAAATAACAAAATCCAGACTCATAGATACACTGAACAGATTGCTGGTGGCCAGAGGTGGGGGATGATGGGCGGGTGAAATGAGCGAAGGTGGTCAAAAGGTACAAACTTGCAGTTATAAAATAAGTATAAGTATCATGATGAGGTAATGATACAGCATGATGAATATAGTTAGTAAAACATATATTTGAAAGTTGCTAAGAGAGTAGATCTTAAAAACTCTCATCACAAGAAACAAAATGTGTAACTTTGTGGTGGATATTAACTAGACTAAATCTGGTGATCATTTCATAATATATACCAATATTAATCATTAGGTTGTACACCTGAAACTAATACAATATTATAGGTCAATTATATCTCAGTAAAAATAAAGATTACAAAATAAAAGAGCTATGGAGTGATCTTTCTTCCTCATGTAAGAAAGATGAGAAATGGAGAGAGTATTGCTTATGTATATGTTTACTGAATTTGTTCTAGACCTACTATAATTTATGTGCCCTTGGGGTCCATGAGATACTTCAGTATCCCTCCAAAAAATTCTTTTTTTGTTGCATAAGCTAATTCAAGTGGACTTTGCTGCCTGTATCGAATCTGTTTTACACATAGGAACATCGTGAAGTCGAGTCACTTGCACAGGGCCATCAGGGTACAAAGGGGCATCAGAGCTGAGATTAAATCAATATCATATTGACGCTTGAGCCCATCATTTACCCCATACTGCCACTAGGAGAAAGTGTTTCCCTTTCTCAGCTGTCTTAGGAAGCTCACACCCCTTAAAGTTAATTGTGGCCATGTGACTTGCTTTGGTGGAAGAAACATAATCAGAAGTGACATGATTCCTTCTTAGTGGAGATGTTGATTGCTGGTGCTTAACTGTCCACTCCATCTCTGCTTCAGCAGCCCTGAGCACATCACAGTATGGAGGAACCATAAGATCAAAGATGCATGCACCGCTGAGCCAACGCTCTGGGAAGCCGCCTGAACTGACAGTGGACTTCTCATGAGAAAGAAAGAAACTTTTGTCGTTTCAAGCCACTGAGCTTTTAGAATTGTCCGATTATGCAGTAAAACCTGTCTTATTCTCATGTATCCATCCAATGACACCTAATTCCCAAGGCCTTCTTCTTGATTTCATAGCAAATCAATTCCAACTTCCCGTTCTCTTAGAGCTATTATTTCAGTTACACATGACTGCAAAATAAACCACTCCAACATTTAATAATGACTTATTATTTCTCGTGATTCTGCGGATTGACTGGACTCAGCCGCCAGGTTCATCTGCTCCACACAGGATAACAGAAGGTTATTTATCGATGGACTCTGAAAAACAAACTGAGGGTTCTAGAGGGGAGGGGGGTGGGAGGATGGGTTAGCCCGGTGATGGGTATTGAGGAGGGCACGTTCTGCATGGAGCACTGGGTGTTATACGCAAACAATGAATCATGGAACACTATATCTAAAACTAATGATGTAATGTATGGGGATTAACATAACAATAAAAAATTAAAAAAAAAAAGAACAGAAGGTCATTTATGTGGCTCCATTTGGTGAGGAGCTTGGCTGGGACTGGAATGTGGCTGTGAGACAGTCTTTCATCCTTGGGAATCTCTTTCCACGTGGCCTTTCATTATCGAGAAGTCTAGCCCAAGCTTCTTTACTATGTGGAGTTTCTAAGAGGACAGGCTCCCATTTGCCGGTGCCCGTCAAGCCTCCACTTGCGTCACATGCGCTGCTGTCTCAATTGCCGAAACAAATGTTGTGGCCAAGCCCAGCGTCAATGTAGATGGGACAGTACCGGGGCGTGAATTCCAGAAGGCATGGTTCTTTGGGGATTTTCAAGGTAACAGTCTATAACAGCCACTAATTAAGCATTAACATTGAATATTCACAGTTTTAAAAGTGTTTTCCCATTATCCCATTTTGTTTAACAGTAAATCTTGAGGAACAAATATATGCCACCCCTGTTTTACAGAGAAGGGGACAAGGGCTCAGAAATCTGGACACTCAACTAGTAAATGGTAAAACTGAGGCTTGACCTCAGGTCTTATTACTGCCAGTCCTGTGTTTTTCTGTTCTATCACAGCGACCTCTCGCCCGCACAACCTGTGATATCTAGCTATGATCTCCATGTTTGATCTTTCCAGGTTTTGAAATTTTGCTGACAAATAAACAAAATCATCCATTCTTCAAATACTTTTTATAGAGCTTAGATTATTGTTTTTAATTGTGTGGGGGGAGATGCACCCAATTCTCAAAGACTTTGATATATTGTAACAAAGTTACTAGCAATGTTTGCTTATTGTAAAGCAAGCCCCAACTAAGCCAGGGCGGCTACTGGAAAGCAAACGCCTTACGTCAAACCCTGAAAGGGGACTTATTTAGACTTCATAATGCCCAAAGTTTCTTCTGAGGAACAGCTTCTTTTCTGCATCCTAGCCGCACGATGAAGAGTTTCAGTCCAAAATTGCCAGATCCAAATTCTTTCAGGCATTTGCATTTATTTGCAAACATCAATAATAAGAGATCACAACTGACTAGCAAGACTTGCATTACGGTGGGGTGGGTGGGGGGAGGAGTTGACTTGGTGGGGGGGGGGCTCATAAAATTGAGAAAGCATCCATAATTCTCATTACTGCTTGCAATCACTGGATGCTGGAGAATAAATCACAAGGAGATTAAGATCGGGTCTGGCTCAGAAGCACAACCTCTGTGCTGTTGCCATGGGTCATGAGTGGTGGAGAAACAGACATTCAGAGGAACTGCAGTCCTGGGGCCCATTATGAGCTGAAATCTGCTGCCAGGCCCTCCCCAGATGAGGTGCTCCACTGAAGAACACCCTGGGCAATGTGCTGTTGTCTGGTTCCATACTCTTGGCCCCCAGCCTCCAGGTGACACTTTTCATTAGGAACCTTGGCTGGCTGGGCCTTTGATCCATTCCCTTCACTTTCCTTGTCACTTTCCTGGTATGGAGAGAAATACAGAAAAGTTTAACTGCAAACCAGATACCTCTGAACTCCCCCTCTTGCAGAGACACCCCTGTAAGAAGCTTCTTTATTTAAGTAATCTCAGGCTTCATGGTCAGCCAACTTCCGCAGCCCATCTCATGACATTCGAACTTCACACAAGAGAGGCAACTACAAAGTATCATGGAGTGAAACTGTTAATGATTACCAGGAGGGAGAATAATTTATATGAAGTGGAAGCAGCCAATCTTCCCCCATCAGGATGTCACATACCTTATCTTGTGTTCTATAGTACTCATTTAACACATACTGATATTTGGGTTGATTGAGACCAAAGAAGGTAGCAAATCTTCCACCAAGGAATTCACATGCTAAAAGAAAGAATAAGCTCTTTGGTAAGCTGAATTAATAACAAACTTAGAGTCAATTGAAGGGGTAAGAGTTTAAACTTGCCTGCAGGTGATCCATTACTACACTTAACTTCAAGGCTGACAAAAGATTTCAATTGCTCTAGACTCTCAAAAAGTTCTAGGACTCAAAAAGAATTGTTAAATCTTCTATCTTCACATGGGATTACGTCTATAAACGATCCTTTCCAGATGGGTATGCCAGGAGAGATTTTCCAAAATACTTACTACCCAGGGTCAGCGTTGGTCCTGATCAATCAGAATAGATGCTTTGGGTGTGAAAGTTAGGGATAAAGGTTTAGCATTAATAGTGGTTGCCTGAAGGTGTCTCCTAGAAATGTTTTTCTTTAAAATTATAAATTTCTGGGACGCCTCGGTGGCTCAGTCGTTAAGCGTCTGCCTTCGGCTCAGGTCATGATCCCAGGGTCCTGGGATCGAGTCCCACATCGGGCTCCTTGCTCAGTGAGGAGCCTGCTTCTCCCTCTCCCTCTGCTGCTCCCCCTGCTTGTGCTCTCTCTCTCTCTCTCTGACAAATAATAAATAAATAAAAATCTTTAAATTAAAATAAAATAAAATAAAATAAAATGAAATTATAAATTTCTGACACCTACCCCCTATGATACAATTTTCTGATCCCCGTGACTGATTCTTCTTCTTGGGATGTTGCTCATATCGCACATCAAAATGGGGCTCTCCATTTTTTAATGTGTTTTATCTTTTCAAAAATACTGTAGCTCTTTAATCTGTTTGCCACCGTGCCTGGTACATGTGTGTAAGAGAAGTTTCTAAAATATTAGAATAAATCTTGGGAAGTTTTCCTGTTTATGACCTACTAGAATTGTAAATTGAAAACACTCGTTACAGTTTCATCTGGGTTTCAGTTCTATCCAAAGTTTCTGTGTGGAGCCCAGGGTGCTGCACGCCAGCGTATTCATGCTTCCACTACCACCTGGAAGCCCCACGCAGATGTGCTTGAACACTACAGTTCTGCTTGGAACTTGGAAGCCAGCTTGATTCCCCTGTGTCCTGTCCTTGCCATCTTAAGTCAAAACCCAACATGGAAATCACTGCAGTCCCTGTTCTCCTCCACATTTTCATATCGCTGTATTGGGTTTTGCTTTTTTCACCAGACCTAGTCTCCTAAGGCTTTCTCTCTCCAAAACATTTCACCTCTTCAGCCTTTCCCCAACTAAAGCACAGAGCTTTCTGGAAGACAGCATTTTTTCTGCCAATGTATTATGATTGAGGCAAGATTAGTATCTCACCTAGATTCCCAAAGTAACTTCCAAATCCCTAACCCTTTACCCTGATGTGAAAGTCCTTTAAGGCTCATACCATCTGACTAAATCACCTCATCATCACTTTTTACTATAATTTAAAGACTTTTCTCCCCTCGCCTGCCCCCAGTGACTTTCATGATCCCCATACTGACCTTAGCCATACTTTCATAGCACTCTGATGGTATTGCCTCCATATGTCAGCATTACTGAGTCTCCCCATCAGTAGTCCCTATGCTCCTTCTACCCTGGTGATTGTGGCAACAAATTATAATTATGGGCATGTTTACTGGCCTATAATATCCACTGAATATTGAGTCCCTTGAAAGCAAAGACTGTCATTTGTCTTTGTGTCCCAGGGACCCGCACAGTGCCAAACACATATTGGCACTCAATAAATGTTTATTTAATGAATGAATGAAGATCAGTTCCTCAGAGCTATAGCTATACTTCATATTTTCTCACATTTTTAAAGTTGTTTCCTCCCTGTTGTCCATACAAGCATATGAAAGTTAGGAGGAAACAAGTAATTAGGTATCACAATTGTGTTTTAAAGAAAATTGGTGAATGTTGAGCAAAATAAAATTTAGTATTTCATCTGTTATAAATAGCCACTTAGGCCATTCATGGTGTCCCTGGGAAGGGTCAATAAAGTTCTTATTCATAACAGAGTGATCATTGAGGGAACTTGGAACTGTGTCATATTACAATAGTTTAAAAAAAAAAGCTTGGAAGTTTATTCAGATAAAGAGTCAACTGGGGATGGGGAGAGGCTTCAAATATTTGCAACCCTGCCCTCTGAAAGAGGAATCTAGACTTGTTTTATACGGTCTTAAGAAAGACACCTAAGATCAATGGGAATAACTTTAAAAGAAGACAAAATAGAAGGTAGAATTTACTGAAAAGAGTTGGAAAGAGATGGGAGGGTCTGCCTAAAGATGTGAGGTTCTATGCCTTTGGAAATGTTGAAGCATAGATTGAGAAATGACCAAGTCGTCCCTTCTCCAGGATGCCATGGTGTAGATTAAACTATTGGAAGCCCTAACTCTGAGGGTCTGTTAAGTCTATCCTTGAGTATTTAGGACAAAATAAATGAATAAATAACCTTGGCAATACTTACTAGAAAATGAGGTGCTTGCTATTTGCCCTGCCCAAAACCATAGATAGGGCCCCCATGAAAGTGTAGACTGAAAAAAACAGAGAGAGAGAAATCAAGTTAGAGTAATTATTAACAAGACTGGTGATACAAAGTGTTTCATGTAGAGGTTTCAAATGTTTTATAGTATATTCCATTTTCTTTCTCATAGAGAAGAAATACAAAGTTATCAAAATTATGAGTTGACTATAACTGGATCTAGAAAGCAAACCAAGGGGAATAAGGAGTCAGCTTAAAACTGTATTTTCTACAAACCTTGTCTGGCTTAATCTCTCATTTACTCAGCCCCCATGTTCACTTATATTGATACTCTAAGCTTACGGGATCATGTATTGAATTCGTTTTCTGTTCCTTTTTTTCTTCCTCTTCCTCCTCCTCTGTGCTGTATTCTTCCATGATGTCTCCATCAACGAAATGGATAATTCTTTTGGGAGATCTACTCTTCTCTAATTCTGACTCCTGGAAATTGTCTTTTTCCATAAGAAAATAAAACAACTAGTGAATTAAAAACAGGGCACCTTAGGGCAAGTTGCCCTGGGCAGTGTTTATATAGCTGAGAGCTGTCTAGTTATTTTCAATTGATGGTAAAGCTAGAGACTTCAGATGTAATCATAGCTGTGATCTCATCAATTCTTCAAATTCAACAAGGACTGTTCAGTTCTGTATCAAAATGGAAAAAATTTAATTAGTAGTGAAAATGGGAACCTTGAGTCTCCAAACAAAAATTTCAACAGGGTTCCCTTACCCCTTATTAATTATAAAACCAACAAATACTGGTAAGAAGAGGCCATTAACCTGTGGAAATTTCCCAATTATTTCAATAAATAGTGAGAGGCAATATAAGTAGTGATTAAGAGTAGAGGTTTTGCACAAAGAAGAAAAAATTGCCAAGTATACCTGGTAAAGGACTTATTTTCAGAATATGTAAAGAACTATTATAATTCAAAAAGTAAAAAACAAACAACTCAATTGAAATATGAGCAAAGGAGGACGTCTGGGTGGCTCAGTGGGTTAAACATCTGCCTTCGGCTTGGGTCATGATCCCGTGGTCCTGGGATGGAGCCCTATGTCAGGATCCCTGCTCAGTGGGGAGTCTGTTTCTCCCTCTCCCTCTGCCTCTCCCCCCTGGCTTGTGCTCTCTCTCTTGCTCACTCTCTCTCTCTCAAATAAATAAATAAAATCTTAAAAAAAAAAATCCTATTACTTAGTATCTCTGTGCCTTGGTTTCCTTATCTATAAAATAAGAATAATGCAATTTGAGTGTATGTTTGACTATAGTACCAACCTTATAAAATGAGAATTCAATGAGTAAAGACACACTGCGGAATTAGAACAATTCTTAGGAAATAGCAAGTGTCCTAGTAAAAGCTAGCTATTATTAAGTACCTATCACGTAATAGTGTATATGTTAGATACTATTCTAATGTGGTAAGCACACTATTGTCTTAATTAGTACTTAATATATTTTAAGGTTATATCAGCAAATATGGCAGACTGAGTTGATATGAAAGACGTCTTTCCTGTTCCAAATACACAAAATTAAACAAATAAAAATATTAAATCAAGCTGTACTAAGGCAGTAAGAGAGACACAGAGACCATAAAGAAGGAAGGCTAGGTATCAGCAAAAGAAGGAAACCTTAAAATCCTAAGAGTGAGCCAAAGCTGATGTGGTTCCTGAGGGTTTCAGAACTAGATATAGGTGTTGGGGGCGGGGGGCCTGAAGTTTTAACACAGGTGCAGAGAGGAGAGCCCAAATCACAGATCCTGTGAGTGTGAGGAGGCGAAGTGAAACACCCGCATAAAGCCAACATAATAAAGTACAATCTTACCTATAAAATCTGGACTAGGAGAACTGCCTACTGCTTTACAAAAGTGGCAAAGTAATTTATCATCTCCTAGCAACATGGGTAGAAATAATCACCTGAAAAATATTGGAACCCCAGGCCAGTACCAAATGCCGGGGTGTGTGGCCAAATTCATAGTCCTCCTGTGGTATGAGGACCCAAAGTGAAGCTGCAGGACCTAAAGGCAGCGTAATTCACAGAACTCTGTTGGAAGCAAGCACAAAGCCGCCCTGGAGGGAACTGTCAGCAAGACAGGGTACGCCGGATCTCCACTAAAAACAACCCTTACTGAGGAGGCATTTGCAAAAACTTACAAATCACAGGAAGAAACCAATCGTCTTGAGGAAGGGTAAGCAGATGAAAAAATTGGGAGAGTCTTCACCCAAGAGTTAGGAGTAATAGAACAACACAAAACTTGAAAGTGAATATGTTTCGTATATTCAAAGGGATAAAGGAAACAAAACATAATATCCAAGAGGAACAGGTTGATTTGAAAAAGAACTGAACAGAAATTCTAGAAATGAAATATATAGTCAATATAGATAGGTTGGATGTAGATTGAACAATGAAGAAATCTCTCATAACACAGCATAAAGAGGTATTACATATTCCATTAACATGCAAGAAAAGTTTTGAGATGAAGAATGGGTGAAAAAGTTCAATACCTGTTGATTGGGAGTTCAGAAGAAGTGAATAGAAAAAATGGGGAACATAATGTTTGAAGAGGTAATGGCTATGAATTTTCAATATTTGAAGAACAACATAAATTCTCAAATACAGGAAACATAAAGAATCCTAAGGGGTAAATAATAATGAAATCAAACCTAGACCATGGAAATTACAGAAAATCTTAAAGTTTACAATAGAGAAGGCAGATGACTCACAAAGGAATAACAGTTAGACTAGTGGCTGGCTTTAGATCAGCAACAATTGAGACCAGAAATACATATGTTTATGTATATAGGAATATTCATATATTTATGTGTTGTAAGGGCCAAGGGCAGGCTGCCCCAAGATAGGCCACTTTGGCATATTGATTATTAAATAAAAGTTACTTAAGAGCCAGCCTGTGAGGGGCGCCTGGGTGGCTCAGTCAGTTAAGCGTCTGCCTTCAGCTCAGGTCATGATCCCAGGGTCCTGGGATCGAGCCCCGCATCGGGCTCCCTGCTCCGCGGGAAGCCTGCTTCTCCCTCTCCCACTCCCCCTGCTTGTGTTCCCCCTCTCTCTGTGTCTCTCTCTGTCAAATAAATAAATCTTTAAAAAAAAAAAAAAAGAGCCAGCCTGTGGGAGAAGGACACTCAGACCCTCCTCTGTCCCCCTGAAAGCAGGAAATCTATGTGAAAAGTACCCTCCCTGGGTACCAGAGGTAGGAAATTTAGAGCCAAGAAGACTGTACAAACAAGCCTTGTTACTTTTTACTAATTTACTATCCCAGCCCAAAGTCTGTTTAGAAGTTTACTAATTGAAGCTCTGAAAGTTTTGTTTGTCCTGTCAATTCTTCACAGATTTATTGTCTCTCTGTCTAAAAAGTACAAAATCTGCCAGCCTTGGTCATTTCTTTGGGTCTCAATTTCATTATTGAGTCTCTGTGTGCACGCACTAGAACTTTGTTGGTTTTTTTTTTTCTCCTGTTAATCTGTCTCCTGTAAATTTAATTCTTAGTACAACTGGAAGACCTTGAGCATAGAAAAGAATTTTTCATGCCTTCAGTATATGTGAATAAATCACCAGATCTTACTGGTACAGTGCTGAGTTTATGTCATTGGCAAAGGTGAGAGTTGCACAAGGCCCATCAAGGGTTAAATTTGTCTTCCTGCAGTAAGGTGATGGATACCCACCCAGCACAGGGGCTTCTAAGGAGACCTGAGCAATACACAGGGTTTTCCCTGCCTGACTTAGTGACCCTATCACAACAGGGCCTCAGCAAGAAATAAGAAAAGTTGCTACCATTTAGTTTCTGATGCCAAAGAGCAGCAAAAAGTAACCATTTTAATTTGGTGTTTAAGACCAAATTGTCAGGGCCATGAGAAATAAAACACAGCCTACAACAATAATCAAAAGGAAATGAAAACATTTTTAAAGACATCTCACCTACCTTTATCCCTCTGCTTTTCCTTTCATTGCTTTTATTCGTTATGTTTGGCTTTGAAAGTAGTACAAAATTTGGTGCTGGAAGTTGTTCGGGAGATGATAAATCAATGAAACTTGGCTGAGGCCATACAGAGCCCTCAAATACGCTGACGTGGATGTGCTCTAGTGTGTGTCTTACAGGGTGGAACATGTTTGAGTTGTGGGAAGGTCAGTTACATTACACAGCGGCATTACATAAACCCAGTGGCAGTTAAACTTGTCCAGGTTAGAAGCATCTAAGGGTCTTTTAAGAAATTCTAAGGGCAGACCACACACCCCAGACCACTTAAATCACAATCTCTATGGGTTGGACATGGGCATCAGTTATGTTTGAAGCTGCCCAGGTGACCCCACTGTGCAGGCAAGTTTAGGGACCAGTGCCCAAGGAAGTAGGAAAAGATTTAATAATTTGGTGTACATTGAGCTAGTGCCAAGACATCTTGTGTATTTTTTTTCAAGAGGGCTTTTTGCATTTTGCTTTCTGAGCCTTCCCCCCAACTTTGCTCCAAGCTAAAAAGCTTAAATATAAAAAGTTTAATAAGGCCTAACAGTCCCACTATCATTTACTGTATATTACTCCTCTGAAGACCATCTCCCAGTTCGTACATTTCCAAACCAAGTGAAGTAAACCATCCCCCATATACCTGGCTTAACTGTTACCTGTATTACAGATTAATGATACCTGTTGGCTCTCTGAAGAAAATACTGGTTTGGGTTCTTCATGATAATAGTGTTAGGAGTTAAATGGGCATTTATATCTTTTAATTCAGGGGGGCTCAAAGGGAGGGAGGGAGGGAGGAGAGAAAAAAAAAGAAAGTGAGAGACCTAGCTTATAGTCGATTTAGTGAATGTTTTTCTGCCACCTAATGGACTTCTTGGGATGTGCTATGCAAAATTACTGAAGAATGTGGAATCTGCTTACTTTTCTTAAAGACTTTATTGAGAGAGATCCAGAGAGAGCGGGGGAGGGGCGGGGGAGGGGGAGAAGCAGCCTTCCCACTGAGCAGGGAGCCTGGGGGAGGGGGGGGCGGGGGCTTGATCCCAGGACCCTGAGATCATGACCTGAGCCAAAGGCAGATGCTTAACTGACTGAGCCACCCAGGTGCCCCCGGAATCTACTTATTTTTATTTACAGAACCCTTGGAAGCACCACCAACTTCACACCATGTATGTAGACCTGGATGTTTTGCAAGTGATCTTTCAGAAGACCAAATACTCCCTACAACATGCTTTTTATCTCCATTTAATTCTTACGAGCACCTCTACTTTTTGTTTCTTAAAAACCCCAAATCCAGTTTATCAAGTATATAATTAACAGACCATATAATCTCCCTAACCTTTCAGTATTGCAGTACCTCAGGGCTCAGTGATTGGATCTCTTCTGTTTTTATCTATTCATTGATGATCTTATTTGGCCCTATGGTTGTTTTTTTTTTTTTAAGATTTTTTATTTATTTATTTGACAGAGAGATAGAGAGAACAAGTAGGCAGAGAGGCAGGCAGAGGGAGAGGGAGAAGCAGGCTCCCCGCTGAGCAGGGAGCCCGATGCAGGGCTCCATCCCAGGACCCTGGGATCATGACCTGAGACGAAGGCAGATGCTTAACCGACTGAGCCACCCAGGCGCCCCATGACCCTATGGCTATAAGTACTATCTACACACAAATTTATAACCAACAGTGTTATCTCCAGGTCAGACTTTCCCTTGGATCTCAGATTCATAGATCCTCCTTTCTACTTAACACCGCTTCTTGGATGTCTAATAGACCTCTCAGCCCTGACATACCTAAATCTTTGCTCACACTTCCAGTGCACTCTCCTTCCTACACACCCCTCCCCTAGACACACACTCCTATCTCCTCCTCTGGGAGTCTTTCCATTTCAATAAATGGCAATTCTATTCTTCTAGTTGTTCAGACCAGAAACTTTGGAGTCATTCTTGATTCTTCTCATTTAATCACACTTCCCGGTAAGTCCACCAGGAAATCCTCTTGGATATTTCTGGAATGCTCATACCCCCTCCACACTGGTCTGAGCCATCATCTGTCACCTGGATTCTTACAGTGGCTCCTAACTGGCCCCCTACACTCTATACTCAGAAGGCAGCCAAGGTTGTTGAATCCTAAATCAGTTCCCATCACTGCTCTGCTTAAAACCCTCCAGGGGGTTGGCAGGGCACCTAGGGGAAAAGCCCAAGTCCTTACAATAACCTGCAGGGCTGTAGATCTGCCCCCCCCCAATACTTGTCTGATCTCATTTTGTGCTGCTCTCCCCTTCACTCATCCCACTTCCACACGCTGGCCTTTGCACTGTCCTTCCCTGAACACAGACTCCAGGCTGGGACCTCGAACCTGCAGTTCTCAGACTAGTCTTTCCTCCCTTGGACTTCGCCTCTTTCAGGGTTTTAATGCAAATGGTCTGCTCTGAGCTCCTCTGTCTCTGGAGGCCCCTTCCCGTTCCCTTCACCCTCACCACGGCCACCACCACTCAACAGTCTTGCTCACTATTGCGTCTCCTTAGCCCTTACCATCATTGAACATACCTTGTATTTCACTTGTCTCCCTGTCCCCTTGCCCCCAGCCAGTCCTCTGGCCAGAGTGGGAGGGGCTTTACCTGTGTGCTTCCTGCTCCATCTCCCGCCCCTCCAGAGACGTGGCTGGAACTCAGTATTTGTTTAAGAAATGAACCATATGTTTAGATCATTTGAACGGGTGGCGGGGGCAGGGATTATGTAATAGACTGGGGGAAAAAAGGAGAGAACAGACTTGTAATTGGCTTTATTTCTGATGCTAAAACGGCTGCCTTTTAGTATTTTTCTCATTACGTTTACACATTAATCATTTCACTATCTCCTTCACTGCAACACAGCACTGTAATCCGTCCCAACAAAATAACACACTAGTTCCACATGTCAGCATTTAACTTCAGGAAGACATCATACCGAAAATTTCCCAGAGTTCTTTCAGTTTTCATTAATCAAGGCATGTTTTCAAATGAACCAGGTTCAAATGCAGCAAAGCAGCAGCACACGTAGTTGGTTCCACAGGAGCTAACGGGGTCAGGGCAGGTACTCCCAGCTTCCACCTTCCCCTCTTCCCCAGGTGGGGGTCTAAAGGTCGGGCCTCTGCCGAACGCAGGCCTGGGACAGCCCAAGCCCCACTGGGCCGAGCAGGATGGGCTACCCGTGTCTACCCGCCGTTTCCCGTGAGGAAAACGGCCGGCTCCACTGGGCCACCCACCCTGGAGGGGGAGCGGGCGGGGCTGAGCCAGGACTTGTGGGGACCGAGCAAAGATGAACACGTGCACCAGCCAACCGCGGCTCCCCGTGAGAACTGCTGACAGGGCGTTCCCTGGCAGGATTTTTGTATCTCTATTTTCAGGATTGAACCGTGTACGTGCACCCAACCACTGTGGATAGAGTGACATTACTGAGGGCATTTCTCAACTTTTTCTATGTCATGACAGATGATAAGGAAATTCTCTGAAATTCTGGAGGTGACCAGCCTGGGAGCTCCAGCCACCTTACGCTCTGCCCAACTGAGAGGCTGAGTTGGCTGAGATCAGTAGGTTGAGGGAAACTACTTGAGAAGCTTTAGAGAATAAAACCCAAGGGGTGCCTGGCCAGGGGAATTTGAGCCCCATGTTGAGTGGGTGTAGGGATTACATAAATAAGCAAAACTTAAAAAAAAAATTTTTTTTGGAGAATAAAACTCAAGCCACTGGTGAACAAACATTTTCTCTAGGGAGCAAATGAATGACGATATGAACTCACACCTACCTCAAGCATATCAAAGGCTTTAGATATATTGAATTGCATTTTAGTGATAGCTCTGGCCTTTTGGATAAGTGGGTTTTTGTTTTATAATTCAAAGTAGGCTCCCCTTAATTTAGTCCCTTTAGTTTACTACTAAAACATGTTTAAAAATAAAGATGTAGGGGCACCTGGGTGGCTCAGTCGGTTAAGCGTCTGCCTTTGGCTCAGGTCACGATCTCAAGGTCCTGGGATTGAGCTCCCCCATGGGGCTCTGTGCTCAATGGGGAGTCTGCTTCTCCTTCTCCCTCTGCCCCCTCCCCTACTTGTGCTCTAATAAATAAATAAATAAAATCTTTAAAAATAAAATTAAAATGTTGGGGCGCCTGGGTGGCTCAGTTGTTAAGCATCTGCCTTCGGCTCAGGTCATGATCCCAGGGTCCTGGGATCGAGCCCCACATTGGGCTCCCTGCTCCGCGGGGAGTCTGCTTCTCTCTCTCCCCCTGCTTGTGTTCCTTCTCTCGCTGTGTCTCTCTCTGTCAAATAAATAAATAAAATCTTAAAATAAAATAAATAAAATAAAATTAAAATGTAAATTCCAAGCAAATTGCTCAAATATCAAATCTTCAGACACAAAATTATGGTAACCCAAATGACATTGCAAGTTTTTTTTTTTAAGATTTTAGAGAGAGAGCACAATGGCGGGGGGGGGGGGTAGGGAGAACCAGACTCCCCACTGAACAGGGAGCCTGACACGGGGCTCGATCCTGATCCCAGGACCCTGGGATCACAACCTGACCAGATGGCAGACTAGCTTAACTGAGCCACCCAGGCACCCCACAAATTTATTTTTATACACATATTAAGAGACAAATAATGTGGTATTTTCTAAAGCACACTCTGGAAAATAAGATTTCTGAATGGGGTTCTATGTCTCAGTAACATTTATATGGCACTGAAAATGCCACCTCAAGTTTCCAAAGCACAGAGTTTTGTACAGAGCACTGCTCAGCCACAAGGACTGGCTCTCTAGCCCAGTTTCCCACAGAACACACCACATCCAGTGTGACGAGTACGGTAGATACAGGCCAAGTGAACTCCTACTTTGAGATTCAGAGGTGGTAAGTACCAATAAACATAAATAGGAACCAAGGAGGTGGGGGAGTGTTGGATATTTAATGAACTCAGGTGGCATGAAGCCACTGATGCACGTGTCTGTCATCTGAAAACATTACCGTGAAGAGTTAGGGTTTTTGTGCCGTATTAACGGTTACTGGTTTAATAAATGTAAAAATATTTGTCAAAACACAAAATCCTGATGAAACTGTTAAGTAAAATTACTTTATTTTCATAAATAAAAAGATAATTCATTATACAAACAATACTTTTAGCAGAGTATGTTAGCTGTCATTATCCAGTTTAAACTAAGTATGAAATGTATGCAATGCACAGTTAACACAGTTACATCCCTCTACAGCCTTCATGCAACTGCTTTATATCTGTTAACTTCCAAAAATTTCCAACACCATTTTAAAGAATACAATAAAGATTGGGGGATTCTAGTCACAATGCATCAATTATGCTGAGTCAACACGCTATTTATTACTTGCTCACGTCGAAGTTGCCAATTACTGATTTAAAGTAATACCAGTATTTCCTGCATTTTACAGAAGCACTGACCATATGACGTGTTTTCATTCCATATATGGTAGTATGATTCACAAATATGTTCATGTGAAAATTGAGTTAACTAGGTTAATAAACACTAGTACCTAAGACAAACAGGTCCTGTAGGCCAAGAGCAAAAAGCTGGCATCAAGTACTGTTTAAAGTTTTATCAGTAAATGGCATACAGCAAACCAATGATTTTGTAGTAGCACACAAAATACAGTGAAATTTAACTGAAATATTTTTTCTATACACAGCAAAATAAAATTAAATGTCTGTCTGGTTATTATTCCATTTATTAGAATCTGCAGCTTCAAATATTAAATGTTATAGAGCAAGGGGTAATTAGCATTTTCACATATTTAAAAAAAACCCTGATTCTATGTATTTTCAAGAGTGAAAACTGTGATTTAAGTAATCATTTATTTGAACACAATATTGATTCAGATAGGCATAATCTATTTCTTTTTAATTTTTTTAATAATCTCTACACCCAACGTGGGGCTCGAACTCACAACCCCAAGATCGAGTCATATGTTCCAGGTGCCCCTATTGATTCTTCATAATGAAATGTTTATTACTATTTCAAAACCTCATGCAGACTTTACTTACTTGTCACAGGGTTGCTGTGTGGATTCCATGGTTTATCTCTAAGTGTTCAGCAGAGGGCCTGGCACACAGTACGCTCCCAATATACACTACTATTATTTCTATTAAGTGAACCATCTGTCATTTATGATAGAAGAATTAGCTAATTTTTCCCAGAAGAATAATCAAAAGATAAGCCTACAGATGTGTGACTTTTGTTAAAGTATTATGCATCCACTATTTCCCAGGTTTGTGTATACGCTAAACTAATTGTTTCAAATATTACGAGCTATTTTTAAGATCATACCGTATGTTTGCTCTTTAAGTTTTTGTTCTGGCCTTTGGCCTAAAGCAATACAATTTGGATAGGACGTGTGTATTAGAAACCCATATAGAAACAATGCACACTGAAGTCAGGTAACAAAGGCATTTTACCATAACTTCTGTCGCCAAAATGTAGAGTTACTAGTGTAATTCAGGACAACCTATCTCGTTTAGGTTTAAAAAGTTTCTTCTTTATATCACGCAGTATCTCACTTCTGCAAAAACATTTTCATTCTGTGTTCATAAAGAGCTGTCACAAAGTTCTGTCCTCTAAGTACCCATCAGGAAAGGTACTTGTAAAAATCATTGTAGGTTTATTGAGATTGAAATAAAGTGCGAGGCTACCAGAGCAGGAGTATGTGCTTTTTTTTTTTTTTAAAGATTTATTTATTTACTTAAGTTATCTCTTATGTCCAACATGGGGCTTGAACTCAGAACCCCAAGATCAAGAGTCGCATGCTCCCCGCACTGAGCCAGCCAGGCACCCCTGGGGTAAGTTCTTAAATGGTCTCAAATACCTATAAACACTGATTTCTGAACAAATTATAGCTTCTTACATATGTAAGGGATTTGGTATGCAGATTTTCTGATCTCCAACTATAAATGACTTTTCTACCAGAAAAGATAATAGACCCAGAACATAACAAGTCTGTGTGATAACAAAATGGTGAGGGGGAAAAGCCTCTCAGTTAAAATCCAACTCCTGTCATTCTTCTGGCATCAAATAAGAGAAAGGAAAATAAACTTTTTTGTTTGTGAAGATAGAAAAACATACCTGAAACCACTATAATATAGTAACCGGAAACTTACTACTACTCAGAGTTCGGAACAAAAATCAACAGCCAAACATGCCCTTCAGAAGCACAATAAAATCTTTTACACGTTGTCCTGATTAAAATGGAGTCTGGAAACAAAGCATGAAACATCTCTACTATATTAAAAATCAAGAAGAAATAAACTAAAGGCAGATTCCCTCTGAATGTACTAAGTCATTCTACAGGCTTCAGAGGAAACATTTCAAGAAATATGAACTGAAGTTCCATGGTTTATCTTATCTACTAGTAGAGAAATTCAAAGTGCACATTTTATCGATGTACTTTAGGAGATGTAGCACCCCGTGTCCTTCTGAGGTTTGATATCTGGTTCTTTCACAGGTTTCACCACTTCTTCTGGTTTGGGTTTGGGCTAGGGAGAAAGAGAAACACAGTGTTAACTGTTAACTGTAAACTAGTATTTGGAAAACAAACACTAGATCTTTTCCACCTTAGACTTTTAAGAAATGAAATTACATAAAAACATTTCAAGGAAGGAGCTATGGCTGGAAATTAATTCCCATTCCTTTTTTCAGACCCCTCCCCTTTTGGCAGTCAAGCCTCAAATTTTCCACTTAATCTACTATTTGATTTAGTACACCTAGACGTACTTAGATATAAATGAATAAAAGCAGTCTTATTTTACCCCGGATGATTTCACGGAATGTTGAAATTAGATCAAATCTTCAAATACCCTGCGATATGCTAAATCAAAAACAAAGTATTGCTATAGCAATATAAACATGGACAAGCCATCTGTTTTAGACCTCTTCTCCCACACTCTTCTTAAAAGCGTCTCTGATAAACTACAGAAAGGCAAGATAATGTGTTCAAAAACGACCTCAATTATGTAGGAAATCAGAAGATAATTAAGGCCTAGAGATCTTATCTCTGAGAGAGTTCGACAACACACATTACACCAAACACTGCAGTTAGCTAATTTAACATTTAGACAAATGTATATATCTACTTAAGTAGAGAAAAATATCAAAATGCTAATTCTGAATTCTCTTTTTGAACTTTTGTGAACAAATGGAAGAAAGCCAATCTCGTACACTGTCATCCTTGGGTCTTTTGGTGAGATCAAATGCGGCCAGCGTGTCTGGTGTCCAGTGCACACTTGTAGGAGGAAATTCAAAAGGTACAGGCTCTACGAGACCATAATTTGCTTTGAGTTCCAGTTGTGGAGCTTCTGTTGGAATTTTTTGAAAGTAACTGCAAAAAGCAATTTAAAAAGCAATTCATTTCATTCATCAACTACTTGAGCGTCTACTATGTTCAAGGCCCTGTGAGAGAGAAAGACAATTTAATGATGAATAAGACAGACAAGATTCTCCTGCCTCATGCAGCTTGTATGAGTAGACGAAACAGTCAGGAAAACTTGTCAACAACAATGCATCATAACTGAAGCTGTAATAGATGTTGTATACCATGAGAACACGAAAGAGGGGCAATTAACCCCAATGTTGGGGGGCGGGGGTGGTTCAGAAATGCTTTCCAAAAGAAGTGATGGAAGTTATACTAGCCATGTTTAAGCAAGTAAAAGGGCTCAGTGTGACCAGATGCAGAATATAAGGGGAAGAACGTAGAGAGACAAAAGCGGGGACAAAACTGATTCTCCCAACCCACACAGGTGGTGATCTACAGTTTGAACAATGCTGACTTAATGGAAAACTGCTTGATAGGGACTAGGCAGGACTGACAGAAAATCCATTTCCCTGCTTTACAGACCGCTGCAACCAGAGTGAGATGAATATGCAAAGGGAGCAGAGAAGCTATATATAACACATGGGGAAGAAATAGCAGGGAGGCAAAGTTAAGAGAAAATTAAGACACTATAAGTGAGCTATATGTTAATAACTTATGTTTAATTTTAAAATCTGCTTTTATATATCATCATCAGAAGCAGAATAAAGTCAGGTCCAACACAAGGGAACTTTATTACCAATTTAAAGACAAAATTAGAGTTAAACTTAAATGCAATCTGACATAAAACCTTTGGGGGTAGAGACTAACAGAAACTGTGAGATTACTGATACAACATATTTAAACATTATAATTACAAATACATATACTATACTAATATTACTAAAATAATACCAAGCTGTACCCACATAAATCCATTTTCTCTCTGACATTTCTCTAGGGTATTCTTCACAAGGTTTCCAAGTTTCCTAAAGAATAAGTGTCCTGAAGGTTTGACCGTTGGTCCAGGTCCTTTGGTTTCTCCATATTCTTTGCACAATGCTTCTGCCTTTGCATAAACTGCATGTGAAAGGGATATAAAAATCATTTGATTATAATTATTGACTATACTAAAAAGGCTTTGAATCAGAGATGATAGGAACTTTTCTGCTCCTTACCTAGTAGAACAGTAATATCAGTAACAGTGTAAGGGGAAAGGGGGTATTTTCTACAGGTTTTTCGGCTTTTAAAACTTTGTTTCTCTGGGGCGCCTGGGTGGCTCAGTTGGTTAAGCGACTGCCTTCGGCTCAGGTCATGATCCTGGAGTCCCGGGATCGAGTCCCGCATCGGGCTCCCTGCTCAGCAGGGAGTCTGCTTCTCCCTCTGACCCTCCCCCCTCTCATGCTCTCTGTCTCTCATTCTCTCTCTCAAATAAATAAATAAAATCTTTAAAAAAAAAACAAAAAAAAAAAAAAAAAAAAACACTTTGTTTCTCTCTCTCCAATTCCCTCACTTGGTCCCATTCTCTTTCATGAACTCACCCAAAAATCTCTTTTAACTGCTTATTTCCTTTTATGATAAAACATTTGTTTTTTAAAAAGGAGTTAATATTCTGGCAGGAATACTTACATTTTTCTGCTTCTTGGAGAGACCTGATTGCTTCACCACATTTATCACTAGCCAACAAAGTCTGACCATGATAACAGTAAGCCTGATAAAGAAACAAATTTTTATTCATTCTCTCCGCAAATGATGCTTTCTGCTATCATTTTACATATACATCAGATGAATGAGCGCCTTTGTCCACTGTGGGAAGTATCAATGCAACCCCTTACACTTCTTTCCTTCAATAAGCTTCCCCCCAATCTGTTAGTATAAAAAGTGGGATTATGTCAAGGTTTTGAGCCACACTAACCTTCTAACTATGGGCTGACAGCAGAAAGTATTTCTGAATAATGAAATCTGTTTTTACGATTCAGGCACAGCAGATAAAGGAAGGAAACTGCGGTGCTAATGCAGAGGGACAGGGAGGGAGGATTCTAAGGTTAATGACTAAACAGTTGTCAAGAGACATTTTTTCAGCCTGTAGGAGGCCATGCTCGTTCTTTCAAGGTCTGTATCAAAGCAGGACTGCAAATTCTTGAAAACAGATTTTTAAGGTATAAGGAATAAAGTATCAACCTGGATCCAAAAACGGTGTTTGATTATCTCTCACATGACATTCTAACCAACAAACAAGTAAGTTTGTTGGTCGGTGTAAGAGACTGGTAAGTAACTTCTCAAACAGTGCCTACTAGGGTTCTGCACAGATCCAGGGGACATACTGGGTATAATGCCTTAAGATCAGAATCGGTAAATACCTTCTTCAACGTACAAGAGGAAAGGAGAGAATTCTCATTAAGTAGGCAGAAGGTTCCAGATTAAAAGTGGGTTTTGCTCAAATAATAATTCCACTGCTATAACCCAGTTCTACAATTCTACATAACGTCTTTGCACCCACTTCAGCTCACAATGGCTGCACTGTCCGTGAACAGTTACTGAGAGCTGTCCGTTATTTGTAAAACGCTAATTAAGAGTCTGACAAGATGACAGACCTAGCACTCAAGGGGCTGGAAAGACAGTAATTTACATTGTTTTTCAGATTATAAATACTTACATAAGCGGTGTAGAAACACATTTTCAAGTGAAGATATTTTCTCCATTTAGCAGAATACGCAGGCTCCAAACTGGATAAAGTATGATCTAAAGTTACATTTTAAAAAGCAAAATATAATTTCACCCTGATTCACTAGAAGACTTTTAGATCATGTGTTCAGATGCTAAAAGCAGAATGCCATTCAAGTCTAAAACTCAAGCATTGACACATTTTCCAAAAAAACTTTGCTTTAAAGTGATTTTCCCATAATATTTTAACTACGTAATAAGACTGTTTAAATACCATGGCCCATCTTTTGATGGTTAACATAACAAGTTTAAGATAATGATAAAAACAGAACTTCAAGATAAATACAAATTACATACCGTTATACTGTTTTCTTAAAATTATATAACATAGCAATGTGCAGTGTGGTCACCCAAGTCAGAAACACGGACACTCTCCTTACTGGTCCATCACTGCAGCACTGAATCTTGCCTAATACACTTATTCACATCCTGCCAACTTCTCTCTAATCCATTTCTCTCCACTCCCCACTTCAGTGTCTTTGTCAATGCTTCCATCACTTCCTCCATGGACTATAATCACTTGTGGAGTCAGCCTAATAGTCCTTTCACCTAGCAAGCCCATTTCTCATCTTACAAGACCTTTCTTAAATTTAAATCCAATCAGTCAGATTTGCTTCAATTATCTACAGAATAAAAACCAAACTTCTTAGATAGGCTTTCAAACCAATTCAGGATCTCACACATGCATACTTTCCTAACCTTTTCTCCTATCACTCACCCTGTGTTTCAGCTAAGGCATCTGTTTAAAGGTCCCAGAACGTGCTAAATTATTTCTTCTCTGTGTACGTACTACAGAACGTTCTACTCTTCCCATATGGTAAAGTTTCCTAGCAAACTTAGAACTTCTGTTTATGTTTCAAAGTCAGGCTCAAACTCCACCTTTCCCTAGACAGTCTCCTCTAGCATCCCCAGATCCTTTGGTTTTTATTACACTGCTGTAGTAACATCTTATTTTATGCTATAATAACGTGGCTATGTGTTTGTTTCTTTTACCAGACTGTGAATCTGTTCTATTAATCTTTGTATAGCTAGCAACTAAAATAGTAATCATCCCATAAATAGAAACAAATGCTTGTTTCCTAAATAAGTGAATGAAAAGAATAACAGGCTAATGAGAAGACCTGAGTTGTAGTCCCAACTTCACGCCTGCTAACAGTTAAATTACAGGTTAACTAACTCTCTGGAGTTGTTTCTTTAATGACAGCAACTGTAAGGTTATTATTAAGATCAAAAAAACTTCAAAACTAAAACACCTGTATAATTATTACATATAACTGGTTAAGAAGGATTGCTCTGTCCTTTCCATTAAAAGTTATGTAGCGCATTAACAGTTCTCATTCTTTTTTTTTTTTTTTTAAAGATTTTATTTATTTGACAGAAAGAGACACAGCAAGAGAGGGAACACAAGCAGGGGGGAGTGAGAGAGGGAGAAGCAGGCTTCCCGCGGAGCAGGGAGCCCGATGTGGGGCTCGATTCCAGGACCCCGGGATCATGATCTGAGCCGAAGGCAGACACTTAACGACTGAGCCACCCAGGCGCCCCCAGTTCTCATTCTTTGAAACAAGATAATAACACAGGTATTATTCCAGTTTTGCAAATGATGAAATAATCTGAGAATCTATTTGTTTTGCTTATTCCCTGTTAAGCCAAGAGTTTAATCCAAAAATCTAAAGACTAAAAATATAACAAAAGAATTATAAACTTACCAGCTTTTTGATAGAAGTTGGCAGTTTCATAGGCCAGGGCAGCAATTAGTCCAGGAGCATGTTTCAGTTCAATTGCTCGAGCAATTGTTACTGTAACCAAAGCACAATAAAGTGAATGTGTAATTAAGTTTACTTGCATTAAATTAATTATAACAGCAAAAGACAGCCCAACAATCTATTTGGAATTTTAATAGTTTGTTAAGAATTTTAACGTGAAAAGTTAACTTACAGAAAATGCAAACATAAACCAAAAACACTGAGCTTGCTGATTCTGATATTGTTTCTTTAAATCACTACCCAATTACTAGCTAATCACAAAAAATTACTACTACAAAACAGCATGTCACAGGAGAACAAACACTTCCAGGGCACTGGAATTTAAAATAAAGAGAAACAAAAAGCCTACAAAGTTTCTTTATTGGTTTTACTGGAGTCTTCATTTATTTCCTGACACTGAAAGGTGAACATTTAAAGGCAAGCCAAACAGTGGAAGAAGAAAAGGAAAGAGCAAGGTAGAGAGGGAAAAGAGGAGTTACAGAATTAATCTGATGTTGTCAGAAATGGCATGACATCAAAATCCTTTTTAAATGCAAGGCCTTTTCCTGCTAAACTATCCATGAAGGCAAATGCTGAAGGTGAAGTTGTTCCTCACTATAAATCTCTCAAATGTGAGACTCAAATCCAGCTAATTCTGATTTAAAAAAAAAAAAATTAGATGCCAAGAGAAATTTCTTAAAAAAAAAAAAAATCTTACAATATTTAGGATACCTTCTTGAGCTTCAGCCTGACACTGGACAACATAAGCTTCTAGTAGTCGTGCCTCTAAATCCCTCCCCTTTTCTGCAGGTGTAATAAGCTTTGGGATATGACTTTCCTGAGAGAGAAAGAAAAACAACAAAGAAGCCACATTTTATTTTAACCCAGTTGTTAGAGATGAACAAAATGGAAGAGACATTCAGTTTGGGGATTTATCAGAAATTCAGGGGGTGCCTGGCTGGCTCAGCCAGTAGAGCATGTTCCTCTTGATCTCAGGGTTATGAGTTCAAGCCCCACCTTGGGTGTAGAGATGACTTAAAAATAAAATCTTGGGGTTCCTGGGTGGTGCAGTCAGTTAAGTGTATGACTCTTGATTTCAGCTCTGGTCCTGATCTCCTGAGATCGAGCCCCCTGTCAGGCTCCGTGGCCCAGCATGGAGTCTGCTTGGGTTTCTCTCTCCCTCTGCCCTTCCCCTCTCCTCCCCTACCCAAAATAAATAAATAAATAAAATTAAAATTAAAGATAATAAAATCTTTTAAAAAATGTCTTAAAGAAAAAAAATCCTAAACAAAAATAATTCAGGGCACCAAAATTGTGTAAAAAGGAGCAATATTAAGCTTCTAGAGAACAAAAGCTCCCGTATACTAAAAATTTTTAAAGCTTCTCATACGTGTCTGCAAAACTTGGGTCAAAATAGATAGCTTAGATATGCAAGTTATATTTTCATCTTAGAAAATGTTTAACTGGGGGCGCCTGGGTGGCTCAGTCGTTAAGCGTCTGCCTTCGGCTCAGGTCATGATCCCAGGGTCCTGGCATCGAGCCCCGCATCGGGCTCCCTGCTGGGCAGGAAGCCGGCTTCTCCCTCTCCCACTCCCCCTGCTTGTGTTCCCTCTCTCGCTGTCTCTCTCTCTGTCAAATAAATAAAATCTTTAAAAAAAGAAAAGAAAATGTTTAACTGAAACAGTAACCAAAGTTCTCTTTTGCATGACAGCTAGAATTACTCATTTATGTTAATAACTGTAGAGTAGAAAGAGGTCTACAATTCTATAGGTAACTCAGGATCATAGGTTTTTAATCACTGTAAAAGCATCTTATTTTATCGTGAGAAAACCTATTATTGGCCTCTGGAAGGTGTTTAGTAAATAGCGGTTTAATAAGGATGAGGCGAGGGTAATCCTGATTGCTAAATACATCAGTCTTTCTTCTAATTTCCATCACTGGAGATTTAATATAATTACTGCGTACTGACTGCCCCTCTAGCCTTTTCATGGAGTACAGAGAATACCCTCAGAAGTTCAGTTTTGCAGAATCATGATTTATCCTGGCAACTGCCACAGACCGCAATGAGAAATGGTAAGAACCGTCAATTTTCGTGCTTTGTTTTTTATCTTTACCAAAGGGATACAAAAATAACCAGTGAATTACAACTTGAATTTTCTAACTGTAAAATTCACTGATAATTTTCTAAAATGAAGACATCTGAACTTCTGTAATTGGCTGCAATCATCAATAAAGTATTCAACATAAGAAAAACAACCTATACTAGGTTCTTTTTACAAAGTGAAATAATTCCTTCCCCGTTCCCCAAAGAAAGAAAAATTATTCAAGAATTAAAGCATTAGGAATATATTTTATCGTTATTATTATTTTACCTTTAAATGTTTAAAAATCCCCGCTGCAATTTTTAGGCTTCGATGGACTTCTTTTGCTTCATCTTCTGTTATGCTTAAAGAAAGTGGTTACATTAGTTAGAGGATGAATCCTGTTTCTTGTACTAAAACCAACAACTAATGCATTATCATAAAACCAAATTAGTCATTTGTATTTCTCACCAGTAGTTTTCTCCCTTCAAAAAACAAATCTGACTCTTAAAAAAGTAACAAATGCACAGGAAAATTATCCACAGAAGGCACTACAAATGAAAAAAAGGGAGACCCTGTCTATAGGTTGGGACAGAGGCTTCTTGCTGTTCCTTCCAGATAATCTTCTGTGCATTAAACAAGCACAAAATAGTCTACACTTAATGCATGCACACACTTAACACATATATACACTCTTGTTTTAATCACCTAATTACTTTAGAAATAATTTTATATCAGCACATATAATTCAACTTTATTTTACTTATTTTTTTAATATTTTATTTTTGAGTAATCTCTACCCCCGACGTGGGGCTCGAACTCACAACTTGAGATCAAGAGTCACATGCTCCACCGACTGAGCCAGCCGGGCGCCCCTCAACTTTATGTTTAAATGGCTGCGTATATATGCATGGTCAGATGCACCACAGTTGGTAGTTGCCAGTTTCATATTGCTAACACCCATTTTTACTATTATAAAAATTGCATCTTATTTCATTTAACAGTTCTTGAATCCTTCAAAACATCTTTCACATCTTTGTATTTCTTTTTCTGTGAGCTGCCGGTTTATGTCCTTCACTTATTTTCTAATGATTTGTTGGTCTTTTCCTTTCCTTTCCATTATAAAAACAATTTGTCACATGCATCGCAATTTTTTTGACCATCTGTCATTTGTTTTTTAACTTTGTTTATGGTACTTTTATGCAGTCAAATATTCTATTTTTTCCTTCTCTTGGTTTGGGGTTTCATTTATAAAGACCTTCCTCATGACAAGATTAATTTTTTTTCCCTTTTAACACTGGGCTCCATAATCGATACTTAAAATACCAATACTATGAGGCAACCTTTCCTCTAACAGAAGTGGTATTTTTTATCAATAGCCCAGACTTTTTAATAATGAATCTCCATATATTTGAAAAATAACACATACGTATACAACCTTCCCCTTTAGACTTACTTTTCTTTTCCAGCCAGTCTTGAAGCATATTTGGTATACCATAAAGCTACATTAAATCCCATGGAAATTAATTCAAAAACAGCATCCTGCTGGGCACTAGAATTATAAACATGGGTGTCATTAAGTTCTGTCAATTACTGAGACATTGCTATATGAAGCCCACTGTACATCCAACTCAAAATTATAAAACAACTATATGCTAACTGGAAAAATGAAGAAAACAGTCCTTGTGTTTAATGACTAAAAATAATGGACCATAATAGTAAACATGAAAACAGGAGATTCTCAAAGGTTACTGTACACAGACTAGCTTTAAAAATACAAATTATGGGACTCAACTCCAGAGAATCACAAAGTCTGGGAGGGGCCCAGAATCTATATTTTTAGTAAGTACCCAGTTGATTCTGGAGTGGGTGGTTCTTACACCAATTTAAAAACAATGGAATTCAGAGAGAGATTGTTTCAGGCAAGAATGATTAAAGGAGGTTTAATGGTAGAGACAGTCTCTAATTGTGCCTTGAAAGATGGCTAGAGGGGAGGCAGAAGGTTACCCCAGGTAAGGGAATGATGCTGTTAAAGCACAAGAAAAGCATAAACATTTTTTCTGAGAGTAGTGACCCAACTAGTGTGATGGAGCACACGGTTCGTAAAAAGAAATCGAGGTCAAAAAGCCAAGCTGAGGTGAAACAGGTAGACTTCGAATGCCAAGCCAATCATTAAGTGTACCACAAAGAAAAAAGGTCTTACAAACATCTTATTTGTTTCCTTCAGATTCTATTACTAAACATGACACCAAGAGGATGGCAAGAGCTTATTTAGCAAATAAGGTAATACTAATTTTTAATCATTCCTGCTTTGATAAGAACTTGAATTTTTTTTATATATTACTCATTTATCTTAAGTGATGAAGAAAACAGAATATCCTTATTTTATACACATAATACTAAGATACAGAAAAATTACCCAAAGGGAAGAAACTAGAATCATGGTCCCACTTTGTGTTTTTTAAAGATTTATTTATTTGAGAGGGTACATGCATGCGCACAAGCACTTGTGGGGGGCGGGGCAGGGGAGAGGGACACAGAATCTCAAGCAGACTCCCCACTGAGCACGGAGCCCAATGCAGGGCTTGATCTCATGACATTGAGATCACAACCTGAGCCAAAATCAAGAGCTGGACGCTTAACTGACTGAGCCACCCAGGTGCCCCTCCACTCTGTATTTTTTATTTAACTGCTGCCTCATAAAAGGAATGGAAACAGGGAAACTTTTTGGATTAAAAAAAAAAAGGTGGGGTGTTATAAAACATTCACAATTCAAAAATAACTTACATACTGTCCTGTTTAATATGTTATAATACACAAACATATAAGTTATGTATTTTTTTAGTGGAATACTTCACAAATCTGTGTGTCATCCTGCCAAAGGGGCCACGCTAATCTCTACACTTTCCGATTTTAGCGTACGTGCTGCCAAAGCACTAAACAAACCTCTTAAAAACAGTCTTAGCCCATCGATACCCCACTGGTAAAAGCTGTAATGCACAGTTTAAAAGTTTATTCTCGGGGCGCCCGGGTGGCTCAGTCAGTTAAGTGTCTGCCTTCGGCTCAGGTCATGATCCCGGGGTCCTGGGATCAAGTCCCACATCGGGCTCCCTGCTCAGCCTCCTTCTCCCCCTGCTTCTGCTACACTCTGGCGCTCTCTCTGAAAAATAAATAAGATCTTAAAAAAAAAAAAGTTTATTCTTTTCAGCATTGAGAACTTTCAAATGAATTACATCTGGTAATCTGGTAGGCATATCTAATTTATAAGTTTACCTTTAAATAAGATAGTTTTGCTAATTTATATAAAGTCTCATGAATAACGGTCTCCCTTTTTAGCCTTCATTTATTTCAGTCTGCTTGTTCCCAAACACTCCATTTCTATTGTACCACATCTTAGTAGTCAGAATGTATATAGTTGAAAAAGCATTTTTCAGAACAGATATATTCACAGCACACTTTCTACTGAATAAACAGCAATCAAAGATAAAGCAACTTAAAAATCTCAGATGTAGAGAATATCGGGTATCATTCCTTAAGGCCTTCATCATCTAAGTTTTCACTGTCTCATAAAACTCGCTGAAAATAGTTGTCACAAGGAATCAAAATTTGGCATGGTGGGGAAAAGTGCCAAATGTATGTAATACAAAACACTTTAGAATCCGCCAAAGTTTCGTGATGTCATAACGATAGAGGTTTGACTCTAAAAACATCTTTTTGAAGAAAAACATTCCTGAATTTTAGATAAAGTACAAAGGGGTCACATAAAAAAAAAAAAGAAAGAAAGAAAGAATAGAAAAAAAAACATAAAACGAGAACTTGGAAAACCTTAGTATCCCAGAATATTAAAATTTGGAAAGAATCCATAGTCCCCAACTTCCTACCAAATTTATGAATTCTACATACAATATTGCCAAGGAAGGAAGGAAACTAACAATTTACTAAATATCTATTATACACCTGGCATTATTTGAGTCACTTACCATAAATCTGCCTATTTTGTTCCTCAACCCCAACCCAGAGTTGAAGCAGGTGTTCAGAGAGACCTGAGATTGCACCTTATAGGAATCCAAAGTCCACACTCCTTCCACTGCAATGCCTGCCCTGGGTCTCTCAGCAAGCTCCACTTCCCTCCCTTCTGACTTTATACAACTTTCTACAGCAAATGGAGATCCGGATACATGGTCATTTAAGTAATACAATGGTGTTAAAAAAAAAAAAAGTTCAATAAAAGTTTAGCACCATTATGATGTTTCCTGTTGTAACTAGACCTCTTCTGATTAGTTTCAAGTGAGTGATAAGAAAGTTGAGGCGAAATTTTTTAAAAGAGCAGAAACAGTGATGAGAAATTAGGAAGAAAATAAAACTATGCTCAAAACAGCATGGAGCTGGGGTGGAACTGGGGACAAAGAGAAAGAAAGAGACTGACCAAAGACATCTGAACTATCCATCATAAAAGAAAACTAGGTGAAAAGCAAACTTTTGCTCTCCTTGAAGGCAGGCAAAGACTAAAAGATAGATTTGGATTCCAAATTTCCAAACTGTTCTTTGCGTATAATTAATAAAGCCAAGAGTGTTCAAGTCTGGTTAACATTTGTATTGATTATCTCAGAAACAGATTTGGTCCAGGAGAAATAAATTATATTTTTACTTAACAGAATGCATTAAGAGTTTAGGTCAAATGTTTTTAACTAATTACCTGATAAGAGAAAATGCTGATCAGATCTATATTCTATTTCTTCAAAAACAGAGGCTATGGGTTAACCACTGGCTAAATAGTTACAAAAATGGCTTCCGTTTTGTACTGTTAGCTTGCCTACCTTGGAACCTGTCCTTGTAATGTATCAGTCCATTTGAAATTTTGAATATATCGTAACTTGCTTTCTTGGGTAGATTCATCCAATGAATTTATGAAACCTGTAAAAAGGTACAGCATTTCAGTTTTAGAAGAAATATCAAGTATTATGTTTGGAAATTTTTTCAGATAATGACTTATCCAGATATCTGAAGAAAACTCCTAGCCCCTCTCCCCCCCCATACCTCACACCTTCTTCTAAGGTAACATAATATGAAATATGTACACATTTAATTTTCAAAATGTTAGAGGGACCAATACCATCCTGACATTCTCACGTTTCTGAAACTCAAGTATATCAAAGAATACAGACTAGAAGACTAATCTATTCAAATTTGTAAAGTCTAAGAATTAAATGTGAATTTCTGCAAAGTTGTTTTTTAAAAACTCTGAAGTTCCCATAAATAACTAACCTTGTAAAAGTGAAAAATAGGAATCTGATGCATTCTTCATCATTTCTGGATTACAGCTCAAATCAGTGAAGAGTTCAAGCAGTCGTGCTCTGGATGATCTCAAGTCACTTATATGAGACAGAAACAGTAAAATTAAGTAAGCTGCATTATGATGAATCTATGTAAAAGCGGCTTATAAAGTTTCAACTGTAAAAAGCTTTAAAATAATGCACACCCATACACTTCCTCTAAGGTATTACTAAGAGTATACAGGAATAAACTTAATTAGGACTAACACTGGGGGTAAGTGAAATTTCTAATAACAATTGTTTTACAAGTTGTACTAAAATAAACTCAGCCCAACCTAAGAGGCAAATCATGGATACAATTGTGTAATAAAAATATACAGCAAGTTTCAATTTAAAAAAATCAAATAAACACAAGCATGTAAAATGGGAGAAAGAAATTAAGAATGAGTAAATTAAACAGACCAGTTCACAATAAAAGTTTTCTGAAAAATGGAAATTTAACATGCTTATGCAGTTTTAGTATCTCCTTAAAATTTCAAAACGTGACATTATATCAATATATCTTAAGTAGGAAACCCCATTTTTAAATTGCATCCTATAATTCAACATACACATCAAGAGTGTGTGAGAACATGTGGCCACTACTCATTTTAAAACTGCTCCCTGGTCTCCATTCTCCTTTACTTCTCTGCAGCAATAAATGTTGCAGATCCACCATTTCCTTCTTGAAAGTCTCTTCTCCCTGTATTCCACTAACACTAAATCTTCCAGGATATCCTCTTATCTCTAAAAGTTCCTAAAAATGTTTATAGTCTTTGGCTTTCCGCCGTTCTCTCCTTTGAGGTCTTAACAATTTTACAATCTGAGATCTACATCATCAGCTCTACCTTGGCCAGGTTCCAGTTCCACATCTAATTTCAGAAGGTAACTTGCTTAATGAGGGTTCAGAAATCATACCGCAGGGACAATGACTGAAGACACTTGCATATAAATGACTAATGAAAGACTACACTTCAATTGTTAGCACCGAGAGTCTAGGGACTGTATATCCAGAACTTAGTAGATGCCTAGGACAAAGCACATACTTTGCTGAATAAAAGAATACTCACATTTCAAATGTTTTAAGATTTACAAGGCCTATAATGCAGCAGTGATGTTTAGAAGAAAGCTCAGACTTAATTTTAAATGGTCTGAATGGAATGTTTACTCACTGGTACAAGTTCCGTGAAGGCTTATTTCCAAGAAAGTACATACCAACAATTACATACAGATGACCAGAATGGGATGGGCTACCTTATGAATTTGTCATTGTTGAGTTATTTAACTAGAAGCTAGGCAAGAGTAATTCCCGGACCAAAAACAAAGCTGAATTCTTAAGGCCTATTCTAGGCTCAAATAATTTGCTAGCTATTTCTGGGTAGGCACTCAACATCTGCAACCCAACTGTATAAAGTTATATTCACCTTAAAATTACAGAATTTCAGGAAAAATGTACCTTAGAAATATCTATTTTAGACTGTTCATTTTATAAATGAATAATAAGACCCAAAAAAGTTAAGAGACTTGCCCAATGCTATGGATATAACAATTAAGCCGGGACCAATCTCTAAGAGTGTAAGATCAGGGGTTAGCAAACAAACCTATTATTTGTTTTTGTACAGCTCCCAGCTTGTTTTTGTAAAATGAACAAAGAAGAATATGCAACAGCAGGTGTATACAGCCCCACAAAGCCTAAAATGTTTACTACTCAGCTCTTCACAGAGAAGGTCTGATGACCTCTGATCTACATAAATAAGCCAGCTTTCCTATCTTTTGCTCGTTACTTCTTTCCACAAAAAGCAGCAACACTCTCAATTTTCCATTACTGGTACCATCAAGGTCTTGATCATCTAAATCATCTATTCATATAGACTGAATCCTTTTCAACTTCCCAGAGCAAATTAGACACTCTGACCAGCTGACTCCTCTTTTGAAATATCTCTTGCATTTATCTCTTTTGTTCCAAACTGCTCTACTCACTACCCCTAGAATAAAGGTTTTCCTGACAGATATGATTTTCTTCTATCACTTCTTACAATCTAAATCAAGTATTAGCAAACCTTTTCCATAAAGAGCCTGAAAAATATTTTAGGTTTTGTGGTTCAGAAAGTCTCCGCTGATACCACTCCACTCTGCTGTTGTACAGGAAAGCAGCCAAAGGCAGCCAGAGACAATATATAAATAAATGGGGTGAGGTGACATGGCTGTGTTCTAATAAAACTTTATAAAAACAGGCAGTGGGCCAAATCTGCAGGACAGTTTGCCAACTCCTGAACTGGGCCATACAATTTATTTAAACTCCAACTCAAGTCCTTTCTCCTATATGAACACTCTAAAGCCTATTCCAGATTACCGAGATCTCTCCCTGCTCACAACTCCATGAATTTACCATCTGGCTAACTAACAATATCCATATACAGCTTTGTGAAGTCTCTTGTACTGTTGTAATATATAGCTTAACTCTTACTGTGATTGTTTTAGCCTCTCTGGGACTCACTGATCTAAAATTAAGGACTGCAGCCTAGATGACTGCCAAACTTTATAATCTATTATTTCACTCTTCACAGGTCATTTGTAAGTTTATAGAGTCTAAGGGTAGGGCAAGGTGTTACATACTTCTGTATTGCCCATGAAACCTAAAATAGTACCTTGTAACCAAAAGTGGCTCAATCAGTACTTGCTGAGTTTGACTAAAACTAACCTGCAAATTTTTGAAGCAGCAGGGCCAGCGGCTACACCATAGTAGTTAAAAGCGACAGGAGCTGTGGCTTTTAACGGGTTCCTATGAAACCAGTGTGTCATTTTTCTCCAGCTGTTTCCTATAAACAAAAAAGGAAACTGTATAAAAAATAAAAATAAAACATATAATAATGTAAATAGTATAAAAATTAAGTTTACTAAGGATATATGTATACATTTTTAAAATATATATATGTGTGTGTGTTTGTATATATACGAGACATACACACGTACAAATAATGACCCTTATTTAAACTAAGGTTACTTGAAATAAATAGGTTTTAAATTAACTGTATTTCCAACACAGTATTGCTGATGCCAATTAACTGGTTACAGTATGTGTTTCTATAATAAATATACTTTCCACAGAACAGTAATAAAAATCAGAATTTTCATGAATAAAAAAACATGATACTTGATCAGTAATTTCTATCCTATAAACCCAAAATATCTGAAAACCTATCTAAGTGAAATGCCAACTTAAAAAATAGTCCCAAGAGTGCCTGGGTGGCTCAGTTGGTTCAAGTGTACTACTCTTGGTTTCCACTCAGGTCATGATCTCAGGATCCTAAGATCCAGCCCCGAGTTGGGCTCTGCACTGAACATGGAACCTGTTTAGGATTCTCTCTCTCCCCCTGCATACAGTCTCTCTCAAATAAATAAATCAATCTTAAAAAAAAAAAAAAAAAAAAGCATGTCACTTGCCTAATAGTCCTTAGGTGGAGAATGCGAATACAGGAAGGCTCAGCGGAACACTTAAATGTGGCAACTAGATTCCGGGAAATCACAGTCAAGAAAACCTGATAAGGTTTAATTAACTTAAAGGCATTATACAATGTTGTTGATCGAATTTTCTTACTGGGGAAAGAAACAACAACGGTGGGCTGCACCGTGTAAGAAACACCTCCTGCAGCACTTCCCTTAAAATATTCACCTATTTCCGACAAAACCGATTTGGGAGAGCACCAGATAGTCAATGCACTGTATACGCAATGGAAAATTGAGCAAGTTCACTTACGGCTCAAAACATTTAACAAGTTCTTTTAAGAATATATATAATCTTCTAAACATCCATGTAAACCAACTTTATAACAAGTAAATTAATACACCTTCTACGCGCATATAAATCAAGCCTTCTGGAGATAATGGCACACCATACACTCGATTTTGGGACAGCAAATTTTCTACCAATACCCTTTTCAGGTGGATTTCCACTTCCTGGATGAAAATGTCCACAGTTCCGTGTATCCTGGCTTCAGGAACGAAGAGGGTAAGTACTGTACTCTCCGCCCCGGCCCCATCTTGCCCCTTTCTAAGACCTGCCATTCCTGTTTTCAGGAATTCGGAGGGTGGCGAGAACAGCGACACACCCACCCGCAGGTGCAAGGGTGCCCTGAGAGCCACCAGCACCACGGTCTGGTCGAAGCTGCCACCTCCCTGCCTCCGATTAGTGAAAGATGTCCCCCACTCGCCAGGCCCCGGGCCCCCCACGAACCTACCTGGGAGCCACCCCCGAGCTTGGAGCGCCCACTTCCTGTTTAGCACCCAACCTCTTCCTCCCGAGCGCCGACCCCTGGAGGCGGCGCGCGGCGGCCTTGCGCAGGCGCCAAGCCTAGGAACCCCTCATCCGAACAGGCATTTTCGTGGAAAGCCGATACTTTCCACCCGGGAGAGGCGGGCCGACGACGGCAGAACAAACCCCCGTTTAGCTTGTAAGATCCCCAGTTGCCAATGGCGACCCGGGCAAGGGGATTCGGCGAGTCTAGCTGTTAATACGATCGATTCGCGGGGCCAACTTGCATTTTCTTTCGTTTGTTTCAAGGCATTAGAAGGAGACTTTTTTGGACACTATCCGGGAGTCTATGGAGACTGTAAAACGCGTGTAAAAGGGTGGGGGGGGGGGTGACCCTATCGCTTGGGACTCCGGGATAACGCCAGGGGTAGGGGTGTTACTGGGAAACGCCCATTCTCATGACAAACTTACCGGATTTCTCGGAAATCTGTGTAGCAGTCCTCCTAAGGGAAGAAAGGGAATTTCCGAGTCCACAAACGAGAAAGGGAGGGAGGCGGAGAGCCAGGGCTGCCGAACCAGAGCAATGGGCAACCAGGCCTGCGCTGAGCCGGGGTCACGTGGCCCGGGCCGCCATGACAGCTACCGAGGCGGCAGTACGCGCCGCTTAGGGGCGGAGGCGCCGCGTATCGCGGCCCCCTCGAAACGCTCCGTTCCTCAGCCCTGTCCTAGCTACTCTTCCCCAGTCTTTAATCGTGAGCTGCGGTCTCTTGTCCTGAGAGGAAGAGAGGACGCGGCCGGGCCTCCCAAGCCGAGGAAGAAAGCCGCAATAGCGATGGCGGCCCTCGCGGGAGCGGGGCGGCTTCAACCTAACGCGGGGCGGGGCCTCGGGGCGGAGCCTCGGCGGGGCGGCCGCTTCAGAGCCGCAAAGTTTGGCTGTGGCGGCAAATGGGCTTGGGCGGCTCCTCGGCGGGTGGCGGTGGTGGCCGTAGCGGTTCCTCCTGGCCCTGTTAATGTCGGGGCCAGGCCCGGGGAGGATGGCGCCCTAGAGCCCGGCCTCGCTGGGGTAGGGGCGGGAGGGGACGGGGTGGGCACCGGCCATGTCGGAGGTGACCCGGAGTCTGCTGCAGCGCTGGGGCGCCAGTTTTAGGAGAGGCGCCGACTTCGACTCTTGGGGCCAGCTGGTGGAGGCGATAGACGAGTATCAGATGTGAGTGACTAACCGCGGGAGCGGGCCAGCCGGGCTCCAGTGGGCCGCCTCCCCCTTTCTTCTGTCGGTGTCTCTTATCTGTGTCTGCAGCCAAGGCTTCCCAGGGTGGGGCCCCCGCAGGCACTGGGGCTGGGATCGCACTGGCCCCGGACGGGCTGCCCTGGAGACGGCGGTCCGCTCGCTGGGCTTCCGCGCCCCTCTCCCTCTCCGCCGCCACAGGGCCAGTTCCATTCAACAGGTAGCTCCTCTTTCCTGGGGCGCCCGCCCTAGCAGGCTACCTCTGTGGTTCCTTGCCTTCTCTCCCCCGCCTCTTTCAGGTTGCTGCCGCTCAGTTTCTCTTCTAGAATCTCTGAGGGATACTTGTGTGTTCCCCGCCCACGTTCCAGGGATGAGTGGCCTTGCTCTGTATGGTGCCTTCCTCCTCCCATGTGTAGGACAGGAGGGAACTGGTGGCGCTTGAGGGGAGGGGGCGCCCCCAGGAAGCAGCGAGGACAGGGGCGCCTCACCAGCCAAGGGAAGGGTCCCCCCTGGCCCCCCTTCTCCACCCCTCTTTCTGGTGAGCCGTGTTTTCACAATTCACCTCGATTCCGTTTCGGTTTCTGGGACTGTTATTTGCTTGGCTGTGAGTCCCACCCACCCCCTCGCTCGGTTGCTTTGGGTGGAGTCCGCGCAGGATGTGAACAGAAGAGAGCAAACTAAATTAATAGACCACGCACGGGAGCCACCCCTCCCTCTTTGGGTCCCTCCTCCTTGTCCTGTGTCTAATGTATAGCCGCAGGGTACTTTGTGAGTACCAGTTTCTTTGATCTTTGACCCGAAGTCCGATTTCTTATAGCCTTTCTGGCTTCCCCCAAAAAACTTCAGGGGTGTTTTTTAAATTAAAAGACAAGATTCACGTGTATATAAAACCTTGCTTAGTTTCTTGCACCTTTTACTGAAAAAATAAGAACTGCCTGCTAAAATGCTATTGTTTGCAAACTCTTGCCATTAATCACTTCTTGGTTAAAAGCAAATTATTGTTTGAGGTGTTACTGAGTATGAAATCATGTGAGTAAAATCTTTTTTTTTTTACCCCCTCAGTGTCTCCTGGAAAGAATATACAGTTGAGACTTGGAAGCTTTAAATTCTTTTTCCTTTCCCTACAATAGTTTCTTGTTTTTATCGACCATTAAGATAATTTAAATGTGCAGATGTTTTCTACCCCCATGGTACTGACTTGTAGTTTCAAAGAGCCCTGGAAACAACCGTGCTCTGGGCCGTGTTGCCAAGTATAACAAGTCCTAGCGTCTGTCTTGCATCTTCACTTGATTTCCCTTGCTCCTGCAACTACTTAGTGAGAACATTACTCTCATTTTATAAAATGAGGAAACGGAAGCTCAGGTTAAACAGATTAACGGGGGTCCTAAAACTACCACTGAAATCTGGGATTTTTTTTTTTTTAACTCCAAATCCTGACTGCTCTACTACATAGTGCTTAAGACACTTTATTTAATGTGCCTTGTGTAAGTGAATTGGACAAATGAGAAGGTTTCCTTCGTTACCAGGGAACATAACCAGACTGTAGCCAGTTAGCACCTGTGTGTACTCATTCTTCGGGTTAACTAGAATCGCATACCCAGAGATTTAAAGCTGCCTTCACTTGTGATGCGGTGGGACTTAGCAGCTGTTGACACTCAGTAGCAGACTTCACAATGGAAAGTGAAGAATACCATGTCCAATTGAAATTACAAAGGAAAATTGAGTATGCAAGCTGTTTCGCTGGAATTTCGAGAAACATCTCAATGAGAGTAATAGCCACATACAAATCTGTTGTTGGACCACAGTACTAACCTTTGAACTTCATAATTCAGAGAAGTTCTCAAATTATAAAAACTGCCAGTGTCAAATCGGAGGAGTAATGATTGGCTTAAATTTTGTAAACACATAGGCTACATATAAAATGAGCTTGAATTTAAAATTAATATATTAAAAAATGAAGACAAATTGTCTTTTTTTATTGCAGTTATCTCTTTGGAAGGAAAGGCTGCGGAAAAGGAGACCATTTGGGGGCCACTAATAGTGTAAAAAAGAATGGACAGCATTTAGTGACTGGATGTTGAGAGTGAAGGAGGAAGAGTCTAGGATAATTGGCATTTCTAATTGGGTAGGCAGCAGGGACTTTATGGTCTTGCAACACAGCGAATTTATGGGAGGGGGATATTGGGGAGGAAAGAAACATGTTTGTACCATCACAATGTAAGAATACTAATAGCTTAAACAATCTTGTTTTTCAACGACGACAAGAACAGGGGATGTAAAGATGTATAAGATTTGACTCCCACCCTCAAAGCCCTGAGAGTCTAATGGAGGATTTTATTTTTTTAAGATTTTATTTATTTATTTGACAGAGAGAGACACAGCAAGAGAGGGAACACAAGCAGGGGGAGTGGGAGAGAGAGAAGCAGGCTTCCCGCGGAGCAAGGATCCTGATGTGGGACTCGATCCCAGGACCCTGGGATCATGACCTGAGCCGAAGGCAGATGCTTAACGACTGAGCCACCCAGGCACCCTAATGGAGGATTTTAAAGTAATTGGGTTTTGCTATTACAGAAGTATGAAAAGAGTATGTGCTACCACACTGCTTGCTGTTTCCAGGAGCGTGCTTCTGCCATAGGGCTTTTGTACTTTTTCTGGAACATTCTTCTCTCATCTGCTTGGATCGCTTGGTCACCTCCTTCAGGTCTTTGTTCAGATATTATCTTCTCAGTGAGGTCCTTTCTGGCTACCTTATTTAAAATTGTGAAACCTGTTATCCACCCCAACTCCCTCTACCTCAGTCTTGCACATCCTAAATGCCCCCCTCCCAAATCCTGCTTAATTTTTTTCCATAGTATTTATCATCATCTAAAATACAATATATTGGGGCACCTGGGTGGCTTAGTCGTTAAGCGCCTGCCTTCGGCTCAGTTCATGATCCCAGGGTCCTGGGATCGAGCCCCACATCCAGCTCCCTGCTCGGCGGGAAGCCTGCTTCTTCCTCTCCCACTCCCCCTGCTTGTGTTCCCTCTCTCACTGTGTCTCTCTCTGTCAGATAAATAAAATCTTGGGTGCCTGGGTGGCTCAGATGGTTAAGCGTCTGCCTTCTGCTCAGGTCATGATCCCAGGGTCCTGGGATCGAGTCCCGCATCGGGCTCCTTGCTCAGCAGGGAGCCTGCTTCTCCCTCTCCCTCTGCCTCTCCCTCTGCTTGTTCTCTCTCCGTCTCTCTCGCAAATGAATAAATAAAAATCTTTAAAAAAATAAATAAATAAATAAAATCTTTAAAAAATAATAAAATAAAATATATTTTACATATTCATTTGGTTTATTGTCTCTCTCCCCACTTGAATGTAAGCTCTGAGAGGGCAGAGTTGGAGGTGTTGTCTTATTCTTTACTATATACTTAGTGTCCTAGTGATGCTAGGCTGTTATTAAATAATTGTTTAGTAATTATATGTTGTATTCTTTTGAATGAATATGGATTCAGAAGTATGCTGTGGGGAGCATTGAGTTGATATTAAAGTGCTGTTGGAAGGTTTAAACGAATATGTCAAAACTAGGATTGCTAGCCAAAATGTACATGGTTAATTAAAAACAATTCCATGAAGCAGGCCACCTCTTTCAGCAACCTGGGGATACACGACCCCAAACTTCTGGTAGAATGGTATGGACTCTGTTGCTCAGAATCAGATATTTCACAGGATCAATGCTAAGGGATTAATCTAGCACATGGGTGCTCAATAAATACTTGTTAAATGAATGAGTGAGTTTGAAGACTGAGTAATACTTGCTCTTAATCATCTTTATTATGCCTTGATCATTGCTACTCAGAGTAGGTCCACAGATGGGTACTGGTCTGCAATGAGATAAAGGAATTGAGATTTAAGATTTGACATCTTCATGAGAGTTTTTATTATATTTTAAAGAAGTGTTAGCTTGGAACAGATTGGGGAAAGAAGCTAGTCCTTCACTACAGATAGTTTGAGAAGCACTAATTTCTGTTGTGGATTGTGGGGTTTCTTTCAGTCACTTGTTTATGTGTTTAAAGTATAAACTCCCTCTTGAGAATAGTGCTGTTTGACCTGTAGGCATCCTTGTAAGGTGAGATTATTCTCTAGAGAATATTTGAGAGGTTTCTCACCTTTCCTAATAGAATGTCAACTCTTTTAGCTGCTCATCTGATACCCAAAGCATGTGGATTTTCCTTCGATGGACAAAATCATGTCTCACTTTGTCTTAAAATGGTGCAGTCATTTATGGATTTAGAAATTTAATTTTTTTTTACCCAGGTCTTTAAAAAAGTTTTTAAAATCGTATAACTTACATACCATGGAATTCACCCATTTTACATGTACAGTCCAGTGATTTTTTAGTAAATTTACCAAGTTGTACAACCATCACTACAATCAAATTTTATAACCTTTCCATCACCCCACAAAGCTCCTTTGTGCCCATTTGCAATCACTCCATATTCCTGCTCCAGCCCCAGGCAACCGCTAATCTACATTCTGTCTAAAGATTTTGTCTTTTCTGGACATTTCATGTAAATGGAATCATATAAAATGTGATCTTTTGTATGTGACTTCTTGGATTTAGCATAATGTGTTTGAGGTTCATCCATGTTGAACGTGTATCGGTACTTTGTTCCTTTTTTACTGCTGAATAGCATTACATTGTATGGATAGACCACATTTGTGTATCCTTTCACTAGTTAAGGGGCATTTGAGTTGTTCCTACTTTTTTACTGTTATCAGTAATGCTGTTGGGAACATTCACATGTAAGTCTTTGTGTACACATATATATATATATTTTCTTTTTTTTTGGGGGGGGTAGATATCAAAGAGTGGAATTTCTGGTTAATGTGGTAAATTTATGTGTACTTTTTGAAGGAAACTGACATATTGTCCAGAGGGGCTATACAGTTTTACATTTCTATCAGCAGTGTTTCAGAATTACTGTTCTCCATCTTGATGGCACTGTCATTGTCTTTTCTATTATGGCCATTCTAGTAGGTATATAGTGTAGTTCACTGTAGTTTTAATTTGCCTTTCTCTTATGACTAATGATGCTGAGCATCTTCTATGATGCTTATTTTCCCTCTGTAAATCTGGTTTGGGAGATGTCTATTCAAATCTTTTGCCCATTTTTTAATTGAGTTGTTTGTCTTTTACTTACTGAGTTTATAAGGGTTCTTTATATATTCTGGATACAGGCCCTTTATCACATATATGATTTGCAAATATTTCCTCCCCGTCTGTGGCCTAATTTTTTTTTTTTTTTTTTAAGATTTTATTTATTTGACAGAGAGAGACACAGCGAGAGAGGAAACACAAGCAGGGGGAGTGGGAGAGGGAGAAGCAGGCTTCCCGCGGAGCAGGGAGCCCGATGCAGGGCTCGATCCCAGGACCCTGGGATCATGACCTGAGCCGAAGGCAGACGCTTAACGACTGAGCCACCCAGGCGCCCCTGTGGCCTAATTTTTTAAAAGCAGGATTCTGTTTGAATATAACATCCTTGTCTGTTGATTATTAGCATTTGAGCAGTTTAGAGCTACCCTTTTCTTCTGACAGTGACCCTGCTTAAGTTAACGGTCACTATTAGCATATTATGTGTACAGCTCTTCAAATAGAGAAACTGTGCCACATTATAACTTCCCTGAGATTGTGGATATGTAGTTGACATCATTAAAGATAGACTAATTCCTAAAAGAGAAATTCATATAAGTGGTAGGCCGGCAAGACTTAGAAACCAACTGCAGAGCAAGGACAAGGATAATGGCTATGTCTGTTTCTTTCTTTTTTTTTTTTTTTTTTAAGATTTTATTTATTTATTTGACAGAGACCGCGAGAGAGGGAACACAGGCAGGGGGAGTGAGAGAGGGAGAAGCAGGCTTCCCGCGGAGCAGGGAGCCTGATGCGGGGCTCGATCCCAGGACTCCGGGATCATGACCTGAGCTGAAGGCAGACGCTTAACAACTGAGCCACCCAGGCGCCCCATGTCTGTTTCTATTTGTGCTGTCTACTGTATAGAATCCACAAAGAGTGGGTCTCTAAATGACATCATAGGATAATATTAGGGGGTTTCTGCCTTTGAGGTAAAATAAATAAATGGATGGAAACAGTTTAAATAACATAGTGGAGTGATTCCTTGCAAATGTCAATGATTTTATGTAGGAGTTTTCTTATTTTATGATAAGGAGGATGCATACCTTTCATAGATTGGATGGAGGCCATCAAATATAATGAACTTTACACCTGATCTTTAAAGACATGATTGCATAGAATAGAACTCTCATCTAAGACTTTTTTTGGAAACTCTGTGAACTGTCTTTTGCAGTGAGCTTGGTAGGAAATCTAACACTTGCTACCCTTTGCATTCTTGCTTCCATTCCCCTCCCAGGATAGTATAGTATGCTTGAGAATTACGGTTTTAAATTCTTTTCCCAGTTACAAAATGTTTCACCAAAGAATCTCTTGATTCTTTGGGGTCTTTCCCCCCCCACACACAAATTTCTAAAAATTGGGATAAATGCCACATAACATAAGATTTTCACTGTGAAGTTGTACAGTTTGGTCGTTCTAGTATATTCACAGTGTTATGCAACCATCACCACCATCTCATTTCAGAACATTTGCATCACCGTCAAGCCCCATACCTGATACCAGTCACTCTCAATTCCTTCCTTACCCCAGCCCCTGGCAACCACAAATCTGCTGTCTCTATGGATTTATCCATTCTGGACATTTTGTGTAAATAGAATCATATGTGATTTTTTTTTTTCATCTGGCTTCTTTCATTTAGCGTAATGTTTTTGAGGTTCATCCATGTTGTAGCATGTATCAATCTTCTTCTTTGCGGCCAAATCCTCTTTCATTGAATGGATGCACCACATTTTGTTTATCCATTCTGCAGTTGATAGACATTATGGGTGTTTTCCATTTTGGGCTATTATGCATAATGCTGCTGCTGTGAACATTCGTGTACAGGTTTTTTTGTGTGAGCATGTTTTTAGTTCTTGGACTATACCTAGAATTTTGAAATTGCTGGGTTATATGTATGGTAACTCTATGTTTAACTTTTGAGGAACTGCCAAACTGTTTTCCACAGCAACTGCATCATTTTACATTCCTACCAGCACTGTATGAAGGTTCCAAATTTTCCATATCCTTCCCAACACCATTATTTTTTTTCTCTCTCTTTTTAGAAATTGTACCCATCCTAGTGGGTATGAGGTGGTATCTCATTGTGGTTTTGATTTGTATTTCCCTAATGACTAATGATATGATATTCATGCGCTTATTGACCATTTTTATATCTTTGGAAAAATGTTCAAGGGACCTCTGTGTGCCTCAGTCGGTTAAGCGTCCGACTCTTGGTTTCGGCTCAGGTCATGATCTCACGGTTGTGAGACTGAGCCCTGAGTCAGGCTCCATGCTCAGCGGGGAGTCTGCTTCCCCCCCCCCCAGGCCCCTCCCCCTGTTCACGCTTGCTCACGCTCTCTAAAATAAATAAATAAGTCTTTAAAACAGATGTTCATATTCTTTTCCCATTTTAAAATTGAGTTATTTGTCCTTTTAATGTTTCATTGTAACAGTCAATCTTTTAGTTTTTGTTGTCTCAGAAAGAGCTTTGGGGATGCCTGCTTGGCTCAGTCGGTTAAGTGCCTGCATTCAGCTCAGGTCATGATCCCAGGGTCCTGGGATCAAGTCCTGCATCCAGCTCCTTGCTCAGTGGGGAGCCTGCTTCTGCCTCTGCCTCTCCCCCTGCTTGTGCATGTGCGCGCTCTCTTTCTCTGTCAAAATAAATAAAATCTTAAAAAAAAAAAAAAAAAAAGAGCTTTGGATCCTTACTGTTGAGTTTGGGCTAGTAACACAGATCCATCCTTGAAAACTCATCCAAGGCCTAGCTGCTATTTTTAAGAATGATAATTGGGCAAACGATGATTTTCATGTCTGATCGGTGGAGGATTTTATTTTTCATGAAAAAATGTTTTGAAAAGCATAATTTAATAGACTTATCATTTTGTCATGGCTGTTATTTGGACTAATCTTATCAGCAGATTAATGATAGACTGATAACGTGTCTCTGGCTGGTACTATTACTGGTGCTCCCTGGAAGTGTTTAAGCAAAATCTGGACAACTGCTTATTGGCTTGTTAAAGAAGAAATTCATGCATACTAAAGAAAGTTGGATTAGTTGCCATTTGAGATTCTTTCCAGCTCTAAGATTCTGTTTTTACTGCCTAGAGCTGAAATTTGTCCCAGTGCAATGGTAAAAAAAAAAAGTATTGTATCTTTTTTTTTTTTTTTAAAGATTTATTTATTTGACAGAGAGAGCGAGAGAGGGAACACAAGCAGGGGGAGTGGGAGAGGGAGAAGCAGGCTTCCCGCGGAGCAGGGAGCCCGATGCGGGGCTCGATTCCAGGACCCTGGGATCATGACCTGAGCCGAAGGCAGACGCTTAACCGACTGAGCCACCCAGGTGCCCCAAGTATTGTATCTTATTTTAATTGTTATTGTATAGAGTCTGATTCTAAAGATAATGTAGATTTATACTTTGAAAACACAGCAAAATATTATTGTACTTCATTGTTTTTTAAAAGATTTATTTATTTATTTATTTTAAGATTTTATTTATTCATTTGAGAGAGAGAATGAGAGACAGAGAGCATGAGAGGGAAGAGGGTCAGAGAGAGAAGCAGACCCCCCGCTGAGCAGGGAGCCTGATGTGGGATTCGATCCCGGGACTCCAGGATCATGACCTGAGCCGAAGGCAGTCGCTTAACCAACTGAGCCACCCAGGCGCCCCTGTTTTTTAAAAGATTTAAATTAGGGGTGCCTGAGTGGCTCAGTCATTAAGTATCTGCCTTCGGCTCGGGTCCTGGTCCCAGAGTCCTGGGATTGAGCCCTACATCGGGCTCTCTGCGCGGCGGGCAGCCTGCTTCTCCCTCTCCCACTCCCCCTGCTTGTGTTCCCTCTCTCACTGTCTCTGTCTCTGTCAAATAAATAAATAAAATCTTTAAAAAAAATAAAAAAAGATTTAAATTATTTCACCTTGTTGCACTTGGGATAGTTTGCTTTCCTTCAATTCTAAAGAATATGTTTTTTTCTTCTTACAGATTAGCAAGACATCTACAAAAAGAGGCCCAAGCTCAACACAATAATTCTGAATTCACAGAAGAACAAAAGGTACTATAAAATAATATCTACATATTATCAGATTCCAAATGAAAAGGATTCTGTCTTTCAAGCCATTAAGCAAAAACAACAGAATGTTATACTTGAGTACAAAGAATGACACTGATTATGCATTGGGGAACATAAAGTGACCGCTGAGAGATGATTTACTACTTAGTGACTTTCTCACTTGATGAATTTCTCGACTCAGCCATTTAGACTTTAACTTTAGTGGAGACTGTCTACACTCTGGTTGGGAGAGGGGTAGATTCCAGAGGCTGAAGTTTGACTGTGAGTGATTTTGTCCAACTTCAGTACTTATTTAACTCTGAATTTTCTTAACCCCTTCTTCCTCCTCTCAAAACAAACACAAAGCCAAAAGAAAAAAAAAAAAAAACAAAAGCCATCACTGAAAAAAATTAATAGTAAAATAATAATTTTATTTATTTTTAAGATTTTATTTATTTGACAGAGCACAAGTAAGGGGAGTGTCAGGCAGAGGGAGAGGGAGAAGCAGGCTTTCCGCTGAGCAAGGAGCCTGATATGGGGCTCTATCCTAGGACCCTGGAATCATGACCCGAGCCAAAGGCAGATGAGCAAGCAACTGAGCCACCCAGGCGCCCCTAAAATAATAATTTTTAAAAAATTGTTCAAGTCAAGAATTTGGCATAAGAATCCATCAGCAAAATAAATGCATAAGGTTGCAAAATGTCTCAGTGGTGCTCTTGAATTAAGATTTTAATGTGTTGAGTCAATGCCCTGGACTTTTAGAGATTATAAAAAGTGGGATGGATACTTTAAGAAGCTTTGCTTTCAAAGAGTGAGAAGAAACAGGAAGAAACAATTCCCATTTTTTCCTGGCTCAGAGTATCTAGTGTTAAGTCAAATTTTAATCTTGTAGATAATGAAAAAAAATTACTGTGTCAGTTTTTCCCTCATCTCTTAAGAAAAGACACTGTGAAAACTGTAGTGACTTAATTTGTTCTTATTAATCATTTTTCTGTACAAGTGGTGGGAGTGGTTTTCTGCACGTGTTTTAAGTAAGCCTAAAATTTATTTTAGTCCTTTTGCCTATATTCATTTGACTCTTACTTATAGGCGTTTGAACAGATAAAAACTCTAAAGATTAGGATTAGCTATATTTTTTACACAAGTCAGGATATTTGCATTTTAAAAATACTTAGTATCTACATCCTCTACTGTACTTTTTTTGTATTTAGAAAAGAAAACATCACTACAATTTAGAGGTGCATTTTTCTTTTTTCCTTTACAATTGTTAATGTATGCAGTAGATTTAGGAAATTTAGGATTTGAGTCCAGGAAAATAATTACCACAGAAGAAATGATTGGTTTGCTTGAGGAAAGGAACAAAGACTATATGCTTTATCACCTCTATAAGATTTGTAAACTCTAGGAATTGATTAGGAAGTGATCAGCTGACATCACAAAATTAATTTTGAAACAATCTCAAATATTTGAGTATGCAAATTAATAGCTAACAGAGTGTGTTATGAATATGGAAACAGATGAAAGCTTAGGGAATTTTTAAAAAGTTTCATGACCACCCCCCCCAATACTTTAATCACCTGTTTGTCTTGCCTTCCTTATATGCTTTGTCACCAGCACCTCTTGCTTAGGTATAGGGCCAATGAGCAACATGACCTCAAATAGTAGGTGAGTTGACCTAAAACAAAGCACAGTTTTTTAAAATGCCATCAAGAAATGAGCTTTTTCATACAATGATTAAACCATCAAGAAAAAATAAACTTTTTCTTAATTTTCTTTAACTTTCTAAGGCTGAAGCTGATGTTCGATAATGCTCTTTATCTTTTAATTTATAGCTGTTCCTTAGCTGCCTTTTTTTCACTTTACACAGACCCACAAGTCTTACACTCCCATAAGGCCTGGGAGGCAGCATGACCTAGAGGAAAAGCCTGAGATCTGGACTTGGTCTTGAATCTGGGCTCTGTCCCCGGCCCTTATTTCCTTATGTATGAGATGAGGGATTAGATAACCCTAAATGATCTTAGAAGATATCCCTACATCTTCTAATGACTCATACCTTTGAAGTTTTCTGTACCTCCTCCTTCCCTGGAGGCCTGATTTCGGAGGGATTTGTTATTTATAATACCTGCCTAAGGGGCACCTGTGGCTGCCACTTGTGTACCTGCCTGCCTAATTCCTTGGGCTCAGAGAAGGACCCCCAAATCATTCTGTACTACATTAGGAACCTAAGGCAAGTTGTATGCATTTACAAATTTAATTTTCTTTAAAAATACAACTGAAACATTCACAATGGGCCAAAAAAACCCATACTGACATACAGACCTTATTTTTGAACGTCACACAAGAGGCTCCAAGTTAATGATTAGGAAACAAAGGCTTCCCAGATGTGATCTGGGGGAACACTGGCTCTGAAAAATTAATAGATGTTATTTGAACAGGGAGTTTGTGACTTGTCAGGGCTTTTAATATGCTAATGTGTGTGTTGAATTTTTTAAAAGACTTTGGGTAATGGAGTGTTTCTTAAATTTGTTTGCTTTTGGAGGCACCCCCCCCTTTATAGAACACTTCATTGGGTCTAGTGTTCCAAAGAACATGTTATGGGAGATTTCGAAACCAACTGTTAGGTCTGCAAAATTAATTGAATGCCAGATCTGGCACATAAGCCAAAGGAGAAGAAACTCAGTTGCGTTTTCCTCAAAAGAGGAAAAACGCAGAATATGCCTTCTATTATTCTAAGCAAAACTGTTCTTTATGTTTTCTATTTTGAATTATATTTTTTACGCTTTTGCTATTCTCAGTGTTTTTGTAACGGTGACAAATCTTAGAATTATGCTAACCATTCATAGTTTGTGGGACTTCTAAAAATTTTCTTAAAAACCAACCAATATTTCTTTATGAAGCTTTTTACTGTCTTGCTCACAATAAGCTTTGAAAAATAGTTGATGAATAAATGCTTTGTTGGGTCTTAGGTTATTGATATTTATCCATATTTAACTATTTAAGATCAGAGAAATACTAATTTTTGAGAAAACATACACATCTTCACAGTATTTATTTTAAATCTAAACTCTAGAGCAGAATTACTGATCTCTCTAAACTTTATTAATCGGTGATTTAAAAAAATCTTCACATGGATTTGCTATTCATAATATTCTCAAAGATTTCTGTTGGAAAATGAGAAAGTTTAGGGTTCTTATTTGATCCTCCCTCATGATTAGTTGACTTAGCTCTCATTTCAATCCTCAATAGTTTTGTCATTATAACAACTGAGTTTAGTAGCCAAAGAATAGCTGCCAAAAGCTTTCATTCCATTAAATTCCCTACTTTGGTGTCGTAGATTTTCTCATGTAAGTTTCTGGCCAGAAGAGAACATCCTGTCTCATGATGCTTAGAAAGTTTTTCCCTGTTTTGAATCGAGTTTGGTAGTAATGAGAGTTCCAGCACTATGCGCTTGTTTTATATTTTATAGGTTCCCCCTTTCCACTGTCTCCTCCACCTTCCCCTCTTTCTCCTACCCCAGCCTCCCCCTGGCTAGAGGGTAGATGACTGGCTATTTAAATCAAAAAATTAAGTCTGGATTGAGACGGTACTACTTTATATGTATTTTTTCGATTTTTTCCTTATGTAAATTGAATGTGTTTTAGCAAAATTAACTTGGCTCTTTGTTTTTTTCCCATCTTTTCCTTAGCTGCTCTTTTTATTAATTTCCCTACCAATGACAAAATAGCCAGTATTCTAAAAACGAGAACATTTTCCATTTCTGTACCATATTAAGCATGAGCAGTTAATTTGAATGAGGTGCTAATAATTTAAATTTTTTAAAACTAAACTTCATTTACCTTCAGTGCTTAGTCTTAATGTACCTTAGTTAATAGTCAGTATTTAATATGTGGACACAAGTGACCTGGTACTGCTTAATCATTTTTCCTAACCATTTGTTTCTAAGAAAGGTGACACGGTTACAGTAGCAGGCACTTGATTTTGACATCAATAAATGCTGCATGTTTTAAAAGTCATTGCTGCAGCTGAAAATGATAGTGTTTCGCTCCCTTTTAATACTGATGTTGGGTGTGGTCCCTTAAAGTAGTTATGAATAATGCCTATTGGTATTTTGCCATAGTTCAGTAGATTCTGTGTAAAAAGCTATTCCTTCTGCTTAACTTGCAGAAATGTTTAAATTTAAAATAGGTTATTAGTGGAATCGTAATTGTTAAACTGCATTTTCCTTAAATGTTAACAGTCTCAAATCAAATGGATTTTATAGTAAATGAAAGAAAGAGAGTTAATATTTCTGAAGACTTACTCATTGATACATCTCACTTAATACAGAATCCTTTTTAAAAAGCATTTTTAAAAGAACCTAAAAAGTATGGCCAAATGGTATTAAAATAAGTATATCACTTTATTGTACGTATCACTATTATATGTATAGAAGACATGGGTGTCTAGGGCAAGTTGCTTAACGTCTCTTCAGTAAAATGATTGTCTCTAACTCAGGGTTATAATGAGGATTACATGAATTAATGCTTATAACTCACTTAGGAGATGTGAGTACTCAGTAGCTGTTAGCCATTACTTTATTATTATATATTTATGTTTTTATATATACATACAAATAAAACATATATAATATAAATTTTATTTATATATATTTAAATCACCTAGTTTTGTCATAGTTGAGTGGTATATTTAAACAACAGTGGGGATATTAGATTTTATGTAGAAAAGACTATTGCTGGTTCTTATGCAGTAGCTATTTGAGAGAGTAAATAAACAGATGAGTCCTTTTGAAGTTACTAAATTTAAATGTAATCTTTAAATGTAAAATTTCAGAATAAAATAGGGTATTTTCTAAACTGTGATATTGGGATTAAAAGGAATTTTTACAGATTGTGGAGATAGAGAGTGTTACTTGTTCCTTGGCCAAGGGTCCTGTCTTACTCAGGAGTGGCTGGAGTTGGCTTTACCAGCTGTTGACTGTCGGTAAGATAATTGCATAGTGCCCACTAGCCTGCGTACCAGGGGCCAGGCCGGTACCTGTTACACCTCTTTGCTCCTCGTTTATCTTATGAAGAAAGTGAAAATCCAATTTACTAAACTTCTGCAAGTGATCAGTACGTGTAGAAAAAACATGTCATTTTTTCCCAAGAATGTTTTGTGGTGAAGGCATTGCAAGTATTGTACGTAAATACTTCACTTTTATGGTCTGGATTTATTCCTAATAAAAACGTAAGAAATGCCCTATTTTTGGAAGGACTTAAAAATGTCGATGGGCCTGATTCAGCTGCCTATTCTTACAGGTATTTCTTCTGTGGGTCTCCTCCTCTTTATTTCCACTCTAGTTGTCCATGTTCTTGTTCTGATTCACATTTACCCAGAATAACCTGACTGCTCTTACCTGTAGTCTTTGCCCTTTTCTCCCCCAGCCTGTGGAGACCGTTGTCTTAACAGTCTTCCTAAAGGTCATTCTTCTATTCAAAAACCTCTGTGTAATTTATTGCTACAGTAATAACAGATTCCTCTGCTCGTCCTGGAAGGTCCCCTTCAGAAAGACCATGGCTTCCCCCAGCGCACGCGCGCACACACCCTCACTTTTCATATTTCAAACCTAATATCCCTCTGCTTTCAGTTTGAGACTTTAGACAACTGAACTGTGAGTTTTCTAAACTCTTCAGTTTGACAAATCCTCCCAGTTACTGGGGCTTGATTTCTAACACAGATTCTTGCACAGTTTCTTCATGTGTAATGGCTCACTTTGCTAAAGCTGATAAGAATCAAGCGTCTCTTCTTTATATTACAGTGATTTTGTAGACTCTCATCTCACATAATATAACTTGAGCTTGTTAAAAGCAAGGACTATACCCTATTATTTTTATCCATCTTATAGCCCATCTAAGACAGATCTGACTATAAAACTTGCCACCATTCATCACAAGTATTGATTTTGCTGAGTATTACCTACATATTTAATTAGACAAGTCAAGATTGGACCTATGTCAAAATTAAATCATACCATTTTGCTAGCTTTCAGATATTTTTTATTTTAAATCTTTTAGCGAATTTCAGGCTTAATGGAGATTAAGAGAAGGCAAAGCTTGGGAGGGAAGATGTTGGAAGTCCTTTTCATTGACCTTTAAATAAATCTAAAGCTGTCATCAGAGCAAACTTGATTTAAAATTGGTCGTGGTACAGTTAGGTCAGGAGAGAATATGGACTCACATTCTCTCCCTTATCCTAGCCCTTTGCCTCCTGTTTCTCTTTTCTAAAATCTGCAAGATGCTACAAAGAAGTAAAATTTAACTTTAAAAAAATATATAGATCCCTTACTAATGAAAATTAACTCCATGGTTTTGACAACTAACAGTTGCAATATATTTGGTATTTATAGCTTTTTCTTTTTCCTACAGAAAACCATAGGCAAAATTGCAACATGTTTGGAATTACGAAGTGCAGCTTTACAGGTAAACACAGGTTTTTTTCCTGCTTTCTGATATAAGAAAAAATCATTATGAACTATTCTAATAAACTTTAAGCATTAATGCTAAAAGCAGTATTGTCTCAGAAGAGATTTCTAGCAATAGGAATTCATGGGTTAAACTCCTATTAGAAGATTTAGTTCATATTTAATAAACTGTAGAGAGAAAAGATATAATGTCAGTTTTTTGTTATTTTTAGCCCAAATGTTCCAAAATATAAAAACAAACAAAAACCAGTTTGGGACTTTTTCTTTTTTTTTTTTTTTAAGATTTTATTTATTTGTCAGAGAGAGAGCACAAGAGGGGGAGTGGCAGGCAAAGGGAGAAGCAGGCTGCCCCGCTGAGCAAGGAGCCCGATGCGGGACTCAATCCCAGGACCCTGGGATTATGACCTGAGCCGAAGGCAGACCTTAACCAACTGATCTACCCAGGCATCCCGGGACTTTTCATTTTCTACTTTGAAAGCATGAAATGGATTCATTTATTTTGTCCACTTTTTCAATATTTAGTTCTTGCCACTTAAAAGACATAGGGTATAGTGAAATCTTTGTAATAAAAAGATGTAATATGCATATTTTAAATTCAGTCCACACAGTCTCAAGAAGAATTTAAACTGGAGGACCTGAAGAAGCTAGAACCAAGTAAGTTTTATTTTATATTTTTAGTGGTATTCCTTTAGGAAACTACTTAATTCATTATAGATATTAAGATTATTTAGCATAGGTACTTATTCATTTCTGTTCCTACCTAGTCCTATGTGATTTTTTTTGTGCTTTTATAATTTCTGTAATATTTATAGTAATTATTATTCTGTTCACCATTATAGAATATGAAAAGTGGTTTGATTCCAGGTTCTATCTCATTCATATGTTTCAGCCTTTGTTTTAATCACTTTAATAAGACTATAATTACTTTGGTAAGCATTTACAGTCGAGTTTACTGGAGAGTATAAAGTTACAGTTATTGATGCCCGTTTATACTACATGTCCTTGGAAACTACAGTCTAGCTGTTTGCGATGCTCTACAAAAGATTTCCTTGTTGTCCCCATTTTCTTGTCCCTTCTTGAAAGCTTTTTTGAAGTAAACATTTGCTTCAAATGTTTTGGTGGTTAGGATGTGCCAAATAAGATTTTCTTATGGTTCACATGAATGTTCTCTTAGAGGAATGTTTTCTTATTGTTCATATGAATGTTCTCTTTGCAAAATAGGCAAAGGCACAAGTACTGAATACCACCACGGTCCACCACATTTTTATCACCCCAGAAAGAAACCCTGTCTTGTTTAGCCCACACCGGCTTCCCCTACTCCTCAGTTCCCGGCCCTACGCAGTCATTAATTCACTTTCTGTCTTGTGAATGTGCCGTTCTGGACATTTTGTATAAATGGAATCATATCACATATGGTCCTTTGTGACTGATTATATATGTAAGATTATTTTAAGAAAAGCACATTGATGGCTTTTAAAAAAGATTAGCTGCAGTGAGGATGTCTATTGTGTAATGGTTTTAAAGATTGTGTTTGATTTTTTTTTTTAATGATGATAATAATTAGGATTTTGGCTTTCTATTTAGTCACAGTTTTCCATTAGTTTTTGTTTGTTTTTCGGTGTGTTTCCAAACAAAATTTTAGAGTGTTACAGATTTCTCCTATTGCCTTGTAGGATCTTTCATTGATATTAATGGTTACCATTACCATTAACCCAAACACTCAAATAAGTCCATTCAGCTGCAGTTTGCTAACTGCATGACCTTACAGCTTGTAAATGCCAGAACTGGGTTTTAACCAGGATTCTAAGTGACCCCAAAGCCTATGCTCCTGCCACTATATTCTGTTGTGATACCTGTAATGGTGCAATATTGACATCAATCCTAAATATCATGGGTTTCCAGTTCAAGCTCTTGAGGGATTATTGACCCATGTATTAGTGGCAGATTGGACTAAAATCTGCATTAGTCTTCCATTTCTTGCTTTTTTGTTTGCTTGTTTTTGTTTTTTTTTTTTTGTTTTTTTTGTTTGTTTGTTTTTTAAAGATTTTATTTATTTGACAGAGAGAGACACAGCCAGAGAGGGAACACAAGCAGGGGGAGTGGGAGAGGGAGAAGCAGGCTTCCCGCGGAGCAGAGAGCCCGATGTGGGGCTCGATCCCAGCACCCTGGGATCATGACCTGAGCCGAAGGCAGACGCTTAACGACTGAGCCACCCAGGCGCCCCTTGTTTTTGTTTTTTTAAGAATAGGGGTGGGAATGGAAAGGAAAGATAGTATTGGAATTTATTTTGTTATAGTCTGAATTTATATAGTGCTTTTCATTTGGACCTCTCCCTTCATCGTACTTAGTTATCTTTTTAGGTGATTTTAATTTGCTATTGCCTTTTAAAGGAATGTAAATGTGTATATTATATCTGAGGATATGCTCTATAATTTTGCATCTCTCAAAGCTAGGCACTTGTTAGGAGTTATTTTATCAGAATTAAGCATTTTCTACAAATCGGTATTTGAATAGATTTCAGATTAAGTCAAGCTAGTTTCTGCCTCTTTTTATACTGTAAGGAAAGGAAAATTAATATGTGGGACTTGGTTTATTCTGCTAATGTAGGTTTTAAGGTTAAAAAAAAAGTCTCTTGATAATCCTGTGTGAAACTAGTACAAGTAAGATTTTGAAAGTACTATTTATTTCATTTCCTGATGTTAATCCACCTTTCAGATGGGAAGAACTTACTCATTTTACCCACCAGAAAAATGAAACAAGTCAGCCACAGAAGCAGAACACACTTTGTTGACAGTGTGTCTGTCATTTTCAGAGTGTGGCCTTCAGGAGGGTGGCAGGCCATGCTCTGTGAGAGGGGGCTGGGAGTGCTGAGTTTCTCCTGGCAGAGGTGCTCCATCAGATGTCAGCTGTGGGGTGAGCCACGTGGTCCCCAAACCATGGTGGGCTCCGTGCTCATGATAATACCTTCCAGGAAATTACAAGCCAAACCAGTACCTGCCTCGGGCCTTTGTTGTTGTTATAAAGATGTTATTTTTAAGTAATCTCTCCACTCAACGTGGGGCTCGAACTCACAACCCCAGAGATAAAGAGTCGCACGCTCCACCAACTGAGCCAGCCGGGCGCCCCTCTAGCCTGTTGTTTAACACCTGGAAAGCCCTTGCGCCCATGCTGCTTCTGGACGCATCCTCTCATTCCAGGTTACGGCTCACTTGTCTTCCAGCAAGTTACTTTTCTGTCCACCTTAGCCGAAGTTGTCCCCCTGCTCCACTTACACGCTCATCCTGACCCTGTCCTTTGTGATGCTAACCACAGTCTAACAGTACCTTGTTAATTTGTTGCTTTATTTACTGTCTGCTTTTCCTGACTAGAGCCTAAGATCCATAGATGAGAGCAAGAACCCTCTGTCTTGATCACTGCCATATCTTTAGCACCTAAAACAGACTGGAACATAGTGGGCACTTGGTGCCCATTTGTTGAGAGGAAGAAAGAGAAAGGAAAGATGAGGGTAAGAGCTGGAGGGCAAAGAGAATAAGAATGAACAAGAAGCTAGACACAAGTCTCAGACCTCTCACTGAACGACTCAATAAATCGAGTGCATATAATGGAAGTCTGAAAAACCCCTGTGACTCCTGTTGGAGTAAGTCATAAAAGCGCAGCCTGCGCTCTGGGATTTCCTGCTTTGGGATGACAGCATACACACGCCGCAGCTCTTATCTCCAAACTACAGCACTCTGGAATGAGGCTGCGTAAGTTGAGTACAAAATCGTAGGAGCTTTTTGGATTGCTCGGTTAATGCCATTATTTCACCTTCACGTAACTGCAGGTAGTTACTAAAGACCCATAACGCCAGATACGAAGCACTAAATTACATACTTCTAGTAACTCTGTAAGGTATCCATATTCATAGAAGCTCTCTAAATGTAGGCAGAGTTATAGAACGTCTTTTTTTTTTAATTAAAGTTTTTGGTTTGTTTTTTTTTTAAAGATTCCATTTATTTGTCAGAGAGAGAGAGAAAGAGCACAAGCAGGGGAAGTGGCAGAGGGGGAAGCAGGCTCCCCACTGAGCAAGGAGCCCGATGCAGGACTCTGTCCCAGGACCCTGTCCCAGGACCTTGGGATCATGACCTGAGCCGAAGGCAGCCGCTTAACCAACTGAGCCCCCAGGCATCCCTAGAACATCTCTCTTAAAGTTTACATGCCAGAATGTAATTATGGACCATACCCTAAGGCAGAAGGTGGTGGGTGCCATGTTATCTGAAGACTTCTCTTGAGGGTAAATCCCTCTTTGTGTATTTGTCTATGTATGTATGTAGATATATGTGTGTAATAAACTATCATAAATGGCATATGGAAATTGTAACCAGTTTTATCTAATTTTGCCAGTTTTATGGGGTTGAGGAGAAATCTAATAAGGACATAGACCAAAATAATCTCACGTACCTCTAATTGGTTATCTTTGGACCAGTCTTGTAATTGAAGTACTCCAGGAAGGAGATCTTTTCTTTCTCTGCTGCCCTATGTCTCACCTAGGACCTTGTACATACAACTGTTTTGGAGTTTGTTTTCTGTGAGGGCTCTGAGGTTCTGGAACGTACTTTCCTTGGAGATCTTACAAAGTACTGGTACCTGGAGTATACTATGGATATTTTCATTTTGCTAAGACCTTCAATGGACAAATGCGTCGTGGCTCTGAATGATGATAAGATTGGGAGTTTTTTTAAGTATTAATATGCATAGTAAAATTGATTAAAAATCAGTCATTTCTAATAAAATTTTTTTTGATTCATGGAAGAATTTGTGTCTTTCTTTCTGTTTTTATTCTAGTCCTAAAGAATATTCTTACATATAATAAGGAATTCCCATTTGACGTTCAGCCTGTCCCCTTAAGGTAAAATAATTAAGCACCAATATTTGTCTTCTTATTTTATTGTCTTATTTTTTACCTAGTTTTCAGATATATCTGCATTTTTTATATCAGTATTGATATCTTTAATATCAGTAGGTCAACTTTTGTGTCAACATTTTTTGTATCCACATCTTACCTGGGAAATGGGTGGCTATAATGCCTCTCTAGGGTAGTTAGTTTTGTAGCTCACTATTTTGTTTGCCATTTTGCATGTAGAAGAATTTTAGCACCTGGTGAAGAAGAGAATTTGGAATTTGAAGAAGATGAAGAAGAGGGTGGTGCTGGAGCAGGGTCTCCTGATTCCTTTCCTGCTAGAGTTCCTGGTGAGTATTGCTGATTTCAAAACAGGCATAGCTTAATCCAAGGTTAGGGTGTTTAGAACTTACTTTGGTACTTGCCAATCTTAAGCAAATTTTCATAGCCATGGTCTGAAGGTATCTTACTATCTGTGTTGGGTGTACAAGGCCACCCTGAAGTTCAGTGATTTGCTAGGAAGACTCAACAGACTCAGCATATAATTGTATTCACAGCTATGATTTATTGCAATGAGCAAAGACAAGAACAAAGTCAGCAGAGGGAAAAGGTGCACAAGTGAACGAAGTCTGGAGGAAACCAGATGCAGGCTTCTTTTTTTTTTTTTTTTTATTTAAATTCAAGTTCATTAACATAGAGTGTATTGTTAGTTTCAGGGGTAGAATTTAGTGGTTCATCAGTTGCATATAATACCCAGTGCTCATTACAAGCGCCCCCCCTTAATGCCCATCACCCAGTTACCACATGAGGTGCAAGCTTCTGAGAGTCCCCTCCCAGTGGAGTCACATAGGTTCTACTACATGTAAAATGTGTCCGTGGGAAGCTGTTAGAGACTCCGTGCCCAGCGCTGTTCTTAGGGGCTGATCACGTCGGCACCCTCTGCTTAGCACTGGCCAGAGTTCCAGACTCCCGGAAGGAAAGCACATATTCAGCATAAACCATATTGTTTGCACAGTTTACAGATAGTGACCATCCTTATTGGGGGATGGTGGGAACATGCCCGAAATCCAAGTTCCCAGGCTCCAGCCCAGGGGTGGCCTTGCCAGCAGGCCTTCCTGACAATAACAGTCTCAGGCCTGCTATGGTAACTCTTTTCTGTAGACTATTGTAAGCACTTCTTTAATTAATCAAATGTAGTCATTAAGACTGGGTCCAAGGGGAATGGGTACTGAACAAATGCTCTTTTTTCCCCATCTTGTTTTAGGAAAGGAAATAATATATGGCAAACCGTTTTTATTTGCAGAAGAAAGGATCTTCCCTTTCTGTAAATGACCTAGGCAGGCACCCTGGATAAGTCTCTTGCCTCTCCCAATCACTGGTTTGCCCTGTTCTGTTTTTATACAGTGCATAGTTTTCATTTCTGGTAAACTAGTTCACTTTAGGTATGATAGCGGTGTGCTGTAAGATTATCATGCATTTTGAAATAGACCCTAGAAGCTTTATAGTAGAGCTAAATACAATTTGTGTGTCATCCAGATAGCTTTCTTGGTAATAAAAGCGTAGTAATATCGGGGCACCTGGATGGCTCAGTCGGTTAAGCGGCGGCCTTCGGCTCAGGTCATGATCCCGGGGTCCTGGGATCAAGCCCCACATTGGGCTCCCTACTCGTCGGGGAGCCTGCTTCTCCCTCTTCCTCTGCCTGCCTCTCTGCCTACTTGTGCTCTCTATCTCTCTGTCAAATAAATAAATAAAATCTTAAAAAAAAAAAGTATAGTAATATTAATACTCCCTGGGGAGGAGGCATTCTGGAGCAGGAACAGCATGGACTTGAACCAACAGACATTTGGGCTGGAGTCTAGGCTCTGACAGTGACTAGTTGAAGGACTTTGCTCTTGTTTCCTAAACCAATCTGAAGCTCAATTTCTTTCTTTATAAAATGGGATAATAACTGCCGAACTCGTCAGTTTACCGTGAAGACGAAAAACAGTACTACGGCTAAAGGTGTGAGCACTGTCGGGGTCACATGCTGAACGTGTTGTGACGCCTGTGGTTCTCATCGTCCCCTCCCTTCAGTGGGGGTAGCAGGATCTACGCTTTGGGGTCACTGGCGAAATTACAGGCACTAGAGATGGTAGCTCTTAGTGCAAATGTTTCTTTGGTACAAGGGCATTATTTCCAATCGGCCTCACTTTATGAAGAGTTGTATATTTTTCTTATTTTGTCATATACTTAGGAAATTTCAAATTGGCCGAGCTGGTGAGAGAAATTACTTTGTTGTCTTACTGACTGAATAATTGTCATTCCCTTTTCAAACCACATATTGTAATTGATGTAGCTTCCAGTGCTATAAATTTCAATCTGTACTTTGATAGCAGATAAGATCCTTAAAGTAGATGATGTAAACCATGATACAGATTAAGGTCTTTATGGGGTTCAGGTTGCTGAGTTGAAGAAAAACTTGTACCTTAAACTAAATCCACTTGCTATGTAGGATTAAGCCCAAACTAAATAGATTTTTGTATTCTGACATAGCATCATGATATCTCATTTCAGAGATACAGAAAGGTTACTGAACCCTTATATTCGCTGAATTTCTTTTTCCTGAAAGTAGGAAAGAGCACATATAGTTTAATTAACTGTATTTAGTTTGTGATATGAGCATTATTAACTAATTTGTAGAGGCGCCTGGGTGGCTCAGTCGATTCAGTGTCTGACTTCAGCTCAGGTCGTGATCCCAGGGTCCTGGGATTGAGCTCCTCCTCTGGCTCCCTGCTCAGTGGGGAGTCTGCCTCTCCCTCTCCTCCCCCCCCCCCCCCCCAGCTCATTCTCTCTCTCAAATAAATAAAATCTTTTTAAAAAAATTTGTAGTTATACTTACTGAAATCATTGAAATAGGAAGATGACATTTGACATTTAATTGTAAAGCAGGAAAACATTTTTTTCTTATATCTTTTCTTTTTCCTGAAGAATCCTGAATCACTGAATTCAAGATTTCAGTGATGCCTAGGCAGTGTCTGCATTTTGGTGGCTAAAGGGTTCTAAGAATTGTGACTTTTTATTTGTCACCTTTGTTCTTATATAATTTATTGAGTTGTAGGTTTGTTGTGACTTTTTTAAAGTCATATTTACTGAAGTATCATTTACATGTATAAAATTAATGCTTTTTAAAAAGTGTGTAGTTTGTAAGTTTTGACAAATGCATACAGTTGTGTAAACACTACCACTATAAGGCTGATGAAGAATGGTATCGTATGTGATATGGTATGACTCAGAGTAGTTTTTTTCCCATTTAAAATTAAAAATGACTTTCATCCAACCTTTCTTGAAGAAAAAAAAGACAAAAAAGCATTTCTTAATAACTACTTTCTTCTTTTCAAAACTTTAAAAACTCATAAGGCAAACATAATTGTTAAATAATTTGCTTAAGTCAAATTGAGATTTAATTTGTCTAAAGGTAGGCTTGGGGGGCGCCTGGGTGCCTTAGTAAGTTAAGTGTTTGACTTCAGCTCAGGTCATGGTCTCAGGGTCCTGGGACCGAGCCCCACTTGGTGGGGAGTCTTCTTCCCCTCTCCCATTCTGCCCTTCCCCCCCCCCCACTCGTCTTCTCTGCCTCTGTCTCCCTGTCTCTCAAATAAATAAAATCTTTAAAAATAATAAAGGTAGGCTTGGTAGATTTCACTTAAATAAAGGATATAAATTTACAACCTGTTATTTATGTCCAGAAAATTTAGACAGCGTTGAATAGTAAAGCTACTAAAATCATAAACAAAGCAATATGAATTTAAAAATAGCCCAAGACACAATTTTTCAAGATTTTAAAAAACATTTTCTTATTGAATGACATGATCAAGCTCAAATATAGGCTTAGCCATTTCAAAATTATTATACGAGTATGTTGATTTATCTCTATATAGGCTTAAATATGTGTACACGTTTATTTTTGAAACTAAAAATAAAGAATGTAATTTATCTTTTAAAGTAGAAACAGTTTTAATATTCACTTGGGAAAAACATCTTTCATTAAAGGAGAATCTGCCATTGGCTTTGAAAGTTAGGTAAGCAACCCTCCCCCCCCTTTTTTTTTTAAGAGAAAGAGCACTTGCGGGTGGGGGGGAGTAGATCTTAAGCAGGCTCCGCGCATGCCGAAATCAGGAGTCAGATGTTTAACCAACTGAGCCACCCAGACGCCCCAGAGGTCCCCTTTTGACTGTCAAAAAAAAAAGCCATAAAGTGAAAAAGACACATAAGGAGCTGACATCCTTAATATATAAGAAATCTTTAAGCTGTGACAACAAAGGCCACAAGCACATTAGAAAACTGGGCAAAGGACATGGACAGTTTACTCACACAAATATGTACAAGTGGCCCTTAAACATGTGAAAAGATGTAACATAATAGACATACAAATTAAAACTGTTGCTGAGGCTGCAGGGAACATGTTCATTCATTGCTGGCAAGAGTACAAACGGTACATACAGTCCCTCTGGAGGGGAATTCATCAATATCTAACAATAACAAAATTAGACATTTTTTCTTAGGCCCAGCAATCCATCTCACTTCTAGGAATTTATTCTGAAGGTACATCTCCAATAAAATTTTTTAAAAAAAATCAAAAACTGGCATCTAGCCGCTTATTTATCGTGGTATTATTTGTAATAGTAAAATATTAGAAACAGCCTGAATGCCATACATAGATTGGCTGAGTAAACTATGATACACAGAATACTGCAGATCACAATTAGGAAAATCTCCATGAACTAATGAGTGATTTTTGGAATATATTGTTACAAGTACATCAAGGTGATTCACCTTAAGAAATTGAGAAAAATCTCAGTCTTCTCAGTAGATGCAGAAAATGTTTTAAATTAAATTCTAGGGGCACCTACATACATTCAGTTAAGCATCTGCCTTCGGCCCAGGTCATGATCTCAGGGTCCTGGGATCAAGCCCCATATCAGGCTCCCTGCTCAGCGTGAAGTCTCCCTCTGCCCTTCCCCACCACTCATGCTTGCTCGCTCGCTCTCATATAAATAAATAAAATTAAATTTTAAATAATTAAATTCTAAATCTGTTTTTGAGTTTAAAAAAATTCTAGCAGACTGGGTGGCTCAGGCAGCTAAGCGTCTGACTCTTGATTTCAGCTCTGGTCCTGATCTCAGGGTTGTGAGATGGAGCCCCAAGTCCGGCTCCGTGCTCAGTGGGGAATTTGCTGGAGATTCTCTCCCTCTGCCCCTCCCTCCCTCCTAAAATAATAAATAAATAAATTTTTAAAAAAATTTCTAGCAGACTGAGAACAGAACATGTCTGCAGGTGTTCTCTAAGGGACACTTAGAGCCAAAATCATACTTGTAAAAATTGAAGCTTTCCTTTTCAGATCAAGAACAAGGCAAGAGTAAGAGTGCCTACTATTACCTTTTTATTAACATTGTCTGGAAGTGCTAGCCAGTACACTAGGACAAGAAAAATAAAAGATAAACATTAGGAGAAGAAAATCCCCTCCCTTTATCTGCAGGTGTTATGAATATATATATAGTACATATAAAAGAATCAACAGATGAGTAATTAGGATTAATAAGAGTTTAGTACGCATGGTTCTTTGAAAGAATCAATTCTTAAGTACAGATTTTTTTTTAATCTATAAACAAGCAATAGTTGCTTAGAAAATAAATATTATAACATTTATTATAATATAGAATATCAAATACCTAGTAATAAATCCAACAAAAGAAGTGTAAGACCTTTGTGAAGAAAATAATAGAACTATCAAGAGAAATTAAGAAATCTTTAATAAATGGAAAGGTATATTTCAGTTCATGGATTGGACGAAGCAGTTTGTAAAGATGTGACTATTTCTTTTTTTTTTTTTTTTTTAAGATTTTATTTATTTGAGAGAGAGAGAATGAGAGACAGAGAGCATGAGAGGGGAGACAGTCAGAGGGTGAAGCAGACTCCCCGCTGAGCAGGGAACCCGATGCGGGACTCGATCCCGGGACTCCAGGATCATGACCTGAGCCGAAGGCAGTCGCTTAACCAACTGAGCCACCCAGGCGCCCCTGGATCAACATTTCTTTACACCTAAATTAGCTTAAAAAAGTCTGACTGCCCCAAGCATCATGGGGGGCGGGGGGCGGGGGGGGGGTGCAGTGGGAGCAGTGCTGGAAGGGGGCGTCTGCATGAACACTTTGAACACAGATTATCTTCATGTGGTACACAGGAGGGCGATGCCCCATGTGACTTGGTGATCCCTCTCTCTTGCAAATGTGTGCTCACATGCACTAGAATATGTGTACAAGAATGTTACAGCAGCATTGTTCAAACAGTTGCCAAAAACTTGGAGCAGCTCATAATGCCTGTCAACAGAAGAATGGATGCATAAACTGTGCTATATGTTGATAAAACCCGTGTACTATACACCAGTACTATATAGTCCTACAAATGAACAAATTATAGCTACTGGCAACAAGTCAGATAAATCTCAAGTTCAAAAGCAGGCAAAACATTATTAATACAGTGCTTTTTAGCAATTGTTTTGGAAGCCAGGATAGTGGAGAGGGATTAGGAAGAACTTTGGGTGGTGATAGAAGGGAACCCCTGGGGTAATGTTTATCTTTTGACCTAAGTGATGGTTACATGGATGCTTGTTTTCCAGTTTTCATTAGGCTGTGCACTTGTTTTATTTGCCTTTCTAAATATTTGTTAGATTTCACAATAAAATCTTTTACAAGAGACAGTGGCTGCAGTAAGAAAATGTGTTGAAATATGGCAAAATATCAAAGACGTATTTCATGTGAAAAAGTAATGTTATAATTTTACTTTCGAAATGGTATTGAATACTGCTTTGAGTGTTCCATTTTGGTTTTCTGACTTCTAACTTTTCATAAGCCAAAAGTTTTCTTTAACAAGTATCCCAGTTAAGACTCTTGAATTTTTTTTCTCTTTAAAGATTTTGTATTTATTTGAGAGAGACAGAGATAGTGAAAGAGAACACAAATGGGGAGGAGAGGGAGAAGCAGTCTCCCCACTGAGCAGGGAGCCCGACGTCAGACTCAGTCTCAGGACCCTGAGATCGTGACCTGAGCTGAAGGCAGATGCTTAACCAACTGAGCCACCCAGGCACCCCAAGACTCTTGAATTTCCCTAGTAATTTTCCTATCATAAAATTCATTCATTGTAAGTGTACAGTTCAGTGACTTTCGATCTTTACTGTTGTACATCTTACCAGTTTGATAGATCTAATTTGAGGACATTTCCACCACCCCCCAAAATCCCCTCAAGCCTGTTTGCAGCTAATCAAATGTTCTCTTTTGAAGGTACTAAGTTGATTCACATATTTCAAATACTTCATCATTAAAAGTAGGATAACACCCTGTTGGACAGAAACATGAAAAATGTCAATCAAAGTTCTTTATAAATGTTAGGTACTTTAGTTTGAGATACTATATGCATATTAGATTAAAATCAACTTTGGTTCACATCTGTTCTCGGTAGATGATATGAAATAAACTGTACAGTTGATTTCTTGATGTCATTTTTTTGGTGTGGCTCTGGGTGGTTTTTCAGTTTTAAAAAAATTTAGCTGATATGTATGAGAGGTTTCAAATATACAGGCGCTCTTGCATGTGCCATTCTCAACAGGATTAATTTCCGAGAGAAAAGATCAGAAAGAATAGAATGCAGAAAGGGGTGGGAAATTAGATTATAAAATTATTTAATTAAATACATAAATATTGAATTGTAAGTTATTTCTTCCATTAATAACCAAAAGATTTGTTGATTAGGACACCTGGATGGCTCAGTCGGTTGGGCGTCTGCCTTCCGCTCAGGTCATGATCCCAGGGTCCTGGAATTGAGGCCCATGTCAGGCTTCTTGCTCAGCAGGGAGCCTGCTTCTCCCTCTGCCTGCCACTCCCCCCTGCTTGTGCGCACGCTCTCTCTCTGACAAATAAAATCTTAAAAAGAAAAAAAAAAAAGATTTGTTGATTGATTCTGGTATTAAGCTTCTCAAACTTTGGGATAATATAAGAAAAGTTTAAAAAGCTCTTTGTCTTTTTCTACCACTTCATACAGAGATATGAAATATATCTTATGTAGTATGAGTAAATGTGAAATACATATATATGACATGAGTATATTAAGTATGCAGTAATTTGTAATTGGGCTTCCCGGAGTGAATTGAATCTTTAACAGATTTGACTGATTTACGCTTTAGTGTTGAATATGAATTAAGGAAGTACAGATGTATCTTGTGTCTTACTAAATATTTGTCCAAAAGAATCACATTGAGTGTTTGGAAGTTTTGGAAACTACAGCAATGTCTGGCGAGTTGCGAAGTCCGTTAAGTGCAAGGCTGTATCTTCTCTGTGCTGTTCCAGTATTTGCCCTGCAGTTGCTCCAGAGCTCACTTTTTGCCCTTCTCTCGTCAGGCACTCTACTACCCAGGCTGCCGTCAGAGCCAGGAATGACGTCACTCACCATCAGAATTGAGAAAATCGGCCTGAAGGATGCGGGGCAGTGCATCGATCCCTATATCACAGTTAGCGTAAAGGGTAAATAACTCTGTCTGCGTTTTCCCCTCTGGCGAACTGTGTAATGTTGATTCGCACTTGGAACACAGGCAGGTGTGGGGGTGGGTCCTTGCACCTGTGACAGTTCACTTGCATTCGTCCTACGGTGAGGGAAAACTCCTGGGCAGCCGTCATCGTTCCTTCACTGAGTATTTCTGAGAAAGTTTCTAAAAATACTTAATTATTTATAACTGACATGCGCATTTGCTTTTGAGGGTTTTTTGGTAAATTTCTGTATTCTTAAAATCCCATCCAGGGTGCTGACTAGACATACACACTGTCTTCCAACAGCATATACTTCCCGCCACCTTCTCAGGGTGTGTGGTTTTTTTTGCCAAGCCCCACGCTCTTCTGTTCCCCCACGCTTCCCCTTCAAGTGCTCTGCTTCCTGCCACGGTGTCTTAGACACAGGGGAGCCCTGCAGGGGTGCGTGAGCATCGGGCCTCCAGTGAACCGTCCTGAGACAGGAAGTAGGACACATCCATAAACATCCACACCCTGAGCCCAAGGCTGGGGGCATGAAAGAAGCATTGTGTTTCTTATTAAGCATGGTCGTCTTCAGGATTTGTTTGTTTTCTCCTGTCCAGTGTGGCATACCATTTATTCCTTGAAAACAGCTTTTTGAGTCTTTGGTTTAGGACGGAATCCGCACTCACGGAATTCTTTTGTTGGTGTCAAGCCTTTATATGGCACTTGATTTGTAAAGCACTCAGCAGTCTTTTAAAAATAATTATTGGGTGATTGAGGATGAGGTTGTCATACTATTATTCAGATATCCCTGCCCCATCAATTTTCACCTACAGTTAATCTGCACTTTGAGGCAAACCAAAGAAACAGTGACTGAAATTGAACTTTTACCAATCATAGAAATAAATTCAGACACAGAGAAGAATTTTCACGTGGAGACCACGTGATCCACAGCGCTAATGCTGAAATACTTGACCTCTGATGTTATTGGTTCCCAAGTCCACGGTCTACTGGAAAGTCTTGATACCCTACATTATGTGATAGGCCATTTAAAACTGCATATCTCACGTGGGACAGTACACTGTAAAAAGTGAAGGATGATGTGCTAGGCGCTCTGTTACCTTTGCACACACTGAACTGAATAATCAAATGTACCAAATTGTTTTAAGTTCTCTAAGATAGGAGTCTGTTAAGTAATACATAAACACTAGACATTAAATGAGTCCATGTTGAATTTGATTAAACTGGAAGATTCCTGGCTCCAGGAAATTAAAACCACACATCACACATAGTGTGTACCATCTGGTTGTTGTAAATCAGGTTACTTTATAGCAGATACAGTCAGAATTTAGGTAATATGTCTAAAGAATGACTCATTTAGAGAAAGGTTTCACTGGCAGCTTTCATGTCCACTGTATTGGCTCTGAGTGAAGTACAACAGGAGAATTCTGCTAATGTTTGACGAAAGGCCTTTCCATGCCCAGGCATTTGACTGAGGTAGGACATAGGGGTAGGGGCCCCCCTGTGTAATATCATTCATGTTCCAAATTTTTATTGCATACAACAGTATAGTGGCATAAGGAAGACAAAAGTTCTTTTCCCCTCTTAACAAGAAGGATCAAACTTTGTTGTCTTCAAACTTGCTTTAGCATCCAGACGGCCTCCTGCCGTCTCTGTCCTCAGCTCCCCACACACACCTCCGGAAACCAGCAGCTCCCTGCATACCTGCTCCCACGGGGGGGAGTGTCTGGTGTCTGAGACTCTCCTCTCAGCTTCTGCCAGGCCTCCTTAGGAAACCTAACCCTCTGTGGTTCGTTTGTAGTTTCTGAGTCTATGTGTTTGAAACGCTTTTTTTTCTCTCTAGATCTGAATGGCATAGATTTAACTCCTGTGCAAGATACTCCTGTGGCTTCAAGAAAAGAAGATACATATGTTCATTTTAATGTGGACATTGAACTCCAGAAGCATGTTGAAAAATTAACCAAAGGTTGGTCTGTGGTGGTAAACATTGGCTTCTTGTGGCTGGAGTTCTCGTCTGTGTTTGTGTGCCTGCAGCCCAGCGCGGTGGGCAGAAGCACGCACCACACGGTGTTCAGTGACTTGAATGAAATAGCGATTTTTTAAATGTGGGAATTAGGACTTGTATGATATAGTTGTGTAATAACAGTTCTGTAATAAAATGTTCTTTGATTATAAAATTTCATCATCTTGGACGACAAAACAGAATGAAGTCTTCCTCTTACTGAAGAGTGGAGGGGGCAGAGGCTCCCCAAGGCTCCCTGATGGTTAAGTCTCTAATAGTTGAAAGAACAAGTTGTTTTTCCAGCTGATTTTATTGGGCAGAAAGATACCATAACTCGTACTTAGTTGGCAGGAGGTTGGGAAAGGACAAAAACACATTTTTAAAAAGGTGAAGTTACATTTCCAAGTTAGCCGATTCCTGGTACTAAATGCTTTTCCAGGTGTTCCGAGGGAGTGTCGGCGCTCCAGAACAAGACTTGGGGATCCCTCTATCACCTGAGGTTCAGTTGCAGTTTTTGGCATTTTCACTCTTTGCAAGAAGCTTGTACCTTTCGAACAATTGCCATATTCCCTGAAATATTTGACCTCTTACTTCGATCTGGTGCTGCTGTCGCCTCGGCCCCCCACTGGAAGACTCGCCTCGCGGGGCTTCCGTTGGGGCGGTGGCCGCGGGCGGGAGCCACAGTAGCGCCTGGAAGCACGTTAGATGCTGGTGCTCGGGGCCCCCGCCTCCCGGCAGACCTCCTGACTCAGAAACACGCTGGCCGGGCTCAGCAGTCTCTCGGGGGGCTTGCACGTGGTTCTCATACACACCAAAGCTTGAGAATCGCTATTAGAATACAGAGACAACGGCCTTAAGAAATAATGTTAAAGAACTTTCAATATGAAGTGTTAGGCCGTCTGCATAAAAATATGAACAAAACTTTTTTTTTTTTTTTAAGTCCACGGCTTTGGGAAAGGTTTCTGATACGGGCTGACTTCTCTGTTGTAGTGCACTGTGTTCTGGAGGATTCGCGAGATGCTGAAAGTAGAACTAGATTGAGCATCTGTTCATTTTCTCGAGCTTTGACTTTACTCTGTGCGGTATTACTATAGTCTGAACGGATACACGCTGACGAAGACGCTGTCTTCGTATTTACAGGAATTTCCGTTCATCTCCGTACACTAGCCTCCTCGTATGTCCCATTCTTTCTTACAAATACCACGAAGGACAAAGCTGCGCACACCGTACCCAGGATGCAGGAGATAGATTACCTACTGATGATGCAGATGAATGATGAAACAATTTTTAAGTTCCTTAAAATGATGGTATTATACTTGAACTTTAGTATTGTTTGCAAATGTGACTTTATTTCACATTTATTCAGACCTGAGACACAGTCATGATGACAAGGAGATGGGCTTCACAGCTGCAGAGACGAAGAAATGTGTTCGGCTACCGTAGAAATCTGTGAGGGTTTTTAATAACAAATTGCTTCTGTTGTTTCTGTGGGAGGGAGAAGAGAAGCTACCCTTTGGCAGATACGGAGGGTCATAACTTGGGGACTAATAATTGTAACCCTTGTGTGGGGGCAGGGAGTAGACGGTCAGTTGTGCCCGTCTGTCCCTCACCCACGTCCCACTCTCTTGAGCAATTGCTGTTTCTTTCCTCCTGTGACAGGAGGTGCTCCATTTGGATCCAGGCGCCAGGATGGCACACACACTTCTGAACATTGTTTTTTTTGTTTTGTTTTGTTTTTAAGATTTTATTTGTTTATTTGACAGAGACACAGCAAGAGAGGGACCATAAGCAGGGGGAGTGGGAGAGGGAGAAGCAGGCTCCCAGCTGAGCCAGGAGCCCGATGCGAGGCTCGATCCTGGACCCTGGGATCATGACCTGAGCCGAAGGCAGACGCTCAACGACTGAGCCAGCCAGGCGCCCAGTTATGAACATTGTTAAAGCTCTTGTCACTTGTGAGTCTCGTCCTCGGTTTAAAAAGTATTGGATGTGTGTTGTCCTTAAAAGCCAAGCAAGATCCAGCCCCACTTGGGTTCAGGCAGAACTAATAAGTAGCCAGTTAAGAGGGAGACCCCAACTTCCTTCCAACTAGTTTCCGTGCCGCCTTTAGAAATTAATGGTTCTTGGGGCACCTGGGTGGCTCAGTCGATTGTGTCTGACTCTTGATTTCAGCTCAGGTCATGATCTCAGGGTCGTGAGATCGAGCCCCGCGTTGGGCTCCGTGCTCAGCTCGAAATCTGCTTGAGATTCTCTCTCTCCCTCTGCCCCTCCCACTACTCGCATGCATGTGTGCGCTCCCTCTCTCAAATAATTCTGTTGTAAGCTTCTTTCTGTGGGGAGAGCTTATCTTTTGGGCTTTGGGGAGATAAAAACATCTGAATTTTTCATTGCCGCTTGCTCTTTGGGGGAGGGGTGGACTAGGAATAGGCTTGCTCTTCTTTAGACTTTTGTCTTCCAAAACCTGTGTAATTCCAGGAGAAACAAAACAGTGCTTTGAATACTATAAAAGGTCTTAGAAAACAGGTAATAGTTAAAAACTGAACCAGCACATGATTTATATTGTTTAAGCTCCAAAACACCCAAAACAGTTGAATTTTTGAGCTTTTGTTTCAGGGGGGAAGAGCAGAGCTGTGAGCCTGGATGTTCTGACGAACTCTTACAGGCCTCGGCCACTTGCTGAGTGTCTGTGGACCATGTTCATGCTTCACGAGCATCCTCTGTGTTCATTGTGTGGCATTTAAGGCGTTCTCCCCGTGTGTGAACTACGTACGTTCTCAGGTCAGCCCAGCTCAGGAAGTTCTGCTGTGCCGTGTAGGAGTGGAGGGTATGGAGAAATGTCACTGCGCTCAGATGCAGAGTTGAGGTGGCAGCTGCAGTGCCGTCATCAGAGAGACCTTGTCAGGTTACGCCGGCTGCCACGTGCTCTGTGCTTCCGGTGATGGAGGAGACGATGGGCACGATGAAAATCCGCCGTCTGTGGCTGATGTGGTTTGTTTTCATTCCGTAGGTGCAGCTATCTTCTTCGAATTCAAACACTACAAGCCTAAAAAAAGGTTCACCAGCACCAAGTGCTTTGCTTTCATGGAGATGGATGAAATTAAAGCCGGGCCGATTGTAATAGAACTGTAAGTGATGCGCGCACACGCTTCGAACCGTGTAATGCTGCCTGGTGCTCCGTAGTGTGTGAGTGTAGAACAGCTCGGTTATCCAAGTTGTTAAACCGTGACTTTTCTACTGTGGTTACAGATACAAGAAACCCACTGACTTTAAAAGAAAGAAATTGCAGTTATTGACCAAGAAACCACTTTATCTTCATCTACATCAGACTTTGCACAAGGAATGATCCTGACATGAGTCACCTGGAACGTCTGTGAATTCTCCCACCCAGTAGCAACCCTCCGGCTCCGTGTAGCGCATCCCCCTCCGCCAGGCAGGAGGCAGGCCTCGCGGGCGCCGGCAGGCCAGAGCGAGCCCGCGGATTCACAGCCCAGCACGCCACTGACCTAGACGACTCCTTTGGATACGGGCTTATTGTAGTTTTGAAACATGTTTTTACTTTTATAGTATTTGTGCAATTCATAGTCTCTTTTCTAACTTACCACTATTCCTGCCCTGCTTCCTGGAACAACACTGCTGTGGGTAGGATGTGCTCGTCTTCAAAATTAATACAGCAATAAGAATGTGCTAGAGTTTACACATCCGTTCACTTTTGCTCCAATATGCTTTTTTGGTTTTTTGAGTTAATGCCAAACTCTGGGTTGATGGGGGTAGGAGAGTATGAAACTGTTCTGAGAGGAGGAATTGGACCGCTTATGCTGCCCAGGGAGGTCAGTCTGGAAAATTATAGGCTGCTCTTCCGAGGTGGCCTAAATTCACCCTGATCTCATAGTTTTCCTGTTTAGAAATCGTGTGCCTTGGCCAGATCAGTATCCCAGATGGGAGGGTTCCCAGGTTGTAGCTGTGGTTTTTCCAGATGACCAGATTGTTTTTCTGAAAGAGCACATTTGTAGTCCGTTCATTAGCTGCTCTTCTACATCACATTGTTTTTCTTTCTGAGAGTGATTCTAGGGTTAATGATGGAACCATGTCAGAATAATTACAGATTTCTAGATGGCTTTGTAACGTCTTCTAAATCATGTCATCTAATCTGAGTCAGATGCTAATGAGATACTGCAGGAGTAACTGCTGTTTTTCTGACAACTGATTGTGAAACCTTAAAGCCTGCATACCTCTTCTTAGAGTGGTGAGTATGCAAAATCTGGAGCTACTCTAGTTGTTTTTATATAGGTAGATAGGATTGCCATTTATTTCCTATGTAGATATATTGACTTTCATCTATATGGAAATATGCAGGTCATTAGCTTATTATAATTTGACTATTTACATTACTTTTGACTTAATGGGGCATAAATAAAACTTTCAGAGGACACACGAGGTGGGTATTCGATACACAGGACATTAACATTGGGGGCGGGCTCTCTGTGAGTTAGATGCAGACCCACACGTTTAACGTTCACTATGTTGGATGACCAATGCTAGCACGAGGGGGACGCAGCGCCAGTACTTGGCCTGTTTTTAAACTGGTGTAATAACCCTAGTCCTAGCGTTCAATGTGTGCTATTTAAAATAAGTAGCCACAGTGAAGTGTTCTAGCCCTTGCACTTCGAGAAAGCTGGTCTTTACTTCTGGTTGTCGGTTCTGTTTAAGATGGATGTTAAAAACTTGGAGCCTGAAAGAATTCTCAACCAAATTTAAGTCTTGTCTCCTGTCTTAATTAGATTAATTCCAAAAATGATTCAGTCCACAATAGCTCAAGGGGATGAAGAATTTGCCTTAATAAATTACCTTGTTGTTCACTCAACCCTTAGACTGAGTTGTCAGCCCCCGACTGTCAGCTCCTCAAGGGGCAAGAACCACATTTTCTCCAAGTCCTGTAAATGTTCTAAGGTGCTTGGCAGCGCTCTGTACCCTGTGGAGTACTCAGTACCTTCTGTTTGATGTTGCTGACGAGACCTAAAAAATAATCCCTTAAAGTACCTACTATTAAAATGTAGCGAAACTGATCCGTTGGTCTTTCTCTTTTCTCATAGACCATAAGACATGTATGTCAGTGATAATCTATATGAAGAAGCACCTGCTGTCGTTCACATAAGTATGGTTTGTATGAACTAGTGCTTTCAGCAGTATTAAAGCAGCGTGAGTGGAGTGCTGTGTGAATAGCGTAGCTTTAATTCAGACCTGAATGGGGTGACAGGTGATCATCTGGAAGCAGTAGACACAGAATACTGTACTTCCCACAAATTATTTTTTACTTTCCAATGAAAAAAAAGCAGAACCGTAGTAGAAATGTCTCCAGGCTGAAACGCTGCTGCTTCATAAATGAGAATTTTAGCATCGAAGCCCAGACACGCGATGAGCTGCAGACGCCCAGTGAAGCAGCTGGGACGGAGCCACGCGGCTCTGCGGCGGCCCCAGGGCCACGGGAGGCGGCTCAGGTGAGCAGGAGACTCCCTGGGACTCCCGGGAACAGGAGACACAGGACAAACACCAAAAATACTTAGAGGTAAAAAAGACCAGCTCTGGTTTTATAATAGATCTAATTTACCTTTCCAACTTGATTATCTTTGCTAGCAGGTTATCATGTATTTCATTACTACATAAAATTAGCAATTATCTTAACCTCATCATTATTTTGTGTCCTGAAGAGACTGACCTTTCTCAAGAGTTGTATTTGTGGATTCAGTCTTATGGTTAAAAATAACCTCTGCTATTAACTGTGGAGGTGCTCCTCTTCAGTCTCCTCTATTCTTGGTATTAAATGGGAAGACATATATGAATTCTCTTCCTGAAGAACAATGTATATGTTCCTTATGAATTTTAAAGAGTTGTCATCTTTCAGTGGTCCTTATCTTTCCAAAGTGGTATCTTCTGGTAGTTTAGTGTAAAAAAAAAAAATCTGTTTCACAGTGAAGCTTTTGCTTCTTTTTATTTTACAGGGTATTAGTACATTAAGTATTATATAACGGTGACAGATCATGGTCTAGGTTTCAATAGTATCAGGACATAGAACTTTGGAGAAGGGGATAGTCTAAGCAGTGAATACTACCAGCCTTTTATAATTTGGATTTAATAATTTAAAAAACATGATCTAATAATAGGTATAGGAATACTTTAAATATGATGTAATCCCAGATTCTCAGATTTACTGATTTTTAAATAAAAGTGCCAACATTCAAATACTAATTTTGTAGTAGTAATCAACAAAAAGAACTGCGGGCAGCCTAAAGCCATACAGAGTCCTAAATCATTCTTTCTCATAGTATTGCTCTTCTGAGCTTTTTTGCCATTTTCTTTGAAAACCAGAGGCAACATATGGGAGAAACAGACTGTACTTTTTAAAAAAGAAATTTCCTTACTTTTTATGGTCACAACATATCATTTTCAGTTTTCTGTTATGCACCCTTAATGCAAGGATGGTAAAAGCAACAGAACATCAGGTCAAACAACTCTTGCTGCTACTCTAAGCTCATACTCAGGAGACCATCATCAAGTAAGCAACAAAAGTCACTGGAAAGCACATGAACGCTGCAGATGGGCCCCTGACTTCTCTGAAGGACAAGGAAGACATACGGTTGTTGTGGTGTTTCCAGGGGACTTTGGGTTGAACCTCCCGAGCACTGAGCAGCAGGGAGCGTGCTGCCAAGTCAATGCGGGCAGTTCTGTGAGCCCGAGTTTACATGGTTCCAGAATGGTACAAGTCTCATGAGAAAACAATCCAATGAAGCAACAGACACTTGGGAAATACTAATAACCAAATTTTTATGAACTATTACTACAAAGAATTTTGGCAAGAAGGGAGAGAAAGTTTAGTGATCTTTTAGTAAACATTTTTAGCGTAACAGTCTTTGCGACCAGTATTTTAAAAAACCAAGCTAATAAACACCATCGCTGTGTTCAACTGGTGTACACTAAAAATAGGATAATAAATGGAAATACGTGTTCTTCTAGCATTTCCACAGGAAATGCTCATATTTCTCATGACATTCTAAATCATTTAGCAGTTACATACGCTACATTAACTAAAACACAGGTATTCTTTATTGCACATTTCAAAGTTGTAAAGAGGCTCTAGCTTATGAGGTTTTTATTTAGGGGGGGAAATGATATTTTTCAATTGTTTGGCTCAAAAATGCACACTGCCAGGGCAGCTTAGTTCTAAAAACAAACCTTTTAAAATAAACTTTTGGATTCTGAAGCCAATGAAATCCTTTAACTCTAACGAATAGTACACAGTCCACTTTCTCAGACTAAATGTCAGAGGTCAGAGTTACGGGCTCTGTTTTAAAGCCTGTGAACAGTCCTGGCTACTGCTCTGAGAGGCAGGTGGGGGCTCGTCTCTAGAGCCAGAAGGCAGTAAGTCTCTTGCAGCAGGTGGAGGTGGATAATCCTGGGGGCCATGGGTGGGAGGTGGTAGTCGAGTACCAGGAATAAAATACTCTCTTGGGCCAAGAGAGCCTAAAGGTCTAAAAGGTGTGTGTCCCGGTAAAAATTCTCGAGGATCAAGAGGCAGGTCCCGTTTTCCAGGTGGAATGCCTGGTGCATATTCTCTTAAGCCTAGTGGCGGACGTAAAGCAGGACCTGGAAAAATAAAAAGTCCTGTAAATACATACGAACACATGTAAACGTGGAGGACTTTGGGTATGTCAGTCTTTATAATTTCTCACAACTTCAGAGATCAGATGGTGGCATCCCCGACTTCAGAGACGAGGCAAACCGAGGTAAGCTGTGTGCCGATGGCCACCCGGGAAGCCACACAACACAGGCAGGATTTAAACATGGCTCTAGCTGGCTTGTTTTTTTTCTAGGACACAGTTCTGCCATCTTTCTCTCACAAGGGCTTGGTTTAGTACTTGAAAGTGCCCTAGGTCGTAGCAAGACGACAGATTACGAAATAAGGGCTTTATGCAACAAAGACATTTTGATAAAGGGAAATTCCAGTGTTTACTGCTGTGTCGATGATTCGTGCAGTAGCTCCGCATGGACCTAAACTTGCCATCCAAGTCCAGGCGCTTGCCCTATTGGGGACGGCCTTCTAGCTCCCCCTAATTAAATTCTGCAACACTTATTAGGCATTAAACTCAACCTTCTCTAGGGCTAACACTTCTCATTTATTGCCAAGGCAGGAAGTCAAAGTTGAATTGTTCCCTCTTTTATACTCTCTGATCCATTGCTTATACTTTCATCGTGATTACAAGCTTTATGTCTCAAAATCTATGTATCTATGTTCTAGAGGACTTGGTAACCTCTTGAGTTGGGAGCATTAGTTCTAGCCATGTGCAGAAGTAATATTTCTGGCTTTCTATTAGTATCTCTCATCTACAAGAGATCTACTGCCCATCTCAGTACAGGGGGATTATGCAGCAGCACCCCGTGTGTCCTAAAAACTTGAGGAAAAGTTGAGATGCACTTGCTTGTCTTGCACTTTCATTACATAGGCCTGTAAAAGCCACTATTAAAATTTCAACAAGGCACAGAGAGAAAAGAGGAATTACACTCTACAAGTCAATTACGACTACTCAATCATCATACCGAACGGTGGAGGAAGTGGCCGAGGCCCAAAAGGCCCGCAGAGCTGGGGAGGTGGTCCGTATCGAATGGGCGGTGGCAGAGGGCCTCCCACGGGGGAGCTCATGAGGGGCACCCCTGGAAAAGGAGGGGGCCCTTTTGCAGCCACAGTCACCTGCAGAGCAGAAGCAATGACAGTTTTGAGAGACTCTGGTATGACACACAAAAGCACCAACACCAGTAAAAGCTGAAACCCAACGAAGCAGATGTCAGGCACCTGTCCACAGAACAGAAGCAGCGCAACCAAACTTGCCCCCTCCCACCTGGTCCCGCCAGCAGCTTAGGCAGGTTAAAGGGATGGCACCGAAGCGAGAAGGTTCCCCAGAGTTGCGTTACTGCTGGAATATGCAAGGGGGAGAGAAAGCAAGAGGATGGCTGAAGGACGCTAACAGAGGGGACCTCCCACAAACACCGTGATCTGTTCCTAGGGCGACCCCTTCACCCCCCCATGTCCTTCCCACTGAGCATGGACAGAACAAAAGGGCAAAGAAAAATCCACTCTCCACACATGTCGCAAGAGCCACTATTCAGAGTGCCTTCGATTTCCTTTCACGTATTCTCTCTCATCCTCAGATCTTTCAATCTCCAAGCAGGAACATCCTGTTTTACCTAAGGGCACAGAGTATCAGATAATCTGCTGGTAAGAAGCCGCATTGCAGCTCAGATCAGGTCTGCCTCCGAGCCTGTCCTTGCGCCCCTGCCCCCGTCTCCAACACAGGAGCCTCTGCTCTCGGAAGTCCACTCCAGAGGGGCCTCAGGCCAAGCTACCCTTGGATAAAAAGACCTCAAGAGATGCGTGTTCCTAGAGTCCTGTGCTGAAACTTGGAAGCATTTTCCAAAAGAAGCAATGTTATATATACAGGGAGACAGGCATGGCTCCAATATTTACCTTCAGGCACCAGTGATGCTGTGCTTTATATTACGAGACACTGACCTTTCCCATGGGAAACGGGGTTGGAAATTCGAAATAATCAGAACACACATACTTTGATTTCAGCACAGAGCAGCACTGGGAGCCATGCTCAGAGGCCCGGTGCAGCTCTTGGAGAGAATACGCTTACGTGCACGGCCCCGAAAGCTACTGCTGGCAACGGGCACAACGGGAATGACTGACTTCACCTCCAGCAAGCGTTCTTCCATTACCAATCTGCAAGTTCCGGTTATTCCAACTAGGGTCTGCCTAGTATACAACTGGAGGTAATTCTTCAACAGCAACACTTGCAGACATAAACGGGGAGCGATGCTATGTATAATCAATGTACTCTGCCTCAGAACACTCAACGCTGAAGCACACACAGTATAAAGTTGCAGGGATGACCTTCCGCACTCTTTAGTCACAACAGATGTTCCCACCAGGTTAACGGCCTGACCCAAACAGGAAAAAGAAAAAAACCCAACCAGTCAGATTTCAGCAACCCAGCAACACTTCCAAGTCAAAGACAACAGTAAGATCAATACTGCCGTGCAATTCAAAGCAAAGCAGGTGAGTGTCATGCTCTTCATATCCTTTCCAGAAATACACCAAGTAACAGCTCAGCTCAGTCCTCAACCTCCAAGTACTTACTACTACTGAGTGCTCAGCCACAGATGTACTGCTGGGAACTGAAGGGCCTTCAGGGTCTTGGGGAACAGTTTGCTTTTTAAAAAAATGAGACAGTACAGCTATAACAGACACACAAACAGGAGATGGATGACGCAAAGAGAGGGTGTTGCAGCAGAAGTTTAAGGTTTCCTGAAATACCTAATTACAATTCAGAGCTACGGCAGACTTTACCTTGCCTTCATCCATCACCTTAGTGGGGGAAGAGCTTCTCGAGCTGCTGTTCATCACGGGAGCTGCACCAGATCCCGGATCTGCTGGAGGTCAGAGAACGGATTCAGACTTATCCTGACTTATATACTCTTTGAGGAAGAATAAGAGATCCTCTGCCCACTTCTTCCATGATTTTAGACTCTGAACACACTCAGATCCCTTACCAGAGGCAGAGGGTTTCCCAGATGCCTCAGATGACCATCGAGGACGAGGGAGAGGTCCGTCCACTGACCCTTGAGAAAGAAAGAACAGAGCCTTGGTATGGATTTTCAGAAGAAACAAACCAACTGTGGACAGGTCAGGGTTCAACTCTACCTAGAAAGCAACATTAAAAACGGGTCTCCTAACACATGAGGGGAAATCCCAACTTAAGCGCAGAGTTAAAGAATTAAAACAAGAGGGGCGCCTGGGTGGCTCAGTCGTTAAGCATCTGCCTTCGGCTCAGGTCATGGTCCCGGGGTCCTGGGATCGAGCCTCCACATGGGGCTCCCTGCTCGGCGGGAAGCCTGCTTCTCCCTCTCCCCCTGCTTGTGTTCCCTCCCTCACTGTATCTCTGTCAAAAGAAATAAAATCTTTAAAAAAAAAAAATTAAAACAAGAACTGCTGGATTGAAAGAGCAGCAATAAAACCTGCACGTTAATAGCACCAGCTGCTGCTTCGAGTCACAGGCCTGGTACAGCTGTACAGGGTGATGTTTTCAGTCTGTGTGATCTGACGTCGTGTCTTACCGAGTGTAACAGACGTGTCTTTGATTAGAAACAGACTCACAGCACTGTGTATTAATGAGAAACGGATGTGTGCTGCATTAATTATAGTCTTGAAGCTACTTTTATAACATCCAAGAGAGGAACTCCATAGAAATGTAAAGATAAAGACTTATACTTCACAGTAAAAAAGTAAAAAGCAAACAGTAACAATTATATATTCTTACTTACAAATACATTTTATGTATTTATTTTGTAATACTTATATATGTTAGATTAGTGTTAATAATAAATGCTTTCTATTCTAATGCAGATCTTGTGGCAGGCTACACACCAAGACAAATTAAGACTTTTTCTTCCCTGTATTGGACAGACCCAAATTCTAAAACGCTGCTTGCATTAGAATTCTCAAGACAAACCGTTAAGAGACTCTTAATGATAGGAAACAAACTGAGGGTGGCTGGAGGGGAGGGGGTTGGAGAATGGGGTAAGTGGGTGATGGGCATTAAGGAAGGCACATGATGGAATGAGCACTGGGTGTTATATAAGACTGATAAATCACTGAACTCTACCTCTGAAACCAATAACACATTATATGTTAATTAATTGAATTTAAATTTAAAACAACAACAACAAAAAAGAATTCTCAAAGGGGAGGGGAACTTCTAGAAACAGTTTACTACAAAGTAAAATGTGAATGCTCACCAAATTCACCTCTAGGCATATCTCTTCTAAGCGTAGCGGAGAGAGGCCTCGCAGGCGGGTCAGCTGTCGGAGGAGGGGAGCACTCCCCCCCACTCACAGGAGACGGGCCGAAAGAGCCATTCTGGCTCGGAGGACCTGAAGACGAAAGGGAACTGTTACCACTCTGAGGCAACCTTTCTTCTCTTTAGTAAGTTCTCGGATGACTTCTAGGGCATCAGAATGAAGATACACAGCACCAGAAGGTAACACACACACAGTCCACACCATAGCCTTGGGGGCTGCCCCCGGAAGTGCGGCCCACCTCGCCACGGAGGGTTCTGGGTGGTGGGCCTGCCTGGCCTCGGCTTCACAATCACAGGCTCTTCTTGCAGCATGGCCATCTTCTGGGTTAATTCCAGTAACCTTGAATACGGAGAAAGAATGGACTTAAATATGAAATACAACCTCCGTGCCTTAGGAGATACCAAGCAGCATTGCCTCTGGAAACCCGAGCGCACTGGGAAACTGGAATTCCAGACCACATACTTGTGTCTCAAGTTGGCGGCCTCCCTCTTCTCCTCGGCGATAGCTCTTTCCGCAGCCCGAGCTTTGAGCTGTGGGAGACAAACATCCCAATCAGTGGTGGCCGACTACACACGCAATAAAGGAAAGAAAAAAACAATCTTACCCAGTTATCATGAGCTTTCTTCTCATGAGTAGCAATCTGAAAAAGACAACGCACAGACGACCCCGTGTGGGGACTCGCCGTCGCAGCCCCCACCAGCCTCTCTGTCAGACACCCAAGAAGCCCGCAGCCGCAGGGCAGAATTACCTGGTTTTTAAATGAGCGCTCTGTCTTCTGCAATTCATCCTCCATCTCTTCAATTCTGCGCCTAAGAATCACACTTCCTTTTATCAATTAAAGTGCAACTAATGAAGATCTGAAACCGTTTCACCAGGCCCCCCTTCCTGCAACACCCGCACTCACATGGAGAAACGTCCTCACGTGGTTACAGTAAGAGTGTAATACGATCAAAACTAAGACTACCTAATCTCCTTATTATTTAATGGCTGGAGAGTCTGAGTTGACACACTGTAATTTTCTTGACTGTTCTTCAACGTTCTCGAGCAATCCTGCTACGACTATCTTCCTCCACAAAGCTTTTTCTTCCTTTAAGGACAGCCACAGAAAATTGCCCAGAGCCGTGAATACCGGGTCTATCAAGTGGCACAACCGCTGGAATGGTTCCGGAATCATCACTAGAGCAAGCGGGCTTCCTGTAAGAATTCCTCCAACTCACAGAAGCGCCCGGCACGGCCGGCACGAACCGCGTTCCCTGACGGCCCTGCCAGTACGGGATACGGCAGTGGTTGTTACTGCGACACTGTTGCCTTTGTTAACTTAAGATGCATTTTTTTCTCATAGGAATTAACTATTCACATCCTCTGACCATTTACTTATGTTCTATGCTGTTTTGTTCTACACAATGTCACACGGTTTTTAAAGACGCCAACAGCAGTCCCCCGGCACGGACCCCGCTCTCGAAGCTGAACTCACTTGTACGTTTTCACCTCCTCCGCAGCCAGAAGCGCCTTCTCGTCTGCAGCCGACAGTCGCTGCTCTCGCTCCTGCCGCTCATACTCTTCCTGACTCAGTTTCCTAAGACAAAATCGGTTGTCAGTCGGACGTGTTTGTCTTCCAGCAGTCTGTCCGAATGCCTCAAACAATCACCTCCCCTCCCCTCTAAAACACACAGACTATACAAAGTCAGGAAAGAATTCAAACTTGCCATTCCAGGATAAAAATCAATCTCTGGCCTGTCGGCAAATCACCTGCATTTTCTGACTTATAATTTTTTACTCGTAAATAGTTTAGCAAATGTCAAACACACTCTATGCCCACAGGTAAGTTCCTTGTGCTTAACATGTTGAAAGGTTACTTGACTGTGGAAGGCCATGGTTGATCAACCTCACACAATTAAGCTTCTTAAGCCAAAGCAAGGAATAATTACACTTCCCTTATTCCTACCACAGAAAAATCTGTAATTACTTCCCCTGTTTTTACCATGGAAGGACCGCCTCTCAATCCAAGATGGGTACCGCGATAAGATAGCCAGAGAAAGAAAGAAAGCCTTTTAAAACGTGTCTTCTAGCTTCTAACCCATGCAATTAACCACAGAACATTCCCACACTTCAGATATGGAACTCCTACTACCTATTTCAATGGAATGATGATTCGAGAAAGAGAAAAACCTCAGAATTAGCAATATCTAGTGAATAAAACAGAAAAAGAATCCCAACTGTTCTAAAATCAGGGTCTTACCTACTGGAAACTGGTTTTAACCCAATTAACCTTCAAGCTCAAGATGCCCATCTACTATAAAATAGACTGTCGGGCTCCTTGCTCAGCAAGGAGTCTGCTGCTCCCTCTGCTGCTCCCCCTGCTTGTGCTCTCTTTCTCTGTCAAATAAATAAAATCTTAAAAAAAAAACTATATATATATATATATATATCATTTAAGGGTTTAAAAATGCTATTTTGTGGGCGCCTGGGTGGCTCAGTTGGTTAAGCGACTGCCTTCGGCTCAGGTCATGATCCTGGAGTCCCGGGATCGAGTCCCGCATCGGGCTCCCTGCTCAGTGGGGAGTCTGCTTCTCCCTCTGGCCCTCCTCCCTCTCATGTGCTCTCTCTCATTCTCTCTCAAATAAATAAATAAAATCTTTAAATAAATAAATAAATAAATAAATAAATAAATAAATAAATAAATAAAAATGCTATTTTGTTACCCTTGCACATCTTTGCCTAGAAGTCTAATTCAGAAGATACTTAACTTGAAATTTTAATTTCTATGAATCAGAAGCAAAATGAGAAGAACTATATGGTTAAAAAGTTTAATAACAGGGAAGAGAAAAAGGTTTATGTATTCTTTTATAACTGCCCATTCACTACTCGGCAGAGTATTTTATTAATGGCTATACCATACTGGTTACCTCCTAAGATGCTATGATAAAACTACAGGCAAAGTACTATCCCTGCACTAACAGAGCTCACAGTTTAATATGTAAAAGATGCACATAACAACAAGTCCCTCTCCCACTTGCCCTGCTTGTGTTCCCTCTCTCGCTGTCTCTATCTCTGTCAAATGAATAAATAAAATCTTTAAAAAAAAAAATGTGCTTGAAGGCATCAGAGAGCTAATATATTAGCTGACAAGTAATATATGAGGCCAAGCTCCAGAAGAAAAAGGAATCTCAGAATTACAAGAAAGCCTGGCATCTGAAGCCACCTTTCCCCCAGGTTCATTCCACGCACTGAAGACAATGGAGACATAAGGAGACTGAACAGAGCTTTCAACAGATCTGGGTTCAAAGAAAAATGGAGTTCAAGGTCACCAATGAGGGGGGACCTCCAGTAAAAATCCGAGGCTTTGGGTTTGGACTAGAAAGAGCTGTGCAAACGGGCAACACAGTGTCCTTTGAAGGGACAAGGCCATTTTTAAATGACCTGAATTGCCAACTGGATTAAAGTAATGACCTCATGTTAGAAATAAACTCAAATCTTTTCTGTAGGAAAATAACGTCATCCTAGACCTCTAGTTTCCTCTACGATTATTATAGACAATTTTTGCAACTCAGTCAAAACTGACCAGGCACTCCACAAGACATTGTGATCAAAATCTACAAAACAAGTGGGACGGACCCATAGCTAAATCATTACACAGACTTTAAAATAATCATGCTTATATATTCAAAGAAGTGGAAGTCAAAATTATAAATTTTAGCAGAACCTATAAAATTGAAACATAGTAACTGAAATTAAGAACTCAAAAAATAGGGGCTCCTGGGTGGCTCAGTCCGTTAAGCATCTGACTCTTGATTTAGGCTCAGGTCATGATTTTGGGTCGTGGGATTGAGCCCCGCATCAGGCTCCTCACTCAGAGAGAGGACTCTGCTTGAGATTTTCTACACCCCCTACCCTCTGTGCATGTGCACACTTTCGTGTGCTCTCTCTCTCAAATAAATAAATAAATAAATACCCTCACTGAATGATTTTAGCAGCTGATTTGACAAAGTGGAGTGAGATCTTAGACATGGGGAGACCGGTCAGAAATAACGCCATCCAGAATGTAGCAACTCAGATAAGAATGTAGGAGACACAGGGGAAATATAAAAAAATTTAAATAGAACCTTACAAGAAGAGAGAATAAAGCAGAATCAATATACAAAGAAAGGCCCCCAAAATCAAAAGGTGCCAATGACCCCAAGCAGAAATGCAAACGAGATGGGGAGAGGGTAGAAAAACAAAACAGGCAAACACACCCCCCCACACCTGAACACCTCCCAATAACACTGCTGAAGAACCAGAAAGAATGACTGAAGGCTGCAAGCGCAGCAGTGAGATACTGAGGAGGGAAAAGATGACGGATGCTGGACTCCTCAAAGAACTATAAAACCAGAAAGTAACTGGTGATTTTCAAAGTCATGAAATTAAGTAACTGCGAGCATATTACAGCCAGCAGAACGATCCTTAGAAAGACGTTTTCATGCAAAGATAAACTGATCATATCTGTGACTAAAGGATGTCCTTTGAGAATGAAAGGGACCCCCAGTGAAAGACTACAGACGTGGAAGCGAACGAACAGCTACAGGAACTATGTGTGTGTCAGCAGAACGAACACCGGCCGGAAAGCGCTGTAGTCCGACAGCGAAACGTCTCTGGAGTTTAGGTGTAGAGAGAATTCAGATGTCATTCAAATAGCATCTAAGTCAGGCAGGAGCTAAAGCCCAGAAAGAGGTACATCCATTCACGTATGTCACACTGGAACAAGTTCGGGTAATTACAGGAAGAGAGAAAGAGCAACCTTTAACTACCAAGCTTAAAGAGCAGAAAAGCAGAATTATTAAAAACACTCAAACAATCCAAAAGACAGAAAGAAGGAAGAAACATAGGAACACAGAACAGACCATCAAACAGAAAGCAAATAGTAACAAGTAGATTTATTTTATTTTACTTTTTAAATTTTTTTATTTTTAAGTAATCTGTACACCCGGCGTGGGGCCCAAACTCACAACCCTGAGATCAAGAGTCACATGCTTTACCAAGCGAGCCAGCTTGGTGCCCCAGTCACAGGTAGATATAAACCTATATATATATAGAGAGAGAGAGAGAAGGGGGAGTTACATTATAGAAAAAATGTGCATTCACCCAGTCTCTATAGCTACGTGCCTATTTATGCTACAACACGCTCCAGAAAAGATTTTAAGGAAATAAACCCTTCAATGGGCAGACACTGCCAGGAGGAAAAACTGTAAAAGGACATTTTACTGCAGAGAAAGCAGCATACATAGTGACAATGAGGCTCCGAGTGGTTGAGGAACTGTGTTCAGTGTGGCTCAGGTCAGAAAGCGTCAGAAGCTGCTGCAGGAAATGCACCTTGGAGAAGCAGCTCCGGACACCTGAGGGGAAGTGTCCTGCGTGCCTATGCAAGAGTCTGGAATTGATCCAGAAGAGAATGGAGCACTCCTGATAGATTTTAAGCACACGAGGCCATGCAGAGACTTGCATTTTAAGGAAGTCCACTTGAGGCTGAGAGAGAATGAATGAGAGCCCAGAAGGTATGAGAAACGGCAGGTGGTGAGAGGACCAGTCACGAACTGGCAGGAAAGAGGATGTGGGCTGAACCAACCCAGGCTATAGGCATGGAGAGCAGGGTACAAACCAGACATGCTAGACAAACAGAGTAAAACAGTGCCACGATGACCAGCATGAAGAAAAACAACTGTCAGTTAGAAAATTAAGATAACTGCTGGTGGCAAAAAAGTGCTCTTAAGAAAGAAAAAAAAAAGTAATGAAATTAGAAATATTTCTCTAAAACAGGCCAGGTAGTTAGAGCGGGCCTGAGCAAAATCTGGAAAATCTAAACTGACTGCATGGTGAGCAAAGAATCCGAGAAAGCATTAGGGGTATGCTTTCGATGTTTTGTGGCATCACAATAGCAGCCTGAGCATTTAAAAAAGAACTTTGCTCGGCAGGATAAGCCTCCTCAGAGGCCGCCGTATCTACCAGAGTAAAGCACGGAAGCAAACACGAATAACCACCGCCATGGACAATCTACTTTTAGAGAATTCAGGTATTTTTGTGGAGAAAAAAACTTAAAATGAACTACAAAAGTGTTTCTTTCAAAACACACGCCTAACTTCAGATTTGAGATGGAGGTTTCAGGAGATTAATACCTAAATATGCACACTGAACAGGTATGTCTATATTTAAAACTCCAAACATCCTCGCCACAATTACAGTATGTAACATTTAACCTGAGCATTTGACTGAAGTCCAAAACTTAGGATACCTTCAAATAACTAAATACTCCTTTTGGAGTATTTATTCTACTAAACATCACGTCCTACAAATCACTCAGGATTCTGAAAGGCTGTATTAAGAAGTAGTAGAACAGACACAGGACAGATCACACATACTTAAAATGCCACAAAGAAAGAAAGTAAAGGACGTGGTGGAGCCACGAAAGGGACTGGGTCTTCACCAAGTGCACCACAGAGGAACCGCCCGCACCAGTAAACCACTCCCTGCCAAGCAAACTGCAGGCAACAATCTCTGCCAACCGACTCCAGTGGAAAGGAAAACGCAAATTATGTGAAACAAGAAAGGAAGAAAGACAAATTTCTACTCATTACAGATAGAAAAAACCTACAAATAATCTTTAAAAAAGACAACATTCTGTCCAGTAGTCCATACATTCACTTACAGGACAAGACGGCTAACGACCAGGCACGAACATCTTACTTTTGCAGAGCCATCTCCTTCTGCTGATAGAGCTCATTCAGAATCTCCACTTTCTGCCTCAGGGTTTGGCATTCGTCCTCCAGGACGGCTTTGGCCGACTGCAGTGAATGGCGGTCATCTTCTAATTTCTTTATTTGGTCTGGAAGGAATAAAATGGTTGAGCTGGGTATGTGAACTGGGCTGGCAAACTGGCAGAGAGGGCGGCGCTGGAAGGGGTGAGAGAGTCAGCACTTTCTTCTCAGGAGCAGCCTACCTTCCAGGTTACATTTAGTAGACATCGAGGCTCTAAGCTTAAATTGTAGAAGTTTTAGATCCTCTTCAACTACTGATATTGCAGTTTGTGTCTAAAAATTCCAAGAGAGAGAACTATCCTTACAAGGGAGGCACAGTGAGAATTCACAGGCACTCACGGTACTCCACAAAAAAGCTCATACCCGGGAAATGTCCATCATCTGCTTAATTTGATTTTTCATTTTCTCACTCCGGTCACCTAAAATACAAAAAGCTTTAATTGCCTTTTCCTCCTTTGCTTTTTAACTGTATTTTCTTGATTTCCCCAAAACTAAACAGTTACCATGTTCAAACATTCAAAGGAAAACTAATCAACCCAGAGAACTAATTAGGCTCCATGACTTTTAAGAGAATTGCAAATTTAGATTCAAAAAGCGAATTCCCAGTTTGTACAAGAAAAGTGTTATCTGTGCCATTCTCAAACAAGAAGGGATGTGTGAACAAAGGCTCTTCTTTCTTGCTCAGATCTATGTCCACCTGGTCACGTATCTTATTTAGAAAGACTTCCTCTTCCGTTCTCCCCTTGAATCTGCTACCAGGTGTGGTTGAAAATGCCCACTGTGCAAGCAATATCTGATTTTGAAAAACGGTGTCCAGACACATATCCTTCATCAGTAAACACTGCTACCCTTTAGCTCCACTCTCGCGGCCTTAGTTTATGGCTCCCCGACTTTAGTACTCTTGAAATCGGCTGTGGGCCTTAAAACTGCAGAGCTACAGAGATGATGAGCACTAAACTCAAAGGTCATCCCCACGGCACTGAGAAATAAATTTCTCCTACTGAATGGTGTTCACACTGAGAGGTTTAAGTCACAGCCATGCTGCCCTCGCTCCAGTGTGCACAAACAGTCCTCACTGGGATGGAAAAGCAGAGTCCCTGTTCACTGCACACCCACTGCTATTATCACAGCCCTGCAACCCACCTCTGCCCAATGCACACAGAGGTGTCTCTAAGTCCAGTGATAAGGCATCTACAACTAACACTTAAGAGGAAGTTAGTCAGGGGGCACCTGGGTGGCTCAGTCAGTTAAGTGTCCAACTCTTGGTTTCAGTTCAGGTCATGATCTTGGGGTCTTAAGATCAAGCCCTATGTTGGGCTCCTTGCTCAGTGGGGAGTCTGCTTAAGATTCTCTCCATCTCCCTTTACCCCTCCCCCTGCTCGTTCTCTCTCTCTAAAATAAATAAATCTTTAAAAAAAAAAAAAAAAAAAAGGAGGAAGTTAGTTAGCCAAAAAGGAGCATCGTGTACTTAAAGACAGGAACAAAAAAACAAGAGGTCCAACCTCCCTGAAACCAAACTTACCTCCCACTTCTCCATTTGCTAATTCATCTAACTCACTTCCTCCTTTATTCTGACCCTCAGATTCAGATTCACAATCTAACCGATTCAGCTGGGTAATGCAATTAGTCAAAGCCTAGAAGAGAAGTAAAGGGGCATTAGAAAAAGCTTCTCAAGTAGATTTCATGACAATTAAGCATGTATTCAAGAGAATGAACTTACATTAATATTATCATCTTTGTGAGTAAGAGCTACTTCCAAATTTTTCTGAGATTTCTCAAATGCTTTGATTTGCTCACTGAGCTCAGCATGTGATTTACTCCAATCTTTGATTTCTTGCTGCAACTGAAAAGGTAAAACACATGAATTTCCAAAGGCTAGGGCTCTTTGCACTGGACACATCAGGACCATGTGAATGAGACAGGGCCATGCTACTTTCTGGCCTGTCACTATGGACTGAGGCCTTGGTGAAGGGAGAGGGGAGAGTGGCTCCTACCCTCAGAACTGCATTAAGAACATGAGAGCCATCAAGAAGTCAATCCAGTTATTGTATCCTTCAGAAAATTGCAGCCCATTCAAATAATTCACTTCCATAGGAACGGAAGAGCACATCTCACTGTCTCCCATGTCCACACTCCAGATCATGTAACCTTCCTTTGGTAAGTGAAGCAGTAATTGCTCAAAAAAGGTTTATAAATACCTAATTCTTTGGTTAAGAAGCAAATCCATCATCCCACTGAGGCTATTCAAGTTAATAATTGGTTGGTATTTGACAAGACAAAGGCTAAAAACACTCTGATAGCTCTAAGACATTGTAGAGAACAGAAAATCCAGAACAGATGGAGAATATATACATGCACTCAATTTTGGGAGCTTAAACTTTGCATATCTAAGAATAGAATTCCGCATACATGTTTCATTTCCTTAAAAACAGATCTGAGAAAAGATACTCAAGAGGTAATGATACTCAGTCCCCTAGTTCACATAATCTAGGACATCAACTTTTCTTTACCTGTTCTTTCTTCTTCTTAAGCCTAGCATTTTCTTCTTGAACCCGATGGCATTCAGACTTCACCTTCTCTTCACTAAGTTTAGCTTCATTAAGGGCAATTTGAACCTAATGCAAAATACTCCTATTAGTGAATTAATTCCAAAGGAGGGGTGTTACTTTCCCAATTAGACGTCATACAGTTTTCATTTATTGCATATTCTAGCACGTTATCAAATGTCTGCTCCTCTACAAAACTAAGACACCCTATTAACATCTTGTAGAAATTACAGGCAGCTTTACCTCTGAAAATTCTGAGGCATTCACTGAAATAACATCCTTTAACTTCTCTATAGATTTCTTGTTTTCCAATATCTGCCATGTGGAAGAAGAACACAAAAAATGTATTAGGATTTTAGTAGAAACAGTAGGATATGTGCTAAAAAGATGAAATGCTATCCCAGAGCCATCCACTATGTATCAGGTAAAAGCAGGTGATTCAGTTTTAGCCGAGGAGAAAAGTCAAGAATGTAGAGAGATGAAGAAAGAACAAAATAGGGGCGCCTGGGTGGCTCAGTCAGTTAAGCATCTGCCTTCAGCTCAGGTCATGATCCGGAGGTCCTGGGATCGAATTCCGCATCGGGCTCCCTGCTCAGCTGGGAGCCTGCTTCTCCCTCTGCCTGCACGCTATCTCTCTCTCTCTCACAAATAAATAAAATTTAAAAAAAAAAAAAAAGAAGGAAGAAAATAACTGGAGCTCTATTATGTGTCATGCACAACCTTCCTGGCTATGAGATAATGTAGTAGATGACCAGGCAGAAAGGTGAAAAAAAGCAGGAAAAAAAAAGAAAAAAGAAAAAATTTTTCAAGTAGTCCAGTTGAAACCAACGGTTTTTCCTACTGGTAGAGGAAAAAAAAAAATCCCCAAGGTCACTTTAAAAATTCTCTTGCCTGAACTAAAAATGGTTCGACTTGAGGACAAATAAACAAATCTCACTTACAGAAGAATTCCAAATAATCTGTGAAGGTGCTGCCTCCTCGAGGTGGAGCATACTCTTCACTCTTTTAACCACAGGTTGGGCGTAGGTACTCCCTTCCAAAGTGAACAGTACACCAAGAGTGGGAATGGGTAAATATGGAGTGAAGAAACCTGGCAAATACCTGGTCAGCCAGGTCACAAGCTCAACTGGGTGTGCGATACATGGGAACCCTCTGCAACTTTCCTGTAGTTCTAAAACAGTTCTAAAAGGCTTGTTTTTAAAAGGAATCATGCAAAACAAAACAAAGTACTAGAACTGTTCGACAGGGCTACGGTTTCTTAGTTGCTCTATATGTTTCAGAGGGCAGAGCCAAGCAATATGGAAATTATCCAGGGCTGAGGACAAAAATACTTCCTAGGACCATGAAAAGAACAGCGTGTGGTATTAGCATTTAAGATTCCATGAAGACAGATGGATGTAGGTTCAACTTCCCTGTGCCCCAATCTTCCTTTGGTTACAGCATGGGAAAATGCAGAGTTCAATCCATCCTACCTACAGAACAGTCTGAAAGCTAAATTACAGTTAACGCTTTGCAGCAAAACTCTTACCAAGTCCTGATTCTTGATATTCTGTTCTTTCTCAGATTCCAACATAACACGCAGATTTTTAGCTGTATCATCCAGAATGTCGTTAGTTTCTTCAAGTTTCTTGATTTTATCCTATTAAAAAAAACATCAAAATTAGTAACTACATTTTCTTTTGTTTTTAGAATGTAATCTCAAAAAGAGAAGGGATTTTTACCTTAAATTTAATTGCTTCATCAGACAGAATCATATTTTGTTTCTTGGTTTCTTGAACATGTTTCTTTGACTCCTTAATCTATATAAAATAAAGCATGCAGAATTCAGAAATATAAATCACAGGGGTATCAAAACTTATCTCTGAGTAGGTAACCCCTTAGAGAAGAAAGCTGTACTTTACACATGATGATTACTTCAGATTTGGTTTGTAGGAAATAATGAAATTTTAAAATACCGTAATAACTGAATAACACAGGAGGAAATAATTCAAGCTGGAATCATGAGGGGAAAATACTGAAATAATGAAAGAATAATTATACCTTCTGTTCATAACTTGACAATTTTTGTACAAGTTCTGCATTTTCTTTCATGATATTCTTCAACTTCTCAGAAATTTGCTGTTCAGTGACTAAAGGGGAGGGGAAATCCATAAGATTATTATGATGACTAAATAAAACTAAATTACCCAATGTATTAGCAGTATGTTATCTAGCACTATGAGGGAAAAGAACTTCTTAATATAACACTAATGCTTTTAAAAAAGCAACCTGCAGTTAATGGCAAATAAGGGTGTAAAAATACTACTAAAATAAGAAAAATATAATAAGGACCCTTCTTTCAGTGAGATTCCAATTTAAATTTATTTCAAAAATAGGAAATATAATAAAATATTTTAGCTTGATATCCTTCCCTTCATGGAGTACCTTTCTTCTTAGAAAATGTGATCATTTCAAATATATGTCACTTGCAAAAAGAAAAAGACAAAAAATACAAGCACACTGATTTACATCTCTATTCCTCAAATTATCTACTTAAATATATACTGTATCAATTAAACCATTAGCACAGGAACACTGTTCACATGCAATAAATTTGCATGAAATCAACAAAGCCAATCTGCCCCAAATCAAACTAATCATCTTCTTCCTACTCCCACAATTTGTTCCACCTCGTATCCTATCTCGGTTGGTAGTATCACCATCTACTCTGTCATCCAAGCTAGTAACCTAGGATTAGTCAAATGTTCAGGAATGAGTAAGTCAATCAGACATCAGAAGTCACTGTATCTAGTTTCTAGCTTACATAAACTCATATCTAACACCAATACTGAGGGAAGAGTATAAACAACAGAATAAGCCTAAATATTTACCTTGATATACTCTATTCTTTACCTAGAAGAAAAATAAAATTAAATTTGATGTCAAAACATTTTATTAACAGAAATACTATAGTACTATATAATATTATAGAAATATTACATACAATAGTCAAATCATAACAAAATGAAAATTTAATAACAGTTTGGTTCACTGTAATAATCCATAGGATTAAAAAATAAGAAAAGGTTGGGGTGCCTGGGTGGCTCAGATGGTTAAGCGTCTGCCTTCAGCTCAGGTTATGATCCCAGGGTCCTGGGATCGAGCCCCACATCGGGCTCCTGGCTCAGTGGGGAGCCTGCTTCTCCCTCTACCTTTGCCTCTCCCCCTGCTCATGCTCTCTTATCTCTGTCTCAAATGAATAAATAAAATCTTTAAAAAAAAATAAGAAAAGGTTAAAAAGCATTTCAAATGTGGGGCACCTGGGTGGCTCAGTCAGTTAAGCATCTGCCTTCAGCTCAGGTCATGATCCCAGGGTTCTGGGATCGAGTACCACATTGGGCTCCTTGCTCAGAGGGGAGTATGCTTCTCCCTCTACCCCTACCCCCTGCTCATGATCTCTGTCTCATGCTCTCCCTCTCTCTCAAATAAATAAAATCTTTAAAAAAAATAATTAATAATGGAAATGGGTATTTTCGTATTAAATATACTAATGCTTCTTTTACCCCAAATCATTTATTTGACAACCCCAAATAGCCAGAATGAGGTCTAAAAACAAGATCATTCAAAGAAACTCTCAGGAAACAAAATTAAAGGCATAATCTTTGTACTACGATATGTCTCTCTCCCTCACCAGAAAACATCTTTGAAATCCTATTACAAGTTGGCAACCACCTGAATTTAGAGATCTAATAATTATGATAGATCATCTGATTTTCCCAAACCCCTAAAAAAAGTGGTCATCAACCTGAAAGGGAAAGAAGACCGCTAGAGGAAAATGCACAAGCAAGAAGAAAAATGACAACTAACCTCTAAATCCTCTCTAAAGACAGCACTGAATTATAGGGTTACAAAATCTAAGCAGGGGCACCTGAGTGGCTCAGTCGGTTGAGTTCTGCCTTTGGCTCAGGTCATGATCTCAGGGTCCTGGGATCGAGCCCCAAGTCGGGCTCCCTGCTCAGCAGAGAGCCTGCTTCTCTCTCTCCCCTCCTCCCCAGTTTGTGCGCGCTCTCTCTCACAAATAAATAAAATCTCAAAAAAAATCTAAGCAGTACTCAATTTTTTTAAAAAATTGTGTCACCGAATGTCTTTGTAACCCAGAATTTATTTCCACTTTTCAAAGCTATAAATGGTAATGAGATACTCAGCTCAGTCCATAAATCATCCATGATATCTCATTATTACAGTATCTAATACCAGGTATAATAATGTTGCTATAGGAAAATGCATTCAGAGTTCCAACTGGAAAGAAATGACTGTCTTTCCCACGTAATAGCCTTGCTAATGAAACAGTAAAGCTTCTTCTCCTCTCCTCTCACCCAAATCAATAGGCAGGAGGAGGGAGGAAGAAGCAAGAAGCAGGCAAATGAGAGCAGGGACCAAAGGTTCCAAAGTCAAATGCTGAGGCTGAGAAGCAGCAGTTAGGACATAAAGCCTGCATCATCCTGTGAAAATGTAAACAGATGTTAGGATTTTTAAGAGGGGAGAAACAAGAGTGGGAAATAAAACACGTTTTCACCTTTTCCCGTTCCACTCATCCTTTCTATGCGCCCTTTCTCCTTTCATCTGAGGAAAAGTCCCATGAGGTTAGAGGACTGTTCCCAGGAATCCAAGCAAATGACCTTTCTTTTTAAGTGATTTTATCATCACTTGTGCAAGGAGAGAAAGCTTATGAACAATGATATGTCTGATAAAATTAAGAAATACTCTTAAAAAGACATGCATCCAATGCTTTGGCTACTTTAACTGTTAAGCTTCAACTGAACCTGAAAGCTTTTAATCTGCAAAGCTCATTCACACAGAATGATTTCTTTCTTGTTACGTTAGATAACTATGAAACAAAATGACATATAATACAGCCACAAGAATGAGTATGTATGAGCATGCATATATAGATAAGCACGAAAGACAAGTTCTGCACGGAAAGAGACTCTTAAGGAATAAAAATTTCATAGTGTGTCTTTGGATGCTACATAATCTGTATTTCCAAATAAAAAGATATTTTATGAGCCCAATAGCACGTGGTCAAATTAGAAAATCTGTGAAACAGATACATGTAGAAAAATACTACAAAATTACCTATCATCCTAGATAAATTTGCATGAAATTTACTATTTTGTTGTCTTGTAACATTTTTTCTATGCATGTCTGTATTTCTATATATTTACATATATAATACACAGTTTATATTTTACAGTCCTGATTTCTGGTTTTTTCCACTTACTATTAAATTGTGAGAATTTTCTGGGCCCCAGTATCTTTGAAATAACAAATTTAGAGTGACCTAGTATCTCATTATATGGATGTACAATAATTTAACAATTCCCCTACTATGGATCATTTAGTTTTCACTCTAACAAATAGTGTTTCATTGAACACCCTTATACAAGATTTTTATGCATGACTGGTTATTTCTTTAGAATAGATTAATTAGACATGGTTTTATACTATAATAAAAGGATATGAAAATGTTAAGTCTTCTGATACATATTATTTAACTGCTTTCCAAGATGGCTGTAAGAGTTCCCAGTTCTACTAGGAACATATACATGTGCCCAAGTAGGTACATATACATTTAATCTTTAGATTTTGATTTAAGATTTATAAATCGAAGTTTTCCATTAAGATTATACATGTTGTCTTGTTCACGTAAGTCTTTACCAACAAAGACTACACTGAATTATTTCACAAGGTTAGCTGAGATTATAAGCATTTGTGTTCATGTTAGTAACTGAAAAAGAAACAAAAGCGCTAGTGATTATAAAATATCTGTTGTCTTGATGAGTCAAAGTATAAGTTTAATTTACTCACAACAAGGACAGTTCTCCAGAAGAAGACGGCAAATGAACCAATTCCCAAGAAGGCAGTGATAAGTACAGGCTTCCATGGCAAGCCATAAAAATCAGGCCCAGGTTGAACATCATCAGGCAATGTAGCAACTAACTGAAACAGAAATATTGGAAATAACAAGCCATGAAGAATTTAGAACAGAACAGTCACAAAGAATCATCCACAGAAATGCTAAACCAACCTCCATAACTACTCCCCTTCAGTAGCTTCCACTGCTTCAATAAAGATGGGATACTGGCAGCCTCATATCTCGTTTGGCTTATTATGAATCTAAACGTCTTTAAGCTGAACACATATTTCCAGTTTGCAATAGGACTTACAACATCATGTTGTCTAGGACATGTCTAGAATCTCTTTGGATCAGCCTTTCTCTTAGTTGATTTCTATAACTTAAAAAGCCACATAAAACACAAAATTGAACACTCTAGAGAGATAATCAACTTGTATGGCTACAAATAAAACCAAAATGATGACAGCGAATAGCCCAAATAATGTGCTTTTCCTCTAAGATTTTAAATCTTTATTCTACCCTTATGTAAAAATAAATGCTGAGTAAGCTCGGACGGCTCCTGATAACTGGTCCAGACTGCTCTGAATTTAACTGTCTTCTACATAACGCAGTGCCTTTATTTTACATGCTTCCTCGAATACAGTTGCATTGAACACCTGCTTGCTTCTACACTTTCACTGCCCTCTACAAGCACACAAATAACTATCATACTGGCCCCACCCCACAACAGTGCCAGGGGTCACTGGAAAAGGACCCGAAGAGATCGTGACTGTCTACCAGAAAACAACATAGCGCCTGGTACAATCTAAGAAATCAGTAACAAATGAACAAGTGACGAAACCTTCTTAAAATCACTCCCCCTGGCCTCCCTGAACAGCACTGCAACGTCTTGCCTGCCTCGGGCCTGACCCACTCCAGTTCCCCCTCGACCCGTCGGCGCGCCAAGTCCGCTCACAACTCGTGTACCCGCCTGCCAGAGCTGGGGTCCCTCCCTGGGAATGGGGACCGTCACCTCCAGTAACTTGGCTATCAGGGCTGCGTAGAGGACCGACAGGGGTCCCAGAAGTTCCGAGTCCCCGGGGGAAGCGGTGACAGAAGGCACAGTGGCAGGAACTGAGTCCATTGCGTGGGGACAGCTGAGCGGAGGCGACGTTCCCCCGCGGAACAGCACTGGAGCCCACTCTTCCACCGTTTCCTCCTTCGGAAAGGGGCCGGCTGAGGAGGCGGACCCTGGGAGTGAACTTCGCCTTCCCCCGCCGCTGGTACTTTTCGCCCTACGCCTCCTGGAAAGGACGTCATCACACAATGCCCCTCGGAGGACGTAAACGTGCCTACGGAAACCGGGCCCGCAGTGGGCGGGGCCATGGCGGACCAAAGCAACGATGGAGCGAGGCGACCTGCGCAGAGGAAACTAAGGGACGCGCACTGACGGAAGCTTCACCTGCTGCAGAAGCTGGGGGAGACCGCGCCACGTAAGGGGCCCCGGGGAGAGAAACGCCCCGCTCACGCCCCTCAGGGCCGGCCTCGTGTCACTGCGTGCAGGCACCGCTCCCACTGCCCAGACGGGAGAGCAGCCTCTCCCGCCCCCGAGTAAAGACACCCCCCCGCCCCAGTCTCCAGGGCGAGGCCTTCCTGCCCTGGTATCTCCAGTGCGCCGCTCAGCTTTTTCTCTTCCCACTCCACATGCTCACTCTGTCTCACATTCCTGCTGATGCCCTGGAATAAGGCTTCTTCTAAGGAGCCATGTCAGTACCCCACCATACCCAAGGGTCCTGGATCTTATAGTTACGTGACTTGTGGAAAAGGACGAGGATTACGCATAGGCACGTTCTAAAAGCTGAAAAAACTGGGGACATTTAACCCGGAGGAAAAAGAATGTCTCTAAATCTTTAAAGGTATGTCTTCCAGTTTAATATAAAGGCAATTCGGAACAATCAAGCAAGAACAATCAGGACTCAAAGAGGAGAGCAATGGAGGGGGGGTGAGAGGGGAGGTGAAAGCAGGCTGTGCAATTAAAACAGTAAAAAACTGACCCAAGAATACAGATAGATTATGGAACAGAACAGAAAACCCAAAAATAGACCCAACTGCATTGAAAATTTGGGATACAATAAAAGTCAGGTGGGGAAAAAGACACTTTTTAATAAGTGATGTTAGTATAACTAAGCCATATGGAAAATGTTAAAATTGGATTTTTTTCATAAGGATAAATTCCGAATGATCAGAAACCTGAATGTAAAAATATGAAAACAAACAAGTACTAGAAGAGACACGGGTGAATTTCTCGATGTATTATGAGTGAGCAAAACCTTCCTAATTATGCCTCAAAATCCAAGAGAAAAGATTTGCAAACAACTACTTAAAAATAAAAAACTTGTCTAGCCCCTGCTCGCAAAAAAATGCAAAATGTCGGGGCGCCTGGGTGGCTCAGTCGTTAAGCGTCTGCTTTCGGCTCAGGTCATGATCCCAGCGTCCTGGGATTGAGCCCCGCATCGGGCTCCCTGCTCAGTGGGAAGCCTGCTTCTCCCTCTCCCACCCCCCTTGCTTGTGTTCCCTCTCTAGCTGTGTCTCTCTCTGTCAAATAAATAAAATCTTTAAAAAAAAAAAAAATGCAAAATGTCAAAAAAGTCTGACAATGACAACCAGAGAAAAAAATATATGTAACATTAGGGACAAAGGGTTAATATTCCTAAACTATAAAGAACTGTACAAGTAAACAGAGAAGAAAACAGCCTATAGAAAAAAAGAGCTGAAATAAAAGAATCAACAGTTCTCAGGAAAAGAAACAGGAATAGCTCACAAACATATGTAAACATGCTCTGCCTCCAGCTCATAATAAAAGAAATACAAATTAAACCTACACGGAGATACCATTTCTCACTTACACTGGCAAGATCTAAACCTCTGACAACATACTCAATTGGTGAGAGAATGTAGGGGAAACAAGTACTCTCACACATTGCTCATTGTTATACAAAAGGACACAACCTCTATGAATGGAAATTTAGCAACATCTCCCCAAATTACTTGTGTATTTACTTTTTGATGCAACAATCCCACCTCTAAAGATCTCAAAGATACTGTGGACACAACAAATGTTGAAAAGATATATGAACAAAACTATGTTATTCCAGCATTATTTATAATAACAAAAGACTGAAACAACCAAAATGTCCATCAATAGAAGAGTTGCTCAATACACTAAAGTATACTGTGAAAATGGAAAAAAATAAATTTTATATACTGCTAGGGTATGGTTTCCACAATGTTTCTTTTTTTAAAGGAGGGGTGGAGAAAAGTGTAGACTACTACTTTTACATAAGAAGGTAATGAGAGACAAATATGTATTTTTTATGGCTTTGACATAAAACTCACATGCAATAAACTACACATATTCAAAGTACACAATCTGTAAGTTTTGACATACGAATACATATGTGAGAACTTCATTACATTCAAACTGAACATATCCTTCACCTCCACAAGTCTCCTCATCCAAGTCTCATCCCACCTCCTGCCACTTGCTGACTGGGCCTCCCCAAGCAGAATTTCTATCATAATAGTTTGCATTTCCTACAGTTTTATATATGGAATATATAATCACCATGTATTCTACTTCTCTGGCTTATCTCACTCAGCATAGAGATTCACCCATGTTGCTGCATACATCAAAGGTTATTATTCCTTTTTATTGCTGAGTAGCATTTCATTGTATGGATCTAGCACAATTTGCTTATGTATTCAGCTGTTGATGGGCATTTGAGTTTTTTTCCAGTTTTTGGCTTTTACGAATAGAGGCACTGTGAATATTGATATACAAGTAGATGGATGTAGATGCAGAATTTTTCTCAAGGGTACATGCTTAGCAAAGGGATGGTTGGAGCATTTGACATACACCTTTCTAAGAAACTAACAACTGGTTTTCCAAGGTGATGTACCATCGTACATCCCCACCAGCAGTGTATTATTTCCAGCTTCTCCACCACTTGGTATTTTAATTTAAATCATTTTTTTAATTTTAGTCATTCTAATAAGTATGTATGATAATTCATGGTGGCTTTAATTTGCATTTCCCTGAGAAGTAATGATGTTGAACATTTTTTCATGTGCTTATTTCCTATGCACACATCTTATCTGGTGAAGTGTTAACTTTACTGGGTTACTTCTTATGAATGAGTTTTGAGAGTTCTTTATATATTCTGGTTATAAGTCCTTGTTCACATATATGCTTTGCAATGATTCTCTCCTAATCTGTGGCTTGGCCTTTTGTTCACTTAACAGTGTATTCTGAAAAGTGGAAGTTTATTTTGATGAAATCTAAATTATCAAATTTTTCTTTTATGAATCTTGCTTTTGGTGTTAAATCTAAGAAATCTTTGCTTAACTTTTTCTGTAAGTTTTATGGTTTTAGGCCTTACATTCAGTTCAATGAAGCATTTTGAGTTCATTTATGTTTATGACTGAGACATGAATCAATTTTTTGCACAGGGATATATCCAATAGTTCCAGTCCTATTTGTTGAACAGACGTCTCATTCTCCACTTGTGTTTCCACCTTTGTCAGAAGTCCATTGCCAGGTATGTATGAATCTATTTCTGGACTGTCTATTCTATTCCAGTGATTTTTTTCTGTCTATCTTATACTGATACCATGCTCTTCTAATTACCATAACTTTATTGTAAGTCTTGAAATCAGCTCATGTTTGTGTTGTTCAAGGTCCTTGGAATTTTCTATATGAATTGTACAATCAGCTTGTTTTCTACCAAAAAATCCTGAGTTTTTTTTTTTTAAAGATTTTATTATTTGATAAAGCACACAAGCAGTGGGAGCAGCAGGCAGAGGGAGGAGACTCTCCGCTGAGCAGGGAGCCCAATGCGGGGCTCAATCCCAGGACCCTGGGATCATGACCTGAGCCGAAGGCAGACGCTTAATGACTGAGCCACCCAGGCTGAGATTTTGATCAGGATTATGCTGACTCTGGGGATCAAAGTGGGGAGGTTAGTATTTGACATACTGTTTGTCATAGTGACAATATGGTAACAATATTTAGTCTTCTGACTCTCGAATAAGGTGTATCTCTCCATATTTAGGTCTTCAATTTCTATCAGCAATATTTTATAGTTTTCAATTATAAGTCTCACAGTATTGCAAGATTTATCCTTAAATACTTGGTATTTTTTGATGCTAGTGCACATGGAAGATTTTAATTTCAATTTCCAATTGTTTGTTGCTAGCATACAGAAATACAGTTGCTTTTAGATGTTAATCTTTATGTGGAAACCTTACTAAACTGTAGATTCCACCAGATTTTATTCATAGATGTTCAATATCTGCAGATAAAGACAGTTTTACTCCTTCCTTCCCAACCTGTATGCTTTTTCTTTTTCTTGCCTTAGTGCACTGTGCCCCACTATAATGTTGAACACATGTGGTGAGAGTGGACATCCTTATTTTGTTTCTGATCTTAGGGGGAAACATTCAATTATTCACCACTAAGTACGATGTTAGTAAGTTTTTCATAGAGGCTATTTTAAGCCCCCTTCTATACCTAGTTTGCTACCACTTCTTTTTTTAATATCAGTAATCAACATTTGATTTTTTCCAAAAGCTTTGTCTATCGAGCTGCATATTTGGATTTTATTTTTGAAATTTGTTAAATATGTGACTTACATTGATTTTCTAATGTTAAATGAACCATGCATTCTTGGCATAAGCCATACTTGGTCATTATGTATTATCCTTTTTGTATCTTGTTGGGCTTGATTTGCTAAAATTTTATTTAGAGTTTTTGTGCCTATGTTCATGACAGGTTCTGGTCTGTGGTTTCCTTTTCCTGTTACATCTCTGTCTGGTTTGAATTGGGAAGTATTTTCCCATCTTCAATTCTCTAGAAGAGTTTGTATAGAATTATCACTACTTCTTCCTGACAAGTTTAATTGAATTCACCAGTGAAGTCATCTGGGCCTGGAGTTTTCTTTGTAGAAAGGTTCTTAACAATAAATTCAATTTCTTTAAATAGTCATAGGCTATTTAGGTCATCTGTTAAGTAGGCTTTTGCAATTTGTCTCAGATGGAATTTCTTCATCTCATCCAAACTGTCAAATTAAGTGACGTAAATTATTCATAATATTCCCTTTTTATTGTTTTAATTTCTGTAGAACCTGTAGTGATGTTCCTGTCTGATCACAAACATTGGTTATTTGTGTCTCCTCCTTTATTTCCCTGATCACTCTGGCTAGAGGTTAATCAATTTTATTAATCTCAAAGAACCAGCTTTTGTTTTCATTGGTTTTCCTTTTGTTTCCTATTTCATTAATTTATGTTCTTTATTTCTTTTCTTCTGCTTCTTGGGAATTATCTGCTCTTTATCCTAGTCTCTAATAGTAGAAACTGAGGTCACTAATCTGAGATCTTTCTTCTTTTCTGATGTAGATAGTGCTATAAATTTCCAAGTAGTGCTTTACTGTTACTGCACAAACTTGATATGCTGTCTTCATTTTCATTCTGCTCAAAATACTGATTTCCCTTTTGATTTCTTTGACCCTTAAGTTATTCAGAAGTATGTCAGTTGGTTTCTAAATATTTGGGGACTTTCAAGAGATCTTTGTTATTGATTTCTAATTTAATTTTACTGTGGCCAGAGAACATACTTTGTATGATTTGAATCTTCTTGTATTTTTGACATTTGCTTTATGGTCCAGAATATGACTTATCTTGGTAGATGCTCCATGTGCACTCAAAAAGCATATATATTCTGCTCTTCTGGGGTGCTCTATAAATGTCAATCAGGTCAAGCTAGTTGACAGTGTTGCTCTTATCTTCTAGAACCTTATTCATATTCTGTCTAGTCTATCAATCACTGAGAGAAGGATACTGAAATCTCCAATTATATACTTATATCTGTTTTTCCATTTAGTTCTATCAATTTTTGTTTCATGTATTTTGAAGGTCTATTATTAGAAGCACAAACATTTAGGATTATGTTTGCTTGATTGACTACTTTATTCTAGAAAATAACTTTCTTTATCCCTGGTAATATACTTTCCTCTGGAATCTACTTTGGTATTAATATAGCCACTCCAGCTTTTTTTTTTCTTTTTTAACGTGAGATATCTTTTTCAATCTCTTTTTTTAGTTTTAACCTTCGTATGTTTTTTTATTTAAAGTGTGGTTCTTGAAGGCATCTAATTGGGTCTTGCTTCTTTACCCAATCCAACAATCTCTGCCTTTTAAATTGGGGTATTTAGACAAGTTCTATTTAATGTGATTACTGATATGGGTAAGTTTAAGCCTAGGCATCTTCTTTTTTTCTATTTTTCCCATCTGTTCTCTGTTTCCTTTTTACTTTTATCTGCCTTTTTTTGGATCGAGTCTTTTTTTTTTTTTTTAAGATTTTATTTATTTGTCAGAGAGATAAAGAGAGAGAGCACAAGCAGGGGGAGTGGCAGGCAGAGGGAGAGGGAGAAGCAGGCTCCCCACTGAGCAGGGAGCCTGATGCGGGACTCGATCCCAGGACCCTGGGATCATGACCTGAGCCGAAGGCAGATGCTTAACGACTGAGCCACCCAGGCGCCCAGCCATTATGTCTTTAAATATTTTTCTGAACACCTCTTCTATCCTGTCCTCCAGTGATTCCGGTTACATTTATTAGGCTGCTTGAAAGTGTCCCACAGCTCACAGGTGATCTGATCATTTTTCTTGAGTCTTTTTCCCCTATGTATTTCATTTTGGATAGCTTCTATTGCTATGCCTTCAAGTGCACTAATCTTTTCATCTACAATATCTAGTCTAGCGTTAATCCCACCCAGTATATTTATTATCTCTGGCACTGTAGTTTTCAAATCTAGAAGTTTGATCTGGGTCTTTTTTAATATCTCTCATGTCTCCACTTAGCTTTTTTAACATCCAAAATATAGTAATAATAACTATTTTAATACCCTTGCCTAATTCTAACATCTCTGGTAGTTCTTGGTTGGTTTTGATAGGTTGATTTTTCGCCTCATCATGTTTATATTTTCTTGCCTCTTTGCATTCCTGGTAACCTTTGATGGTTAATTTTATGTGTCAACTTGACGAGTTATAGAGTACCCAAATTAAACCTTCTCTTTGGGTGTGTCTGTGAGCGTGTTTCCAGGTGAGATTAGCATTTGAGAATCAGTGCACTCAGTAAAGTAGATTGCCCTTACCAGTAGGCATCATCCAGTCCATTGAGGGCCTGAACAGAGCAAAGTGCGAAAGGAATTCACCCCTTCCTGCCTGATTCCTTGAGCTGGGACATCATTTTTCTTCCACCCTTGGTACTCCTGGTTCTCAGGCCTTCAGACCATCAGCTCCCCTTTGGACTCAGCCTGAATTACACCAATGGCTTTCCTGGGTCTCCAGCTTACAGACAGCAGACTGTGGAATTTCTCAGCTTCCAACTGTGTATATGTCAATTCCTTATAATAAACCTCTTCTACCTATCTATCTATCTGTGTATGTGGGCCCCATATTGTTTTGTTTCTCTAGAGAACCTTGACTAATAGAACAAACATTCTTGAGCACTACCCTGTTTGTTCAGGTAAATTACTAAGAAATAGTTTGATTCTTTTGGCTCTTGCTTTTTTATGGCTTGTTAGGCAAGACATGAGCAGATTTAGTCTGAGGTGAGACCGTTCTGAGTACTTTATCCAATTCTCCTAGAATTATAAGGTATATCCTTGGCCTTGTGTCAGGAACTTGTGTCCCTTTAATCACTCGGACAGTTTCTCTGGCATTGAATAATTTTGTCAAACTCATATGCTGATGAATACTCAAAGAGGACCTTTCACAGATCCCAGAGGTCTCTGTGTGTAGCGCTCTCCTCTTGGTACTCAGCCCTATGAACTCTAGCTGCCTTGCTTTCCCGACTCTCAGCTCCATCTCCTCAGTTCAGGGTTCCTCACTTCTATGCTACAAATGAGGAACTCTTTCAATGCAGTAAGTAGGCATAATTGCAGCGCTCACAGCACTGGTTCCCTATCTTTCAGGCATTGCTGTCCTTTGTTACCTGATATCCAGTGTCTTGAAAATGGTTTCATTTATTTTGTCTGGGTTTTTTTTTCTTTTCAGTTGTTTCAGTAAGGAAGGTAAATAAAGCCAGAATCTTGGCTGAATGCAGAAATCATTTGCTTATTTTTAGTAAGATATTAAATAAATTTTTTTAAATTACCCATAGAGGAGGGTAACAACAGGTTTGATGGAACTGAGACGAAACCTAGACTTCTTGGAAGAGACCTTGTTTCATTCATTGGCATTAAATCTTGTAAATATGTTAGATACTTATAAAACAAAACAAAACAAAAAAAACACTGAAAAGCAATTCCTAAAAAGTACAAGCAAAAGTGAAACAGTTGACCTAATTGTGAATCAAACTGACGGCAGGACAACAGAAAGGAATTATTTTAAGCATGTACTTGATTGAGGGATAGAACTTAAAAACAAAAATAACTGCAAAACATCCTGAACACATTTTCAGTAACAAATGTGGGTGGCAGTGTTGATATTGGTATTTTTAAAATTGTTTGAATACTGTAAAATAAAATATGTTGACATCATTGAAAACTGGGATTTCCAACACCAGAGAAATAAAATACATGTGTAAGATAGGTGAGGTTAAGTAAAATCCCTCTAGCATCCTGAATTTCTTTTGGGAGTATCCATATGGCACCAAGATGAATGTTCACACACAAAAAAACTCTATGTATATCCTAGCTTTGTCCTCTGAAAAGGCCTAGAAATGATGGCCAACTCAAAAGCAATAAGCAATCTTAGTACCCAGATTGTAGTCTTTAAATACCATTTCCCATTAAAAGGGATCAAGGGCTCCCTAGAGAAATGACTCTTTCATGATCTGGGCAAGAAATGTAGAAGATAAGCCTAGAACATCTTGCCACACTAGAAAGCAAGGAAGGTATCAGTGACCACTGGATGGTGTCAAAAAGGCCCAGAAGCCAAGCTGAACAGGCTCCCACTAGCCAAAACTGAGAGAAATTGAGCACTGATAAGAGTAAGAACTACAGGGGTGCCGGGTGGCTCAGTCAGCTGAGCGTTTGCCTTCGGCTCAGGTCATGATCTCAGGGTCCTGGGATCCAGTCCCACATTGCGCTCCCTGCTCAGCAGGGAGTCTGCTTCTCCCCCTCCCTCTGCCTGCCACTCCCCCTGCTTGTGCTCTGTCAAATAAATAAATAAAATCCTTAAAAAAAAAAAAAAAAAGAACTAGATCTGATTAAAACACCCCAAATATTTTTAAATTCATGATGTCATAATGATTAGAAAGAGTTAGAAGAAACACACCAAAAAATCCCTCTGGCATCTTTTGATAAAGCCAGGAAGACAACTCATTATTTTGAAAACTATTTAAATAGAATCAAATATTTATACTGCCTGAACTATACAAACCAAATCTCAGTGTAAAGAATACTTGATTATAAACTTCTTTTTGTAGAAATATCCCAGCCTTTAAATCAAGCAGGAACAATATAATCAGCATATCAGCATTTTGCAGCCTATAATGTATTAACGGATTTAGTCAATATCACCAATGACTAGTGACATCAAAAACAGAGGGAAAGGGGTGCCTGGGTGGCTCAGTCGCTTAAGCTTCCAACTCTTGATTTCAGCTCAGGTCCTGATCTCAGGGTCATGAGATCGAACTCTGAGTTGTTTTCTATATTCAGTGTGGAATCTGCCTGAGATTCTCTCTCCTTCTCCCTCCGCCCCTCCCCCTGCTTGTGTGCATGCTCTCTCTCTTTCTCTCTCCCTCTCTAAATAAATAAATAAAATCTTTAAAAAAAAATAGAGGGACATCTAGTCATTAGATGCCTCCTGCTAAAAGTACCCATCTCCTGTTAAGTATCCTTGCCAATCAATACTGAACCTGAATCTGACTACAAATTCCCAGTAAACATAAAGAGCCAGGGAAACATGTTCAGTTATACTGGATGTGGTTAGCAAAATGCAGACCATGATAACCCCTAGAAGCCAAACAAACCTGTTTCTGCAATGAATACATTCCAACAACAACAAACAAAGAGGAGAAATCTACAGAGTAAATGATACTTGCCCTCCCACTGAAATAACTAGAGAATCAGGTAGAGAACAACTGGCAGCACACGACTATGACCCCTGAGAGAAGGAAAACAAATGAGGTGAGCCTGGAGTTCACCCAGCTTTCTACCCAGAGGCACATTCTCGACCCCAGTACAGGGAGGGAGAAACCACATGAGTCTACCAATCTCGCTGAGGCGGTGGAGACCAGTCCAGGGAGACTGAGGCACCTGAACCAGGCAGGGAAAAGCACCGGAAAGATGGGAGCTACAAAAAAAGAGTGCCAGAAATCTGCAAGGGGGTTTCCTTCAATTTTTGCTGAATCTGAAGCAGCATCTGTATAAGGTAAGATTTATAAGGTAAGATTTGAGGATGGGCAAAAAGAACATCTGCCAGGAAGCTGGAAGCTGAACAATTCCCAGAGTTAACCTGGGCCTGGAGGCAAAGAGTGTTCTAGCCAGTTAGAGCGACCTGACCCTGCTGAACGCTCAAGGCATTCAGCAGATTCCTGAAGAATCACACCTTAGGAGCAGGGCTACACTAGCTCTAGAGTAAAGACTACTATGTACACATCCCTAACAAATCTTAAAAATAAGACTAGAAAGGATCAAGCTGGTCCACAAGTAACAACAGTCTAGGCAAAGCAAACTCCCAGCACTTTTCAAGGAAGCCACTAAAAACCAGGCACTCAACAATGTAACATTCACAGCACCTAGCATCCAGCAACAATAAATCACCAGACGCCTAAAAAAAAGCAGGAAAATATGTCCCATGAGGAGGAGATAAATCAATCTCTAAAAATAGACCAAGAAGTTGCAACAAAGATGACAGAATTAATTTGCTTAAAGGAACTTTAAAGAATTATTTTGAAGTATATTAAGAATTAAAACAAAACCATGACCATACTGACAAAAGGTGGAAGATAAAAAATAGAATTAAGTGCAACCTTTAGAGCTGAAAAATAAAATATCTGAAATGAAAATTTCACTTGATGGGCTTAACCACAGATTAGATACTACAAAAGATCAATGGGTGTGAAGACAGTAACGGGAATATCTAAACAGAAGCAAAGACATAAGAGACCGAAAAACAACGAAAAAAGAACAGGGCCTCACTGACCTGTGGAACTCTATAGTGGTCTTAACATACGTGTAATTAGATTCCAAGAAGGAAAGGCAAGAGAAGAGGGATACCAAAAAATCTAAAGAAATAATGTGAAAACTCATCAAACTGTACACAGTAAGATTTTAAGTAAGATTACTTTTTTACTAAAAGTAATCATGTTTTAATTAACCTGACTTTTTTAAAAGGTGTGTTTATTCACAGATGACATGATCATCTGTCTACACAGAGAAGCCTATGAAATCGGCAAAAAAAAAAAAAAATCCTAGAACTAATAAATTTAATAAGGTATTAAGATACAAGGTCAATATACAAACACCAACTGTATTTCTATAAACAAAAAACAACTGTAAATGAGATGTAAGAAAGACACCATTTACAACATCAAAAGTCATGAAATACACAGGCATAGTAAACAATATGCATGAAACCTGCACACAGAGACTAAGGAAGTTTCTCAGCAGTGTCTTGTAGGTCTCTTACAGATCTTCTTTAGATCTAATGTGGAGATGAACTTAGTTCTTGGATTAGAAGCCTCAGTGTTTGTTGATACCAGTTCTTCTTAAACTCATCTATAGATTCAACATAGTAACAAAATCTCACCAAGTTTTTTATAGAAATTGCTGTTGGTTCTAAAATTTATACGGAAATGCAAAGAAACTGAAATAGCCAAAACAATTTTGCCAAAGAACTACCCAATTCCAAGACCTACTATAAAGCTATACTAATCAGAAAAGTGGGTTATTATCTGAGAATAGAAATATAAATCAATGAAACAGAACAGAGTCCAGAGAGACCCACAAATATGGTCAGATGATTTCAACTAAAGGTGCCAAGGTAATCTCAAGGGAAAAGAAATGCTATAGAAGCAAATGGATAGCCACAGAAGAAAAAAAATGAAATGTGACATCATTCACAAAACTTAACATGGAACAGAGACCTAAGTATGACTATAAAACTTCTGGAAGAAAACATGAGAAAATATTTGCATCTTTGGAATGGCCTATGATTCCTTAGGCAGGAAACAAAATGCACCAACCATAAAAGTAAAAATTAATAAAATGTTATTCTATCAAAATTACAAATTTGCTCTTCAAAAGCAATGTCAAGAAATTGAAAGGCCAGGACATAAACTGGAAGATATTATTCTTAATATATATCTGACAAAGGAGTTGTATCCAAAATACATGAAGAACTCTTAGACCTTAATATTTAGAAGGAAAAGAACCCAATTTAAGAAAGGGCAAGGGGCACCTGGGTGGCTCAGTCGGTTAAGCATCTGCCTTTGGCTCAGTTACAATCTCGGTCCTGGGACTGAGTCGAGTCAGGCTCCCTACTCAGCAGAGAGTCTGCTTCTCCCTCACCCTCTGCTCCCCGCCACTCATGCTCACTGTCTCTCAAATAAATATAATCTTTTTTTTTTTTTTTTTAAAGATTTTATTTATTTATTTGACAGATAGAGACACAGCGAGAGAGGGAACACAAGCAGGGGAAGTGGGAGAGGGAGAAAGCAGGCTTCCCGCTGAGCGGGGAGCCCGATGCGGGGCTCGATCCCAGGACCCTGAGATCATGACCTGAGCCGAAGGCAGACGCTTAACGACTGAGCCACCCAGGCGCCCCTCAAATAAATATAATCTTAAAAATTTAAAAAGGGGCAAAAGAGGGGCACCCAACTGGCTCAGTCAGAAGAGCACAAAACTCTTGATCTTGGGGTAATGAGTTCGAGGCCCACATTGGGTGTAGAGATTACTTAAATAAAATAAACTTTAAAAAAAGGGCAAAAAAAATAAATACATAAATTTAAAAAGGGCAAAAGATTTGAAAAGCTATTTCACAGATGAACACACAAAACATATGGCCACATGAAAAATTGCTCAACATCATAAATCATCAAGAAATATAATTAAAACCAAAAGATATGACCTACTGGAATGGCTATAATTTACAACTGATAATACCAAGTGTTAGCAAATATGTGACCAACTGGAAGCCTCCTAAGTTGCTAGTGGAAGGATAAACTGGGACAGTTACTTTGAGAACTGTTTGGCAGCTTCTTTTAAGATAAACTGACCATATGGCTAGGCAGTTTCACTCCTAGGTATGAGTCCATTTTATAATTATAATTCTACAACAGGAAAACCTACTCTATAGTGAAAAAAAAGTGTTGCCAAAAGCAGGTGGTGAGGGAGCTACACTGGGAAGGTATATGAGGAACTTGTTTGAATGAAGGAAATGTTCTGTGTCTTGGTTATGATTGTTTTTACATGAGTGAATACATTTGTTAAAACCCAATGAGGGGCGCCTGGATGGTTCAGTCAGTTATGCGTCTGCCTTCGGCTCAGGTCATGATCCCAGGGTCCTGCAATCGGGTCCCGCATCGGGCTCCTTGCTCAGCAGGTAGCCTGCTTCTCCCTCTGCCTGCCGCTCCCCCTGCTTGTGCTCTCTCTCCCTCTCTCTCTCTCTGACACATAAATGAAACCTTAAAAAAAAAAAACCTCACTGAGCTGTATTCTTAAAATGGGTACCCTTTATTGTATATAATTTATATCTGAATAAGGTTGATTTAAACAACCTACTACAACATCTGGACCTCAACAAGATCCTGATTTTAACAAGAACAATTTTTAAAAAGCAGGGGAGGGGATTTCGAATGTGCCCAACATTGGGTGATATTAAGGAATTACTGTTAAGCCGGGTAATGGGCCCATGGGTTCATTTTACAATTGTCTCTGCTTTTGTATGTTTGAAATTTTCCATGATAAAAAACACTTAAAAAAATTAAAATATAACTTCAAGTATGTTAAGGGTTACTATGTAGAAAAATAATTCAATTCTAGGAGAAGGAATCATGTGGAAGAAAATCTAGAGTCAATAAGAGAATGAATGCGCCAAGAGAGCAATCAATGAGTGGCCTTGTAAGGTTAGGATGCTCACGCTAGGAACTGCTGACACCCAGATCCCGTAACTACCTGCCAGGTTTCAGGAGAGGAAATTACTGCAATTTGTGAAGCTGGACAAGCTGCCCTCGAAGGTCCCTTCCTGCTCCAAGGTTCCATTACCTATGGATCCATGAATCTGACTTCTGGTTCAGTTTTCCTGAACAAGTCCAGCACCCCATTCCTCCCCAGCCCTACCAAATAATTATCTATTCTATCTGATACTTCACAAAAACTATTTCAAATTATTTTCCATATTCCCCAATTTTCATATATATTTGATATGCCATTTTCTTAAACCTTTTCAAAATCAGAATCACGCTTTGTACCTCTTAGAATCTTGCACTACTAACACAATACTCTGTATATACTGGGCCATCAAAATGCTTTCTTGACGGGCGCCTGGGTGGCTCAGTCGTGAAGCATCTGCCTTCAGCTCAGGTCATGATCCCGGGGTCCTGCTTCTCCCTCTCCTACTCCCCCTGCTTGTGTTCCTGCTCTCACTATATCTCTGTCAAATAAATAAATAAAATCTTAAAAAAAAAAAAAGCTTTCTTGACAACACCTTTCAAGTCAATGTTACTTTGTAACACTGTGCCCTTGTCCCTCACCACTCCTGTGTCTTCTCCCACCATCCTCCACGCAGAGACCCTGTCCTATACCACATCTGTGTCCCCCCAACCCAGGCCTAGGTCAGGGCTCTGTGCATATCCACAAAGGAAATGAATAAAGAATTCCTCCCACATTTAGAGCCTGTTAAATTTCTGAAGTGACAAGGATTCATTCTGATGATCAAATTTGAATTCTGAGACTGCTTCATCACTGAAAATTTCATTATTCTAACTGCACAGGTCATACACACCTTTACCTGGGTGGCTGTAAACCACCACAACCACAGGGAAAACTGAAAAATCTTTCCCATCCTGGTGGCCTTTCTCCTGAATTTCCCAGGTATTCAGTGTCTTTATACTGCCCTCTGACCATCCAAATGAGAAGTACACAGAGGGTGAGATCCTACAAAATGCCAAGTACTGCATTAGACATTTTATTATCAATTCATTTAATTCTTCCAACAATTGGAGTAGGTATTATCTGCATTTGGAAGATGTTTGACAGCTACACAAAGTTTAGTAATTTGCCCAAGATTCTAAATGATGAATCTGGGATTTGAAATCAGATCATCCTGGCTCAAAACTCATGCATTTTTACAGAACAGAGAAGAAAAAAAAAACAAAAAAAACCTCTTAATGATGTAATGTATGGTGATTAACATAACAATAAAAAATTAAAATACAACTCTTTCCTACACAAGTCTTGAAATAACAGAACCTAGTGGAAAAATATTTTTGTGTGGGGGAGGATACTTTCTCTGTAGGTCCAAGGACAACCTGGCCTCCAACTTCTGGAAGCTTGCTCATTCCCACAATTTACCAAGAAAAATGTCCAATTTCAACAAATACCACAAGGGGGAGCTAAGTCCTAAAAAGCTTAGCTATGCTTCCAGAAAGATTAAATGTCTCATTTAGATCATGACTCCCTTAAGAAAGATAAACCTGAATAGATACTCTGTCACAAGTAGCTCTTTCTAAGAAACAAATCTAACCACATCCCTTTCCTGCTTAAAACCTTCCAAGGATCCCCATCCCAAACAATGTAACACTACCTGTCATGATACACAACTTCCTTTAGGTTGGCCTGTCTTCCTCCAAAGACCACCCCCTCTGACTGCTCAACATCAACAAGGCTTCCTCGGCTTCCCCAAAAGGCCTTTTCTTTTGTAATAACTTCCATCTCTCTGACCATGTTATTTCTTTGGCCTAACTGCATGCCACCTCCGTCTCCCTCCTCCCAATCCTTCTATTCAGCAACACCCTGCACATCAAACTCCCATTTGTCCTTCAACTCCTGCCAAAACACATCTCAGCTAATTTCTGACCTTCTCTGCCCATCCACCCACCACGATGAATCAATTTATCCAACACATCATTCTGCCATCAGGTAAATACTTTCTGGCCATATCATGTCTCCAGTGAAAGTCTTTATCTACCTGCTGGACTAAAAGGTCCTTGAGGGGAAGAGCCATGTTTTACAGGTACATACCCAGCACTGACACATCGCAGATCCTCTCCAAGGACTGAACTGTGCTAAGAACTCATCAAATTATACACCTGTGGTTTGTTTCAGAGACTAACATCAAAGGAGCAGCACAAATTTCCATAAAGACATTTTAAGCTCTTTACTTCATGCTCAAGATCAACTCAAAAACTATAATTAATCAATACTCTATCTGAAGAAACTATGTATGTCAAACTTACCGTCTTAGTTAAATAAAATATGAATGAAGATATTAAAAGAATTGCATTTTCCAAAGGTGTGACACTTGCTGGCTCTTCAGCATTTGTTTCTAGTTGCTTTTTTGCATCAACAGCATCGACAGGACTGCTTTCTGTTGTAATTATCCCTAAAATTGAGGGTGAAAATTAGTATTTTATTTTATGCTTTAGAGTAAGACTTGTTTCTCTCCATTCAAAATACTTATTGAGTGCCCACTGAATATTAGTGGCTTCTCTTAAAGACTTATATGGTTTAAGGGCACATTGCTGGTTCAGTTGGTAGAGCATGTGACTCTTAATCTCGGGGTCGTGAGTTCGAGCCCCACATTGGGGTTAGAAATTATTTAAAAAATATTTACTAAAAAAAAAAAAAAAAGACATAGTTTTTATATGTCTTATATAAAGACTTATATAACTTATAAAGAATTATAAAAAGAAGGGGCACCTGGGTGGCTCAGTCGGTTAAGAGTCTGCCTTCGGCTCAGGTCATGATCCCAGGGTCCTGAGATTGAGCCCTGCATCCAGGTCCCTGCTCAGCAGGGAGTCTGCTTCTCCCTCTCCCTGTGCTCCTCCCCCCTGCTTGTACTCTCTCTCTCTCTCAAATAAAATCTTTAAAAAAAAGAATTATAAAGAGAACAAAATTCAGAAGGCCCATTAGAGCCATCATACCCTTCCATTATGAAATGAACATATCTCCAACACCATCTACCCCTCACCAAACCCCTCCATCATGTCCCTGGCAAAGCAACTGCTACCTGGACAATATTCAGTCATGGGAATTGAGAAAAGCAGAATTTTATGTTTTTTCCACCCAGACACAGTTGCATTTAACAAACATTCATTTAACAAACACAGTGCTGGTGAAGCACTGTGTTAGAAACTTCAGGCAAACGATGAATAGAAAAGTCTCCGTTTGCAGACCTGCAGGTGGGATACACCAGTGTTTAGCCCGGTGTCTGGCACATGGCAGGCACTCAGTGATTGCTTACCGACAGAGGAATGACAGCTACACAAAAGAGAATATGGGAAATGCCCAGAGACACTAACGGGTACTGCTTACAGGGAGGGGACTGGCCTGGAGCTCTGCATAAGAGGTAGGATTCCAGCACTGCCTGAAAGGGTTTCACCTGAGGAGGTGGTGGAGAGGGGATTTCAGTTTGAATTACTTGAGTCTGGGACACATCTTATAAACCTCTAGGAGTTCAACAAGCAATTAGTGATGGGTGGAGTAGGGGCCTCTCGTGTCTCTTCCAACCAGAAGATTCCATTCACTATTGATCTATGAATCTGACCTTGGGAAAGTGTTCCCGGTCAGGTAAGCATCTCTGTGTCTGAGATGTATGAAGGGATATTTGGGAAGATGAGCCTGCAAAGGCAGCTGAAGTCATTTTGTGACAGACCTTAAAGGACAGGGCAAAAAAATCTGTTTTTAATTCTGCAAGCAGAACTTTTCCTAGCCCTGAAAGTTTTTGAGCCAGAGAATAACAAGACTTCGTGGTGTATGATTCATTTTCAACAAGCAGAATCTTTTTGATTTAAAGGAGTTTAGAACGAGAGAGGACACATGAATGCAATATCCTCTGGAACACAGGAGACCTCTGATACGTCATTTCTTCTCAAATCTGCAGAATTCCTCCCCATGCTGTGGCTTCTCCCATACTCTGGAGAGAGATGGGGGGTCCACCCAGTTCTACCGGTTCTCACAGTATCCCAGGGTAACGCTGCAGCCGTGGTTAGAGACCACGACCTCTAAGAACACAAACACGGCAATGGAATCACGCCACCACAGTGGACTCGTGAAATAACACGATTAGCTCTTCTTCATTAAAAACCTATTGATACCATTATCGGGGTTGTATTTTTGTTTTAAACATCTTCCTCAATTCAAGTGAAATGAGTTGCTCTCCATGAGTGTTTGCTGTGCTCTGTGATGGAAGTCCTATTCACCGGCCACACCGGACCACCACCCATTGCAAAGTTCTCTGTACTCTTCCCTACAGTATAAAGATACCTAGGCATAAATTTCCCCTTCACTGTTTTTAAGAAGGTAAAAGAGCTAAGCCACACTGTATTCTACTGGGGGCAGGGCGGGGTGGAGGGGACTTAGGAGTGGGGAGAAAACACGCAATTTGTGAGCTTTAACACAGTGGTTCTCAAACTTTCAACGGATCCGAATTTCCTGGAGGGCTTGTTAAACACAGCTTGCTGGTCTCCTCCCCCAGAGTTTCTGATGCCTCTGGTCTGGTTGAAAACTACTGTTTTAGAACATAAGGTTTTTTAAGAATAATATTTTAGATTAAAATTATTCACATAAGTAATGACAGCCAAACAGTGGTTTTTGGTTACAGTCTCTGGCCTTTTTCCTACTGCTGATCTCCATCCGCCTCAACTCCTGCTTTTCTTTCCCTTCTGGGGTTTCTTGTTTTCTAAACTCACTCATGCCTGTATTATTCTCCCTTCTGATTTCCCACCTTTAAGAACAAATGTCCAGAGGCGCCTGGCTGGCTCAGTTGGTAGAGCATTTGACTCTTGATCTTGGGGTCATGAGTCTGAGCACCACGGGTGCAGAAATCACTTAAATAAATAAATAATTTAAAGGCGGGGGGGGGGGGAATGTCCTAGAAGCTCTTCTTTATGAGACATACCTACACTTTGTAGAGAAAAATCTGCAAGCTTTACCTGGGTCTTCGTCCTTCGCAGTATTTGGCTGCCGCGGCACTTCTGAGCCACCCCGGTCACCACTCACAGGTTGACCCAGCTGGCTGGGCTCTGTGAGGATCTCTACCTTAAGGTCCTCTGCGCTATCTTGTGGGAAATTGTCCTCTGCGTTATCTTGTGGGAAACTGTCTTCAAGGTGCGGCTGCAGCCCTGCAGGGAAGAAGCGTGCCCTGGGCTGGCAAAGCCGGCTGACACTGCCCACTCCACCCTTCCCCCCAGGCAGCTCTCCAACACCGTCCACCCCCGGGCGCTTCAGTACCGCCCTCCACATGCGAGTATCCCAGGGAGCACAAGTGAGCAGGAAAGGAAGAGTTTCAGCTGCTCTTATCTCACTTCACCGATGGCTAAAATTTATAAAGAAACCCTCGTTCCAAGTATTTTATAAACAAACACATTTATGGTAGGGTCTTCAATAACCTAACTTTCCTGGACAAACCAACACATGCTCACACAGATAAAGGTACAGAAGAGAATTCCAGTCAAGTGCAGAAATACCAAGCATCTACTCCACACAGAAAGAACATGAACTCTTTCATACATATGCATGCTTATTTCACAGAACTAGCACAGAGGAGGGCATTATGTACATAGGCAGTCTGCTGAAGTACCACTCAAATATTTTCAGGGTATGTCTAATTGTCAAAAAGAGGGAACCCATTTCTTTCCCCAAGAGGCTCAGGGCAGCAAAGATGAATGTCTTTAAAGCCTCATGGTTTACCCTGAAAATTCATAAGAGTTTTGCATTCTAATGCAAAACAGATCTGCTTTGATTACACACAAAAATGTTCCCCTCCCCAAATTCTCAGGAAAAATTGGCCCTCTGGGAATATACATATATTCTGTGACTTTATGTCCCTGTGGTACTTTACCATAAGCCTCAGCTCAAATACCTTAGTCTGAAAAGCATGGGGACACAGAATAGGGCACGGAACTAGGAATCAGGTTATATTAGGATCCTGGCTCAGGGTCAATTCAATCACTATTTACGGGAAGGCTTCTATGTGGCAAGTGCTGTGTTTAGAAAGCTCTGCATCCTGGTTCAGTCACTGATTAATCTGAATGCAAGAATCCTGGGCCCAGTAGAATTTAACTGACCTAAGTGCTCCAAAGAGGCAAGAAAGACCATGACACCCACAAAAGATGAAAACAGGGACAGGTGGGGGGGGGGTGAAGAAACTCAGGCATGGCATCAATTTAAACATTATGCCAGGGGTGCCCGGGTGACTCAGTCGTTAAGCGTCCAACTCTTGGTTTCAGCTCAGGTCGTGATCTCAGGGTCGTGGGGCTCAATCCCATGAGCTCGTCAGGCTCCAAGCTCAACCTGGAGTCTGCTTGAGATTCTCTCCCTCTGCCCCTCCCCCTGCTCGCTCTCTAAAATAAATCTTTTTTAAAATAAATAAATAAATAAATAATAAACATTATGCCAACTAATCCTTGGTCAGAGAGCAGTTACTTTGTGCTTAAGAAACTGTGTTCCAAAGAGCCCTTTCAGAGGCTTCCAGTTATGGAATAACTTACAGGGATGAGAGGCAGAGCATAGGGAATCTAGTCCGTGGTGTTGTGAAAGTCTTGTATGGTGACAGATGGGAGCTCCGCGTGCAGTGAGCAGAGCAGTGTACAGACCTGCCGAATCGCTTTGTCGCACACCTGGAACTAATGTGACACTGTGTGTCAACTACACGTCACTCAGGGTGCCTGGCTGGCTGAGACAGAAGAACATGCAACTCCTGACCTTAGCGTCATGAGTTCAAGCCTCCACGCTGGGCGTAGAGCTTACTTGAAAAGAAAAAGTTTCCTTTTGAAAACGCTACCAGTCTCAACTGTCCAAAGGGGAAAAGAGAGTGAGAAATCCTTACCGACGCTCCCACCTGAAAGAAGGCAGGAAGGGACACGTGGATGTCACAGTGCTGTTGTCCCTTACCTTCAGGCACACTGTAAACTGGACAGAGCTTTACAAATAAGGCAGGAGGCACTTCAGCAGCGCCCCCTGCCCCCCCCGCGCCCCCCACTTCTCCGGCGCCCCCACGAGGCCACAGGCGGGCACTTTACCTTCCGTGGAGCCGCCCCAGCCTTCCCGGGGGAGCTGTGCCACGGTCAGCGGTGCAGTGTCCTCCACGGCGGAGTGTTTGTACCTGACGAAATAGATCAGGTCTTGAATATCGTCTAGTACCGCTGCCTCTTCGAATATGTTATCTTCCTTCACTCCCAGATCCCTGTTTGCGGTTACACGGGAATCAAGCATTTTCTCTGCTACACTCAGAATGTGTGACTCGGAGGCACGGAAGACCTTATCCAGGACTTTTTCCACATTATAGGGCAGGCTCTCCTGCTGTGCAGACTTCAGCTTTAACGACATCTCGTGGAACATGGCTTCCAGCTCATGGACGTTAAAGTACTTCCGGAACCTCTGCAGAGACTGCTGTTCTTTAAAGAAGCTGCCGATTATAGGCAGGTCCTTCACATCACGGCTGTGCGCCCGCTTCCCCGCTGTATGTGGCGCCCAGTGTGGCCGGGCATCTTTGTGCTCCTCGGTGGCAGACCCCCGGCTCTCTGTGTCTGCGAGCCTCTCAAAGTCCCCCTGGTCCTCTTCCGAGAGTTCACCTACCCCAGGCTTCTGTACGGATTCCTCAGGGCTGTCTTCTTGAAAATTATCAGTATCTTGATTCTGAAACATTTCACCCAACCCTAAAGTCTGATTTTTTTTGTCAGGAGAGTCCCTTACTTCAGGTGCTCGCTGTGCTTTCTGAGCTACAAGAGGGTTTTCTGTTTCCACCACCCGGCTACCTGCTTCCCTGGCCCCTGTGTCTACCCCTTCGCCCAAAGTTTCTCTTTTTCTCTCAATTTCCAAAATATTACTGGTTTCTTCTTTGCTTCCTTCTGTTTCTGCATCAGGATTAATGGGGCCTAAACCAGCTCTTGCAGGGGCCTGCGGATTAACATCTAGCTGCCCGCGCTGGATCTCAGGGCTTTGTTCTTTAGACTGTTTTGCACTTAGAGCATTTTCATCCTCCAGGAGTTCTTCCGGGCTGTAATTGTCATCTGCCTCTGGTTGCTCAGTTTGGAAACCTGGGCCTTCCAGGCCATCTGTCTGGCCTGTTGCCTCCACTTCCCGCAAGCCCGCCAGGGGCTTGTGAGCAGCAAACTCTTCACCTGAGGAGTCCTCTTTGACCTCCTCCTTGGAGAGCCTTATCTTCTCATCCATCTGCTTACTGCGGCTAGCAACCTCTTCTCTTCCTTGTGGCCAAGAAAGATTTCTTCCCAAAATGGGGCCCTCTTCTTCCGGTTCTCTTGGCAAACCAATTTCATCCAGAGGGGAGGGTCTAGGTTGATTCTGAGTCTTAAGAAGCTGTTCCTCTTTAAATTCCTCACTTGGATGCTCCACCGAGAGCGTGTGTGGTTTTGATCCACTTACTAAAACGTGTACTTCTTCCACATTGTCTTTGGATGCATTACGCTGATTACCTCCCAGCGGTGGTGCAATATCCACAGATTCCTGTCCAATCTTTTCCTCGTTCACTTGACTCCCTGAAGCTTTAGGTACTGGTTCATGTTCTAAGCCGCCTCCCAAAATCTGCTCTCCAGGCTTTTCTTCAGGGAGCATTCCTTTTGAAATATGAACAGCTGCTCCTTTTAGGTCATTTTCTTTGTTATCGAAGGCTGACTCCAACATTTCTTTACCCTTTCCAGCAGATGGCAAAGAGCCAGGGTCACTGCTTTGAGGAGAACTGTGTGCAGTCATGCCTTCCTGCTTCTCCTCCTCCAACCCCATCTCAGCCTGTGCCAGGCCCCTATTGGATTCCGCAACTTTCGTCCCTTTTTCTGTAATATGAATTTCCGGGTCTTTTTCATTATTTGTTTTAGGGACATCTACAGTCAAAAGATGATCTTCTGCCTTTTTAGGGTCAATGTAATCCGTGGCTGATCGTGGTTTCCCCCACTTGCTATCTGGGACAAACGCATCATCACCTTCCTTTCCTTCCTCTGAATCAGAACTCCCTAAATCCACACCTGTTTGTCTGTCACCTTCTGTGAAAGAGAAGATAGTATCCTCCCAGGTTGTTAGTATGTTTTTATCATAGTTTTTGATGCCAGGGGGCTGCGTTGCCTCAACTTTATCCTCTTCGTTTGAACTCTGCTCTCTATCTGATGAGTATTTCTCAACTCCAGACTTCACTGGAGTTTTCACATCTTCTCCGCCATGAGTGAAGGTCAGTAACGGCAGCTCATCAAAGTTTTCTTCGTTCTCCTCCTCTTCCTTGCCAACTGTGTAATACTCAGTATCCAATTCCTCATCAAAATCATCTTCTAATGAAGTAACAAGTCTGGTTGTCTCGTCATCAGATACAAGTGCATCAGCAGTTGAGCCAAATTTGGTTTTTAAGTCCAGAGTCATTTCTTTTTTCAAAAGTTTGTAAGCATCAATCTTCTCCTGTTCACTCGAGACCTGAGAACCATTGCTGGTTTTGTTGTTTTCACTTTCTGGCACTTTTAGTTTATCCTGTAGCATTTCCTCAAAAGGTTCAAATGAAGATGGGTCTCCCTGAGCATGACCTGCTTGACTGTTTACATGGGGGTGGTTCTTCTGAGCCCCAGATCCTTCCTTGAGTTCCTTAGTATTTTCTGAGAAGACACTTTCACTCTCCTCTGAGTTAACTTCTACTAGTTCGGGTTCAAGGTCGCTTTCCTCAAATACTTCAGGAGGGGTGTCCTCACGCTGAGGTTTTTCCATAGCTTTCTCAGAATCTCCAGTTGCAGAATTATACAATTCCAAAAATCCTAAAAGTTCTTCTACATTATAATTATCAAAATCATCTCTTCCCCCATCAAAACAAACAAAATCTGTCTCCTGCAAGAGAAAAAAAAAAAAAAGTTAGCATGTCACTAAGTATAAGAGCAAACTCTTACCCATGCTAGTGACAGAGATAATCTCAAATTGGCTCTGGAGGGGGTTCCGTGTCTACCTTGGGCAACAACTCTTCTTGGGTAGTGAAGGGATATAGAAGCTAGAATCCACTTTTCCCTGGTTCCCTGCTTCCATGGAGAAGGACTCCTACCTGAGTACTACTCCTGGCTGCCCTTCACTGTCTCTTCCCCAGGGGAAACATGATTCATGTGGCTGGTGCCTTTGCTCTATACCATCCCTGTTTTCTGTTTGGGGGACCTGCTGGAGGGAACACACATCCTCTCCCCCACCATGCTGACAGTTTTACAGGGACAGTCCTCCAGGGGTGGCCCCCCATTAGCTAGCTCTGTCTGTGGCTGGGCAGTTGGTCTTATTCTAGACTACAAAGTTAGAAAGCCCACTATTTCTGCAACCTGAGCCATGTTCACTGAAAAGCTTTATCAATAAATAATAGTGACAATTTGGTCTCCATGTGCCCGACTCCTGGGTCTCTCAATTTGTTCTGAGCACAAGTAGAGAAAACACAGGGTGTCATTTATTGGGTCCCCCAACTCCCAATATCTATGCCTGATGTTCTGGGAATTCATCTCATGATAATATGTGCAGAAGAAGCTGGAAGACCACCAGCTTCCCTATCACTGTGCCCTCCAGGCTGTACTTCTGTTTACCCCACTAGAGACAGGCAAAATCACCTTGCTGTCAGGATCTAAGTCTACACAGATTTTTTTGGCTCATATTTTCTTTAGATTGGAAAAGACAAATCAGCTTAGGAAGTATCTTATTAAAACACAGAGGCATGGGAACTAAACACTTAAAGGCACGAAGAAGGGTGTCAAGGGGGCTCCCCACTTAATTCTTACCTCAAATACAACCTGAAAACAAGATTCAGTAAGGAATATACTCTACTCTAAATCAGGGTTCTAGATGTCATTAAGATCTGCTTTCAGAACTATCCATAAATCTATATTCTTCCTTTCCTCCAATAATAAGCAAATTGACATAAAAGGGGCCATACACAGAGGGAAAGTTAAAAGCCAACAAAGATAATTCTCTTCTCCTAACTAAACTTTCACAAAAGTCTGAGGAGCCCTGACCAGTGCAGTAGGGATGGATGATTTCTTCTTTTCACCACATGTGTTTCCACGCTATTTTCTTAATACTGAGGGAAGCGTGCAGTGGGAGGTACAGAAAGAAGGCAGACTCCCCAACTAGTGAGGTCACTGTGACCAATGAACTGCCGTCTCACACCTATATCCTGGGGAGTCTCTTCATTAGGAATGAGGCCAGACAGGTAATGGGCTGATTTTATGACCCTTGCGATTATCGAGAAATGTTAAGAACAGCACTGGCTCTAAGACTCCATATATTCTGCCAATCTCATCTAAGAATACCTCTAGGACAGCAGCTTGCATGTTCCGCAGCACTGCAAAGAACTGCTCAAGGATGCTTGAATGAAAGTGAGCGTCAATTACTATAAATTTTAAAACTCCAGAAAATAATCAGCAGGACTAAGGATCCCAGAACACAAAATTCTCATCATCACAGAGCTGTCAGTGCATTCAGATGAATGCTTTATAGGGTGGGCAGTCAGTACTGTGCAGATCTGAGACTAGACTCCTCCAAATCTCTCAAATTCCCTACAGCATAACTATAACCCCTGAAATCACTGAAGACTCAGTGATAAGAAAACCATGGTAAACTGGCATTTGTGGCCTAGTACATAATGTAGGGTTTAATTTCACCTGATTTCTCTATACTTAAAATGTCTAAGAGCTATTCAATGAGTGGTTTTCTGATTGAGATACCTTCTCCTTTTGCTTCTAAAAAGATTTACCTCTTGGGGTGCCTGGGTGGCTCAGTCGGTTAAGCCTCTGACTCTTGATTTCGGCTCAGGTCATGATCTCAGGGTCATGAAATCGAGCCCTGTGTCGGGCTCCGCGCTCAGCGCGGAGTCTGCTTGAGTTTCTCTCCTTCTCCCTCTGCCCCTCCCCCTGCTCGCGCTTGCTCGCTCTCTAAAATAAATAAACATATTTTTTTAAAAATCTTAAAAAAATAAAAAGATTTACCTCTGAAACTTAATCACTAAGAAGATATTGAATTCTTAATTTTTTCTTCATATAAAGCAGCAAAGAAAAACCCTATATAAGAGTACACATATTAGACAACTACCAAATAATGATATATAATCTCCTATAAATTCTTTTCAAACTTTTCTTTCTTCTTTTTTCTATTTTTAAAGGTAATCTGATTCTAAATTAAAACTTGATACACACATGTGAACTTGGTTTTTGTTTTTTTTTTTTGAACTTGGTTTTTTCTGACCAAAACACAAAGACTTTCAAAAATCATTAACTGACTATCACTGATGAATTTGAAAGGCAATTTATAATTAAGAACCAAAAAAAGTCCATAACTTACATCTGTTGGAACTTGTAGCTCCTCTTTAGTATATTCATGGACTACTTGGATTAAATCCTTCGGAAAATATCCAAAAATACGCCCAACCTATATGAAAGAATAGGCAAAAGAAACAAACACCAATCAAAATTCTGTATAAGAAATACAAATGACAGACTTCTTAGTAGTGACAGGAAATAGATAGGTAGGTAGGCATAACCACAAGAGACAGATAGTTGCTATTATGATTACACAGATTATTCCAATGAAAATTAAGTATAGAATATCTTAAAGCCAACTTTTCTAAAACCACTGAGGCTTCCTTTCAACATGCAACTTAATTCTAAACACAGAGCACATAAAGTTATATTTCTGAAGTAGATAAAAGACCTACATAAGAGAAAGTTATTGTATATTTTGTGATTAAAACTATGCAAATCAGGGGCACCTGGCTGGCTCAGTCAGAAGAGCATGCGACTCTTGATCTCGGGATCGTGAGTTTGAGCCCCATGCTGGGTAAAGAGATTACTCAAAAATAAAAATCTTTAAAAAAAAACAAACCTGCAAATCAAAGCTGGTTAGAAACACAATTGCAAATAACCTCTAGCAATAATTTACCTGCACATTTCACAGCTTTGCTCATCAACTGGTACACTTAGAAGTCTTTCTTAAACCAATAAACAGCCATGAAAATTAAGTAAAAAGAATATAAAATTGCTAAAATGTGTGATCACTATGACAAAAAGCAAATATTTATTGATAGAATGGGCTGTAGTAGCTTATTTAAAAACTAGATTTTCCAGTATTTGGGGGAGAAAGTAAAATTCATACTAATGTATACATCAAGCTTTAGTTTCATGCAAAGTAAACCTCTAGAGAAAATAACCCCATTTACCTACAGCACTAACAGCTAAAATACATAAAGTGTGTCTTCTTGAGATGCATACACTGTCTTCTACTGGCTACATCTGAAATGGAAAGCAGATCTCTCCGAAGGAGGCTGATAGGCAGATCCAATGCACCAAAGGAGAAAAAGGCTATCTTATCACCAACTCCTAAAATATCCTCATTAGGAGTGCTGTTGTTATGCCTGGCAAATATGTGAAAGCCAGTCTGAGTACTAGAATACGGTCTTGAAGATTAGATAAGACAGAGCAATTAAAAACTGCTACACTGGCAGTTAAAATCTAGAACTCTAAGAAACCCAAAAAGGCTGCAGAACAAAAACTAAAAAACAGAAACAAGAATCATTTTGAAAACGAAGGGGAGAGAGTTTTTAATTTCCTAAAATATAAGTTTCATGAAATAAGAGGAGAGACTGAGGGAAAATATACTTTTTTTCCTTTTCAGGAAAATTTTATTAAGAGAAAATCTGGGAAAGGGAGAGAAATCAGAAATATATGGAAAAAGGAAATAAATTTGTCTTTGTGTAGTCTCGGTCCATTGACCGAGGTCAATAGGTCATATAGGTCATATAAATCGGACCATAGGTCATATAAAACTCCATATTTTGGGGGTACCTGGCTGGCTTAGTCAGTAGAGCGTGTGAGTCTTGATCTGAGGATTGTGGGTTCAAGCCCCATGTTGGGTACAGAGATTACTAAAAATAATAAAATCTTAAGAAAAAAAAACCTCCGTATTTTTACACTGGGGGGTGGTATTCTGTGCTTCAGGATCTGACAAAAAGGGGTTCAGAATCATGGACCCTCAGGACTGGAAGTAAGCTTTAGATCTAATTTTGCTTCCATACACCATCCCTGCCAAGGAACTATTAATTTGATTGCGGGGGTGGGGAAGAAGTAGAACATTTGTTCAAGAGAATAAATTCTGTATAAGCTACCATCAGGACACATGTAAATAAGTGCCACTACCCTGAAAGAAAATATTCAAAAGGAAGATGGGTAAGACATGGGCCCTTCTGTTACGGAGCTTATGACTTTACAGGAGCAAAGACAGTACACACACCAACTGCAAGACAAGGCAGTAAAAGGGATGCCACGTAAGCAGTGCAAACAAAGTGCCACCTGGACAATCATCAAACAGCACAGAGCCCTCTGGCTAGGGTGCTAGAGCAGTGCCTCCCTAAGACGGCAACAGGAGAGGTGACCGTGGCCATAAGAAAATGCAAGTCGAGCTCACGTACCAAATGCTCCAACTTAACCACCTCACTGTACATAAAACGTGCAGCCTAGGTATTGAGAAAAAACTTTCCAAGAGTAAAGATTATCAGGAAATCTAATGTGGTCGACTTGAAGGAAACAGAACAGATCCTTCTTTGTATCTAGTGATTCAATCAGGATTCTGCCCAAATTACAAGGGCTGAACCTGACCGGTTAGTTGGTCTTTCAAGATTCCTCCCTAGGAATCTGGAACACCAACAAAATGAATCTGTTTTTCCCTGTGTAGGTTTCTCAAGCCTTATTTTCTGTTGTTTGGTATCTTATTGATAGTAAAAGTTTTCACAGTGGAGACTGGGTATTTCTGGAAGTCTGAACAACCCTAAGGACATCAAAAACTCTTACAACTTTCAGTAAGTAAACAGTCCACACATCACACTTTTTAGAAAAGAAAGGACAAGAACTCATAAGCCTCTCAAGTCTGGTCACTGCTAGGGAATCTCCTCATTAAAACCATCAAAAGCATGAGCATTATTTACAACAGCCAATGGGGCGCCTGGGTGGCTCAATCAGTTGAGCATCAATCTTGGTTTTGGCTGAGGTCATGATCTCAGGGTCATGGGATCAAGCTCCACATAGGGCTCCACACTCAGCGTAAAGTGTGCTTGTCCCTCTCCCTCCCCCTCTGTCCCTCCCCCTGTGAGTGCACTCTCTTGATATCTATCTAAATAAATAAAATCTTACAATAGCCAAATGTGGAAGCAACCCAAGTGTCCACCAATTGAGGAGTAGACATAGATGTGGTACACACAGACATGCACACAGACACACAGACACGCACACAGACACACACACACACTGGAATATTACTTGGTCATAAAAAAGAATGAAATCTTGCCATTTGCAACGACATGGATGGACCTAAAAGGTATAATGCTAAGAAAAATAAGTTGGCCAGAGAACGATAAATGCCATATGATTTCACTCACATGTGAAATTTAAGAAACAAAACAAAGAAAAAAGGAGACAAAAAAACAGACACTTGAATACAGAGAACAAACTGGTGGGTGCCACAGGGGAGGTGGGTGGAAGAATGGGTGAAATAGGTACAGGGGATTAAGAGTACTCTTGTGGTGATGAGCACTGAGTAGCACATAGAACTGTGGAGTTCCTACATTGTACACCTGAAACTAATAGAACAAAGTTAATTATACTTGAACAAAAAATTTTTTTTAAAAATCAGAGCATGATGGAGTCACTGGTTTCCACGTCTGTCATCAGGGCACCCTGAAACCGGCTGGGAAGAGAGCAGCTGGGGGAAGCTCCAGGAGCAAGTGTCTGAAGAGCAGGAAAAGGATGACGCAGAAGTTGCAAACAAAACAAGGAAACAAAAAACACACAATGAAAAGGACATTTTGCTTTTTTAACGGACGAGTAACAGTACATATGATTAGGTAACTGTTCCCAGAGCTGCCCATCTTTCACAAATATTAATAACTTAGAAAAAAATACACATACAATCAACTTTAAACAGGAACACGTGAAACACTGTCCCGCAAAAAGTTTACAGGATTAAGTCTAATGCTCGCGAACCCTTCTGTTGTGAAGCAATGAAGTTCAGAATTTTCAGGTTTCGCCACTACAACCTTTCCTATGGATGGAGCATCCACCGCTGATAAGGCCTCGAACTTACTGCTGAGAAGCAACAACCAGAAGCAGTTGTTTTGTTTAAGGAACAGAGCAGAGCCCCTACCCGGGGCCAGACCTGATGCCTGCTGGGGACACACAGACACCTTCTGTTTTCCCAGTCTAGCAGAGAGGACAAGTTAACTCCATCTAAGACCCCAGGAAACAGTTATCTCCATCCACAGTGAGAAACAAGCCAATAAAAAGTAAGAAGATAAAGTATGTCAAATTTGTACTTACACTTCCGGCCCAAACTTCAGGAGGTCTCCCTGCCAGTTTATAGTAGACATACACAGGGTCACCTTTTTTAAAACTCACAAAACGACAATCTGGGCCTGTAAAATCTTCGAGAGCCTCACCCCGGTACATTAACACTGTAGGTAAAAGATGGGGCGGGGTGGGGGGAGAGAGAAACAGGTATCAGGATTCAACTTTCACAGTCCAAACTGCTTTATCAGGCAACAGGAGCGTATCCTCCATTCTGTAAACAACAATCAAGTTTCTCCAGTACTCTCTGGAATCAATCGCTTTCAATTCACAGGCTCCAAGTATCTAAACTCTAGAGCTTTATCATTATATATCATCCCCTACAAGCAGACAGGAGAGACGGCCACTTTCCCTGTTTTTCTCTATGGATAAACAAAAAGCAATGAGTCCACCGCCACACAGAGTTGGTGTCAAGAGAAATTCTTGGTCTCCTCTCTAACCTTCTTGTCTTCAATCTCTGCTGTTTCGTAATCATAAAAAGCTTCATGGCACAACTGAATAAATTCAAGTACAGATGCTGGCTGGCTTAAGCATGGCCGCATGAAGAGGTAACAGGGAGCTGGGGAGAGCACCCAGGAACCCCCAAAGGGGCAATTAACTTGAACTAACACTAAAAGGCCCTATTGTTAAGTGGCTGTAAACTGCTACCATGCAGGAGTAAACACTGCCGACTTCATCTGAAGCCATGCTGATCTCCCTGTACGGTATCTGGATAAATTAACGGGAAAGGACATCACGTCCTATTACCAGTCCAATCACATGACAGGGTAATGTGAAATTATCATGAAAATAATGTTCACTGTACCCAACATTCCGAAGGGAAGATACCCTTATTTATTAATGTCTATACACAAAATCACAAGTGGGCATCACAATGTTGCAGGGACAAGCAAAACTATGAGAATTGTTCAGTAGTTACCTTCAATCTTAAAATGCAGGACTTAAATCACACTTGATCTAGAAACTAGTAGAAGCAGCATTTTTCTTTTTGTTGGCCAACTACACAGTTTCTGATATAAGATGAAATGGACAATAGATACAATAGTAGAGAAAAGAAGGGTGACATGGAAAGAACACTTTTTCTTAAAGCCAGTGAGCCATAAATACATTAAAATGTATCTTTAAATATATATTTGAGGGACGAACAGATAGATTTGAGGGCGGTTATTTGGATTTTGAAGCTAAAATCCGATTACTTTAATACATGTCAGCATCCTAATTCAGATATAACTAGGGGAAAAGGCCAGGTTGAAGGTGATGGGACAATTTAAGATTGAGGATTCTATCGCAACTGGAAATGGCCATGTTTCTTTTGTTTCCCCCTTAGAAGAGATCACTGAAAAACTGTAACAATAAATTAGATGACATTACCGCACACTGTGAAACAACTTTCTGAAAAGTACAGGACAGCTCTCTCACTCACACACCTTACTAGATACTTTATGCAACACACAGTCTCCTACCCTTCTGGGCTGCCGCCTGTTGTGTTTTGGTTCTGTTTGGACACATGCCATTCTCAACTTATGTGACAAGTAAGGGCCCTTTCAACACCATGTCTCCATGCTGGGGAAGCATCAGCGATGTGATTCTCCAGCTAACTGGTTTTGAGGAACCCAAGTAGCGGAGTGCTTGAAAGCAAAGAAGGGCAAATATTTTGTCTTAGCCAACCCTGCTTGCTAATCATCTGGGTTTGCGCACAGAAAACTGAAGGGGAAAAGTGTGGAAGTTGCTCCACTTTCGTAGTATTGATTTGCTTCAGCCCTAGGTTACCTCTAGGAATGGCTTAACACAAAGATGCCTCCTCGCTTCCTGTTCAGGGTGTTGCGGTAATACAAACTCTTCCAACTATGAAGTTTGTTTTTGAATAGCACCGATTTGAATATAAATAGCTAAACTGTAGGCATACGGCCTTTTCAGCATGAACATTTTTTATATGTACTGTTTACAAGTTATGAACAACCGTTTCTGAAGACCCTCCGGGAGGCCCTAAGAATGATCCCGGTCCCACAAACACATGGGAAGAGATTCCAACAACACAAGTGACTAAGGCTAAGGCTGGCCAGGTTCATGAAAATAAATATTTATTATGATTACTTTAAGAATCCTCTTGATCTGACTCTGGGGATCTCTGTCCTCCTCACCGCCCACAGTCCATCCCCCACCCCCAATCTAGGACTGGGGCACAATTCCGCTTCCTGCGCAAAGAAGAGGAGGCTGCCGGTCCCAAGTGGCAGAGGCAGATTCTCGCTCGGCCTCTTTCGAGAGCGAAAGATTTTGGCCTTCCTTAAGGTGCCCTCCCTGCCTGGCTGTCTGCAAGGAGACTTCCAAGCACAGACATGACAGGACTGAGGCAGAACAGAGGCGAGACCTTGGAATACCCTGCATGCTTGGACTCCGGGCTCGTCCCAAACCCAAACTCCAATCCCTGTCAAAAGGCGGTACGAGCCCCAAATCCGAGAGAGGCAGTAGGGCGAAGGGGCAGCGCCAGCGCCCTTCCCAAGCCCCCCCCCCACGAACCTGCGGCCGGGAACGCACCCGCCGAGTCCTCGGCGCATCTGCGCCCCCGACTGCACCCACCCAGGTCCCCGCGGCGGGGGCAGGAGAGCGCTCGCTGCAGCGCGGGGAGCCCAGGGCGCGCCGCGCGCACCCCAACTGCTCAGGCGCCCCTCAGGGCCAGGCGGGGAGTGGACGCTGCGAGCCGCCCCTGGGGAAACCGGGGGCCACCGCCAACCTCAAACCCCGCCAGATCAGCGGAGGGAAAGGAAACGCTGGCAACAAGTGGGAGGCGCAGCCCCCGGGCCAGGGCCGGCGGACGCCGAAAGCCGAGGGGACAGCGCGGGGCGCCGGCGCTCGCCCACCCCGGCGCCGCGCCCGCCCGGCCTGCGCCCCCGGCCAGCTAGCGGGGCTGCCCATCTCCCGCCCCCGCGCGGCCCCGCCGCCGCCGCCCTCCCGCCACTCACTGCTGCACTCCTCGTCCGCGCACAGTTTGTGCTCCGCGAAGCGCCGGCTAGTGTCCGGGTGCGGTTGGCCCGGCACCCGCCAGGGCGGCCCGAGCAGGAGCAGCCAGAAGAGCAGCCCCGGCGCCGCAGCCATGTTGTGGTCACCGCAGGGGAGCCGGCGGCGCGGAGGCGGAGGCGAGGCCGGGCGGGCGCCGGAGGGCGGGGCCGAGGGCGGAGCGCGGCGGGCGGGGCGCGCGGCGGGGAGGGGCGGTGCCGGAGGCCGCGGCGTTCCTGGCCGACACGTCAGCGCGGCCTCGGCGAGGGGCTGCGGGCGCCCGAGGGCGCGCGCTCCGACCCGCTCCCCGCGCGGTCCTCCGCGCGCCTCCCCAGCGGCCGCCTCTCCCGTCTCTCTTGCCTCGCCAGGTCCCTTCGCAGTCGGCCCTCCGCCCCGCCTCATTCTCTGCGACCGTGGGGCCCCCACCCGCCAGCCCAATACGGGGTCCTTTCCTGGCACTTTCTCATTTCTGGTCCAGCCCGAACCAGCCCACCGCCACCCTCACCCCCATTCTTGGTTTGGTGCCTCCTTTTCCAAACTACCAAACCCGTCCACGAGTTGCCACTGTTAGTCTCTGGCTTGAGACTCTCTCTCCTTCAGGTTCCCAGGGGTTCCTTGGGGGCCCCATCCATGATCCCCTTTGATTGGGAAGGGGCACGAGTGGAACGGTGGGTTGGTGATGGAAATGAGAGCCGGTGGCCAGCTTGGTCTTTTTTTGAGCCTTGGGGAGTAGGGGTTGGCAATGTATACCAGTGCTGAGATCTTCAGATTCTTGGGCCTTTATCCCTAAGGGAAGAAGTAATTTAATTCAACACAAATGTGTTGAGCTTCCATTTTATGCTATCATTTATGCATGCCAGACACTAGGGTGGCATGGGGAAAGATGTAGGTCATGAGACAAGATATCTGGCCCTTGTCTAAAGAAATCCACAATTTAGTGGAAACCAACTGATATAAAAACAGCTAAAGAATAAATATCAGGTAAGGAAAAGCTAATAAATGGCAGCTAACTTTTACTGAGTTCTTTCTTTAGGCCCAGGTGTTATTCTGAGGTCTTTATATGCATCGATTGGTTGAATCTTCACAACAGTAGAGGATGCTATTACTATCTTCCATTTTTGAGATGAGCAAATTGGGGCATTCACACATCTAGTGAGAGATGGAGCTCAGATTCAAATCCAGGGAATATCCTCCCTCTTAATCAAAATTCTGTAAAGCCTCCATCAAGCAACATGCAATTTTTGTACTTTCTTTCTGACTAGGGGAAGCAAAATCTTGTTTAAATCACAGTATAACTGAATTATCTATATGTGTGAAAGAAAGAAAGGAAGGGAGGGAGGAAGGAAGGAAGGCAGGCAGGCAGGCAGGCTGGCCACAGCCCATGGATCAGCCCAGAGAAGAGTGGCTGCAATGTTCTGGCGTTGGTTGGAGCACTTTGCATTTGTCGATCTTTCCATATCTCAATAAATGCCATTTTAATTCCCATCTTCCAGATGCTCAAGTCAAAAACTTAATTCCTGGCAACTCTTTCTCTCACACCCAAATCCAATCCATCAGACAATCCTGGGCTCTCTTTATTTTAATAGCTTTATTGGAAGGTAATTGGCATATTACATATAATAAACTGCATATAATAACTGGCATATAATAAACTGCACACATTTAAAGTGTACAGTTTGATAAGTTTTGACCCATGAGACCATCACTATAATCAAGATAATTAACTATATCCATCACCGATAAAAGAGCCCTCGTGCTCCTTTGTAATCCTTCCCTCCCCCTTCCTGCCTGTCTCCAAACAACCTTCTGTTGCTATAGATTAATTTATAATTTCTAGAATTTGATATAAGTGGAATCATACAGTATGTCTTCTTTTTTTGTCTTTTTTCACTCAGCGCAAGCATTGGAAATACATCCAGAATCTGACCACTCTCACCATCTCCTATCCAAGCCATCATCATCTCTCACCTAGAAGCTTACAATAGCCTCTTACTGTTCTGCCTTTGCCTCCCTGAGGTCTACTGTGTCAACAGCGACCACAGTGATCATTTCATGACATAAATTTGGTCATGTCTCTCCTCTGCTCAAAACCTTCCTACAGGGGCCTACAGGGGCGCCTGGGTGGCTTAGTCTTAAGCCTCTGCCTGGGATCGAGCCCTGCGTCAGGGGGAAGCCTGCTTCTCCCTCTCCCACTCCCCCTGCTTGTGTTCCCTTTCTCGCTGTCTCTGTCTGTCAAAAAAACAAAAACAAAAACAAAAAAAACACCTTCCTACAGCTTTCCATTTCCAATTAAAATGCATGGACTACACTGTCTTTATGAAGGACTACACTGTCTTATTTGATCTGACTGACCTCGCTCATCCCTTTTACCCCCACTTCCTAAGACCCTCCTCTTACTCTGTTAGTTCTACTCAAACTCACCAAGCCCCACTCTTGCATCAGAGCGTTTGCACTTGCCATTCATCAACCTGGAACAGTTCCCCCAAACAGTCCACCTGACTAACTAGTTCCCTCACCTCATCAAGTGTCTGTAGCAACACCATTTCTTGTTAGAGAGGCCTTTATCACTCTACATAAAATAGAGCTCCTTCCATGAATACCTGGTTCACCATCCAGCTTTGTTTTTCTTTAGAGCACTTCCACCAGCCTTACATTTATCTATTTGACTGCCTCCCCCACCCCAAATATAAGTTCCAGGGGAGCAAGGAATTTATTTTGTTCATCACAATAATATAAATACCTAGGAAAGTGTCTGGAATGTATGAGGTACTCCACAAATGATTTGTGGGATGATAAATATTTTATGCCATTAACCTACATGGAGCCTCCATATGTAAATAGTACAGAGGAAATATGCCATAAGAACAAAGCATTTTGTGTCTTCCCCTCAGCAGCACCCTCAACACCTGGAACAGAATCTGGAATACATTTATTGTTGATTGAGGGCATATTTGTTATGGAGGGAGTGAATGAAATTGCAGTGTTTTTTTCCCTATGTATTACCAGAATAGAGAAGGCAGATAAAGGTAATTCTAATTTTTCTTATTTCTATTTAGAGTAGAGTTAATGACAATTCATTGGTGGAAAAGGCAAAATTCCAAAATGATCTAATCTAATTCAATAATTCTTTACTAATATTTACTTTGACTAATATTCAGATACGCTTTTATATGAAGGATGAGAGCTCTCAGTTTGTGAAGAACTGTTTGTTGGTTTTCCAGGGTTTTCATTTATCTGCATTTATTATTATTATTATTATTATTATTATTATTATTATTATTGCCTTGAGATATTAACAAGTTCAGTGGACAGAAAAAAATTCTCAGCTGACCACAATGAGGGTGGTTCTTTCTGACAGTATATATATGTATGTATACATATATATATGTATATATATATAATTATAGTGGATGAATCAGCATTCATTTTTAATAGCATTTGAGTATGTGGCCCTGATGCTTAACATAAATTCGAATCCCAAGTATATTATTTGTTAACACCTCAAAGGGAATTTTCACTGGGTAAAGGTTAAGTAAGAGTTAAAAAATAAATGTGTCTAGTTGGGGTGGGGGGGGGACATAAAAAGTAAGACTTGGAGGGTTTCTGACCTTAAAGAATTTGCAGTCTGCCTGAGAAGACAAGACATATACATTTGAAACAAAGAGGAGACAGAATAACATATATAATTGTAAACCTCCCATGGTGTCTGCCCAGGAAGTTCTAGAAGGTCTAATACTAAAGTTACCAGAAAGAATGCAGTCCACTGCTAATGATGAAACCACTCAGAGTTCAGAGAATGGTGTAAAGTATTTATTGAGGACTATGGCTTCCAGGCGAGATGGAGTAACAGGGGCCAGATCTACCCTCCCATGTTAAACATATGAAAAAATTGGGCAAAATATATGAAACAATAATTTTTTAGACATTGGACAACAAGCAGTAAAAAACAGTGATCCCTAAGAAAAGTGGAACAAATGAGGGGAGTGCTATGATTGCCTCAGCTTACTCTCTGGATGAAGTTTCCAGGCCACAACCAGAGAAGGGACACTCAAACAGGTAATCTCCTTGAACTGAGGAGGCAGATTTGAAGGTTTGGGGAGGTCAAGGCAGCTAGAATTTGCAGGGAGGAGTACAGGACAGAAGAGAGCTGCATGGGAAAGACAACTGCATGGACAGAGCTCCAGAGACCTGCAGAGGGTTTTGTCAAGTCTTCAACTGAACAATGGTAAGCACCTGTGTGTAAAGAACTACCTGAGGCTGGTCAAAGAACCACCAGAGAGGGTAGGAAGAACAATTGTTGGAGTAAAGAAAATTTGTGCTCCCACCAGCCAGAGTGGAAACTCTATAATAAACAGGACATCAGGTAGAGTGCTCAGCAAAGGGGAAAAATGTAAGCTTAAGATTGAAAGCTACTCTACCAAAGCTTTAAAATAAGCCTTGAAAATATTAAAATGTTTGGGGAACCTGGGTGGCTCAGTTGGTTAAGCGTCTGAATCTTGGTTTCGCCTAGGGTCATTTTCTCAGGGTCGTGAAATCCAGCCCCTCATCAGGCTCTGCACTCAGCAGGAAATCTGCTTCTCTCCCTTTCCCACTACCTCTGCTCATGTGCTTTCTCTCTCTCTCTCTCTCTCTCTCTCTCAAATAAATAAAGCTTTAAAAAGAAAATCTCAAAATGTTTCCAAGTAAATTAACTGCATTCAAGAATAAAGCTGAAGAATATTTAAAGCCAGCACCCAACAAGGTAAATTCACAATGTCTGGAGTCCAGTAAAAAATTATGAGGCATGCAAAGAAGCAGGAAAATACACCCCATAATGTAAAGAAAAATCAGTCAACAGAAACTTTCACAAATGACACAGATGAAAAAATTATTACACAAGAACATTAACACAGTTCTATTCCATATATTAGAGATGCTATAGAAAAGCATAAGCATGCAAAGCAGAGGATATAAAAATGATCCAAATTAAACTTAGGTGAGCAAAAAAATGGTTGAGATGAAAAATACAACGGATGGGATTAATAACAGGTTAGACACTGCAGAAGAAAACATTACTGAACTTGAAGACATGGCAATATAAACTCTCCAAAAAGAAATGGAGAGGAAAGAGATTGAAAGAAATGAATAGGGCATCAATGTGCACACTTCAGTCCAACGTATGTGTAAATGGGGTCTCTGAAGGAGGTGGGGAACAGAAAATATGCTTGAAGAAATAATAAAAGCATTCCAAATTTGCTGAAAACTCACAGATCAAGAAGCTCCACAAACCTCAAGCACAAGAAACATGAAGAAACAACACAAAGGCATATTAAATTGCTTAAAACCAATGATAATGATAAAAAAAATGAAATTCATTTAGAGAAAACAGACACACTATGTACAGAGGAGCAAAGATAAAATGACAGAAGGCTTCTAAATGGAAAATGGAAGCAAAAAAAAACAAAACAAAACAGGTGTTTGACATATTTAAAGTGCTGGTGGAAAAAGGATGCTCTGGAGTTGTATACCAAGTGAAAATATTTTTCAAAGATGAGGTGAAGTCTTTTCAACACATGATGCTGGGACACCTGGATATCCATATGCAAAAGAATAAAATTGAACCCTACGTTATACCACAAACAGAAATTAACTCAAAATGGATCATAGACCTAAATGTAAGAGCTAAAACTATAAAATCTTAGAAGAAAACATAGGGAGAAATCTTGGAGTAAGCAATGATTTCTTAGATATGACATCAAAAATACAGCAACCAAAGGAAAAATAGATAAATTGGACTCTATCAAACTCAGAACTTCTGTGCTTCAAAGGATATGATCAAAAGAGTGAAAAGATAACCACACAGAAGGGAAGAAAATATCTGTCATCCATATGTCTCATAAGGGATTTGCACCTAGAATATATAAAGAACTCTTAAAATTCAATAATAAAAAGACAAGTTAACCTAATTTTTTTTAAATCCAAGGCAAAGTATTTGAATGGACATAACTCCAGAGAAAATATACAATGGCCAGGAGTGTAAAAACATACAGCCACCTTGGAAAACAACCTGGCAATTTCTCAAGAGGTTAAACATGGAGTTAACATATAACCAATTAATTCCACTCCTAGGTGAATAACCAATAGAAATAAAAACATATATCCGGGTACCTGGGTGGCTCAGTCAGTTAAGCATCTCCCTTTGGCTCAAGTCATGATCCCAGAGTCCTGGGATAAGTCCCACATTGGACTCCCTGCTCAGCAGGGAGTCTGTTTCACTGCCCCTCTCCTGGCTCATGCATGCATTCTCTCTCTCTCTCTCAAATAAATAAAATCTTAAAAAAAATTTCCACACAAAACATTACGTATAAACATTCATAGCATCATTAGTCATCATAGCCCAAACCATAAACAACCCAAATGTCCACCAAGTTAATAAATAAAATGTGATATATCAATAGAACAGCAATAAAAAAGGAATGAAATATTGACATATGCTAAAACAGAAATGTCCCTTGAAAACATTGTGCTGAGTGAAAAAGTCAGCTACAAAAGGTCATATATTGTATGGCTCCATTTATATGAAATGACCAGAATATTTAAATCTATAGAGACAGAAAGTAGATTATTGGTTGTCTAGGGCCTAAAGAGATAGGAGTATTAAAAGGAAATAGATAAAGAGTACAGGATTTCTCTCTTGGGGTGATAAAAATGTTCTAAAATTGAATGTGGCAATGCAGAACTCTGTAAACATATGAAAAAGATTGAATTATATACTTCAAATGGATGAATTGTTTACTTATGTGAATTATATGTCAGTAACACTATTACAAAAAAAAAAAAGATTCCCATCACAAAAAGCAAATTTCTAAACATGCAAAACAAAGCAAAAAGATGTTAGAATATATTTTCAGACACACAAAAGCTAAAGGAATTTATTACTACCATATCTATACTGCAAGAAATGTTGAAGCTCTTTAGGCAGAGAGAAATTACTGGATGGAAATCTGAACCTAACAAAAGAAGAATATAAGAAATGTATATATGTGGGCAAATATGAAACACATATCTATCTAAAGTACATAAAATAAAATAATGTAAAATACTTTTTCTTATTTAAAAAATCTCTTTAAAAGATAATTATCTATTTAAAGCAAAATTAATAACATATTGTGAGGTTCATAACATATGTACAAGTAAAATGTCTGACCACAATTGCATAAAAGCAGAAGAGGAGAATGGAAGTATACTGTTGTAAAGACCTAAAGCTGTAACGGAAGTGATAAAATATCGCATGAAGGTATACTGTAATAAGCTAAAGGTGTGTATAAGCTAAAGGCACTATAGCAATACAAACAACAAAATCACAGAGTTAGAGCTAGTAAGTCAACAGAGGAGGTAACACATGCTTAATTAATCCAAAGGGAGACATAAAAAGAGGAAAGGGAGAACATAGAACAGAAGATACAAACAGGAAGAAAAGTGGTAAGATCACAAATTTAAACATAATCATATCATTAATCACATTAAATCTAAATGGTCTAAAAATTTCTTTAAAAGGCATAGATTTTCAGATTCAATTTTTAAAAAGCAAAACTTGGGGCATTTTGGTGGCTCAGTCGGTCAAGCATCCAACTCTCGGTTTTGACTCAGGTCATAATCTCAGGGGCAGGAGATTGAGCCCCCCATTGGGCTCTGTGCTCAGAGGGGAGTCTGCTTGAAATTCTCTCTCTCCCTTGCCCTCTGCCCCTCCCCGCTCTCTCTCAAAAATAAATAAATCTTTAAAAAAAACAAAAAATAAAAAAGCAAAACTCAACTATATGCTTCCTACATGAAAACACACTTTAAATAAAAAAGGTAAACCAAGCTAACACTAATCAAAAGGAAGCTGGAATAGTCATTAATATCAGACAATGTAGATTTCTTTTTTTAAAAGTTTTTATTTTAATTCCAGTTGGTTAACATACGTTGTTATATTGATTTCAAGTGTACAATATAGTGATTCAACAATTCCATACATCACCTGGTGCTCATCACAAGTGCACTCCTAAATCTCCATCACCTTTTAACCCATCCCCTCCAAAACCATCAGTTTGTTCTCTATAATTAAGACTCTGTTTCTTGATTTCTCTATCTCCCCCATCTCTTTTAATAGGCACTTCTCTACTTCCCCTTTGCTCATTTGTTTTGTTTCCGGAGAAAGTAGATTTCACAGCAAAGAATATTTACCAAGGGTAAAGAAAAACATTTCATATTAAAGAAATCAATTCATCAAGAGAATATAACAATTTTAAATGTTTATATACCTACTAGGAAAGCTTCAAAATACAGGAAGCAAAAACAGATGGGAGCACTGCACAAATTCACAATTATAGTTGGAGACTTCAATATCCCTTTCTCAATGATTGATAGAACAAGTAGACAGAAAGTCAATAAGGTTATACAAGACTTAAACACCATCAGTCGACTTGACTTAATTGATGTCTATAGAACACTCCACCCAACAACAGCAGAATAAACACTCTTTTTGACTATTTACCATGATCATGAACCATAAAACAATACATTTAAAAAATTTCAAAACAGGTGAAGTATGTTTTCTGACCACATGGAATTAAATTAGAAATCAATAATAAAAAAAAATCTGGAACATCTCCAAATTTGGGGAATTAAGTAACAAACTTTTATTTTTTTTTTTAAAGATTTTACTTATTTATTTGAGAGAGAGAGTGTGTGCAAGCAGGAGGAGGGAGAGGGAAAGCAGACTCTGCTGAGTGCAAAGCCCAATGTGAGGCTTGATCCCACGACCCTGAGATCATGACATGAGCCAAAATCAAGACTCAGACACTTAACTAACTGAGCCACCTAGGTACCCCTAAGTAACAAACTTTTAAATAACCCATGAGTCAAAGAAGAAATCAAATGGGAAATTAGGAAGTATTTCATAGTAAATGAAAGTGAAAACACAGCATGTCAAAATTTGTGGGATACCATGAAAGTTATTTTTTTTTTTTAGATTTTTATTTATTTATTTGAGAGAGACAGAGATAGTGAGAGAGAGCATGAGCAGGGAGGAGAGGGAGAAACACACTCCCCACTGAGCACAAAGCCCAACATGAGGCTTGACCCCAGAACCCAGGGATCACGGCCCAAGTCAAAGGCAGACGCTCAACCAAGTGAGCCACTCAGGCGCTCCACCATGAAAGTTCTTTAGAGGGAACCTTATAGCTTTAATGTCTATATTAGGAAACCAGAAAAGTTTCTAATCAACAACTTCAGCTTCTACACTAAGAAACTAGACAAAGAAGGGACGCCTGGGTGGCTCAGTCGTTAAGCGTCTGCCTTCGGCTCAGGTCATGATCCTGGGGTCCTGGGATCGAGTCCCACATCGGGCTCCTTGCTCAGTGAGGAGCCTGCTTCTCCCTCTCCCTCTGCTGCTCCCCCTGCTTGTGCTCTCTCTCTCTCTCTGACAAATAAATAAATAAAAATCTTTAAAAAAAAAAAAAGAAGAAAGAAACTAGACAAAGAAGAGCAAACTAAAACCCAAGCAAAAGAAAGGAAATAATAAAGATAAGGTCAGGAATCAAAAAAACAGAAAACAAAAATAAAGTAGAGAAAATCAATGAAACCAAAAGTTTATTCTCTGAATTTCAAGAAAACTTATAAACCTCTAGTTAGACTGAGTAGGAAGAAAAATAAAAAGAGAGATGACACTAATTATCAATACCAGAAATGAGAGAGAAGACATCACTGTAGATAATACGGACATTAAAATATCAAAGGAGGGGTGCATCTGGGTGGTTCAGTTGGCTAAGCATCTGCCTTGGGCTCAGGTCATGATCCCAGGGTCCTGGGATAGAGCCCCATCAGGCTCCCTGCTCTGTGGGGAGCCTGCTTCTCCCTCTGCCTCTGCCTCTGCCTCCCTCCCTCTCTCTCTGTCTCTCTTTTTTTAAAGATTTTTTTTTTTTAAATTTGACAGAGAGAGAGAGACAGCAGAGAGCAGGAACACGAGCAGGGGGAGTGGGAGAGGGAGAAGCAGGCTTCCCGCGGAGCAGGGAGCCCGATGTGGGGCTTGATCCCAGGACTCTGGGATCATGACTTGACCAAAGGCAGATGCTCAATGACTGAGCCATCCAGGCGCCCTCTCTGTCTCTCTTTAAAATAAATAAATAAATAAATAAATAAATAAATAAATAAATAAATAAATATCAAGGGACTATTTTGAACAACTTTATGCCGATAAATGATACAACTAGGATGAAATGGACAAAGTCCATTAACCTCAACCCTTACCAGTAACATACAAAAATTGACTGGTAATACATCATAGACCTAAATGTAAGAACTAAAGCTATAAAACTTGTAGAAGAAAACATAGTTCTCCTATGTTTCCATGTTTCCTATGTTCTTGACCTTGGGTTTGGCAAATTTCTAAATACACATGAAAAACATAAACTCCAAAAGAAAATAAATCAATAAATTGGACTTCATCAAAACAAAAGCTTTTGCTCTCAATTCTATATTCACTGTTATGAAAATGGGAAGGTAAGCTGCAGACTAGGAAAAAATTTTGCAAAACATATATCCAAAAGAATTAAGCCTAGAATATATAAATAACTCTTATAACTTACAAATAAGAAGACAACCCAATTTCAAAAAAGTGAGCAAAAGATTTAAATAGACACTTCACCTTAGAAGATACACACATGGCAAACATGTATATGAAAAGATATTCAACACCATTAATCATTAGGAAAATGCAAATTAAAACCACAATGAATATCATTGCATATCCAGTAGAATTACTAAAATAAAAAAGACTAATCATACAAGTGTTGACAAAGATGAGGACAATTGGGTTTTTCATGACACTGCTGGTTATAATTGGCAATTAGGCAGTTTCTTTAAAAATTAAACCACATCTACCATATGAACTCAATTTTTCCACTCTTGGGTATTTACTCAAGAGGAATAAAAGTTATTTCCTCACTAAGACTTGTTCACAAATGTTCATATTAGCTTCATTTGTAATAGTAAAAACAAACAAATAAACAAACCAAAAACCCAGGTGTCCATTGACAGATACATAGGTATTAAATTTTGAAATATTGTTCATCAATAAGGAGCTATTGTGGCGCCTGGGTGGCTCAGTCGGTTAAGCAGCCTACTCTTGGTTTCGGCTCAGGTCATGATCTCAGGGCCCTGGAATCCAGCCTGGTGTCAGGCTCCAGGCTCAGTGAGGAGTCTGCTTGGGATTCTCCCTCTCCCTTTAACCCTCCTCCACTACTTGCACACATGCTCTCTCTAAATAAATAAATAAAATCATCTAAAAAATATTAGGAGCTATTGATACTGGCAAGGAGATTCTGAGTGAAAGAAATCAGACCAAAAAAATATACACTTATAATTCTATTTATATAAAATTCTAGAAAATTCAAACTAATCTATAATGACAATTGTTGCTTGGTAACAGGACAGGGAGGCAAGGAACACAAAGAAACTTGAGGATGATGGTTATGTTCCCTCCCTTGTGGTGATGGTCTCAGGTGTATATGCATATGTCAGAACTCAGAAAACTATATAATTTAAATACTTAATAGAATTTATTTATTTATTTTGAGATAGCATTTATATCTCAATAAAGTAAAAAAAAATTATATGGGGAAAAGTAATTTATAATAATTGAAAGAAAGAGATAAAATATGGTTATCCTTAAAGGTAACTGAAGAGTCATAAACCAGGTAAATCCTAGTAAAGGTCTTAGTTAAACATGAAAACACTATGATTGGTTACAGTATAGTGAGTCAGAAGAGCAACAAACACCTTTTTGTTTTACTCTGTCGGGTCAGCTTGCATAGTATCATTTCCTGCTGGGCACCCTGAGATCGTCTCTCTTTCCAGATTTCTGACTTCTTTTGTGTCCAGTGTCATCTGTTGTGGCCAGCATCTAGGAGATAGGTCCACTTGTTATACCTGTGCCCATGGAGGTCCAATCTTGGCTTCTACCCTCAAGGGTGTAGGAGGATTCAAGCGTGCAGGAGGACCCTGGATCCTATTATATTCTTCAGAGTGGAAACTCCTAAAAGATAAACAAATTTCTCTTGTTAAAGCCAGTCACTTTTCTTTGTAAGTATGGGGTGGGGGAAGGGAGGCAGACACAGAACCTAGCCACACAATAAGTGCTAAAATGAAAACACATTTTCACATTCAAGACAGGTACAAATTCTAAGCACCAAAGAATTAAAAGAAGGAGGATCGTAAATGATAGTGGTGGAATTTGAGTTAGGTCTTGGTGAGTAGGTAGGATTTATATTCTAAAAAGAAAGGAAAGGGCAGGTGAAGAAAGTGATATAAGAGAAAAGAGAGCAGAATGTTTATAAAGGACAGTAAGGGGATCTAATCCTAGTAAAGAGTAGTGGGAGATAAATTCAGGCAGCTAGAGTAGGTCAGATTAAACATGCCCTTGAAAATCAAGTGCAAGAATTTAGACTTTTAGAGTTAAGAGACAGAAAGCTGCCAGACTTTAAGTAAAGTGATCACATAACTGAAGTGGAATTTAAGCAAATACCCTGTTCTGAAAGCCGAGGAGGATGGAGTTCTGTGTTGGGCATGGCCAGTAGGGTTTAATTCTTCCCCACAATCAAAAGGCCATGTCAAAGGGTATATTGTACTGGGAATGAGTCATATACAAGGCAACTATATCTATCAGCATGTACTTTTCGTCTAGTCCTGACAAATATTATCCCAATTTCTATTGTACGAAGAGAGAAACTCAAACATCTGAAATGGCCGCTAGTATACAGACTTACATAGAAGTTCCTGTTTCCGGTTCTGCCTAATTTACCCTGGCACCATTTTCCCAGAAGTCAAATATTTGATGTCTTGAAACAAATGTAGAACAGATTCCAGGGTGGGGCCTGTACAACCCAATATCTACCATGTAGACTGTTTGGCTTTATCCATTTACAGTTTTCAGATATGAATTACTTCCTTGCCAAGACAACAGCAGATGCAAGGAAGTAATCAAAAGCACTAACCTAGGTAAGAGAGGTCCAATTGTGTGACCCTAGGCAAATCATCAATTTTTCTGAGTCTTAGATTCTTCACCTATAAAATTGGGGCTGATGTTAAAACCATAGTGTTTCTTTAAGAAGCAAATGAGATAATATATTAAAAGGTGGCCCCTTCATGTTGCTTAAATAATTAAACAGCAACATATCTGGCTCTCAGCCAACAGAGATGATTAATGATACAAGAGTCTCTGTAAATCAATGACTGTCACAAAGGAGACCTTTTTTGATACTACCTTTCCTAGAAACTTCCCTTCTTAGTAAAAATCAGCAAGGCAGGTAACAGCCTCCCAAGCTGTGCTTGGCAGGTCAAAAGCGCCTCCTGGAGGAGACCTTAAAAACTGAGCGGGAGAAAATACATTCTTTGGGATAGCATACAATTACAGCCGACCTGTTACATACAGATCACACACCAAGACAAAGCAAACCTCCTGAATTGTCAGCATTTTAAATAATACATGCAGTGTAAAATTAGGAACAGGAACATAAATACCATTATGAAGACTATTCAAGTGTGAATACCGAGCAATTACATATTGGAGGGGTAAGAGTTCCCTGCAAGTACGAAAGCTCATTCCATTTAAATCTACATGGGATATGAAATGGTATGGGATACATAAGAGGATGAATGAATGACATTAAACCAGAGTGACTAAATAGAGAATCTAAACATAATCTGGTATTTCCCTTATTCCTCATGAATTCTCTAGAATATGCTGTCCAGGAGCAATATGATGCCAGCTACAAGTATAATTTAAAATTTCTACAAGTCACGTTAGAAAGGTAAAGCAAAACAGATGAAATCAATTTTAATAATACATTTTATTTAAACCAGTATATCCAAATTATTATCATTTTAATTTGTAATCAATGTAAAAATTATTGAGACATTTTACCTTTTTTTAATTTCATATTAAATCTTTGAGATCTGGTGTATATTTTATACTTATAGCACATCTCAATTCAGACGAGGTACATTTAAAGACAGCACAGGTCGAGAAAGCAGGGATTAAAAATTAACGTTAAATCCATACCATGTAATTGTACATTATTTTGCATATTTATTTTTTTAATTTTATTTATTTGTCTATTATTTATTTATTAATTTATTTGACACAGAGAGAGAGCACAAGTAAGCAGAGCGGCAGGCAGAGGGAGAGGGAGAAGCAGGCTCTCTGCTGAGCAGGGAGCCCGATGCGGGGCTCAATCCCAGGACCCCAGGATCATGACCTGAGCCGAAGGCAGACGCTTAACCAACTGAGCCACCCAGGCAACCCTATTTTGCATACACTTAAAGAAAAACAAAGCTTAAAATTCTGCTACAGGATATAAAATATTTTTGGCCAAGCTCTTTTGGAGCTTCTGCAGAAAGAGAAAGAATGATGGTGGTTATCTCAAAACCCCCAATATTTTGTTTGTTTGTGATTAGAAGTTGAGATTTTAGTTGGAATATCTAAGAATTTCATTGCTTCTTCAGATGAATCTAAAATCTTTAATGAAAAGCATAAACTATGGTCATCATTAAGCTCCTATACTAGTCATGCTTTTATCATTTGTTTTTTAAAAAAGATTTATTTATTTTAGAGAGAGAGAGAGAGAGAGAGCATGAGTGGGGGGGGAGAGGGAGAGAGAAAGAATCTTTTTCCTTTAAAGATTTTATTTATTTATTTGAGAGACAGAGAGAGAGAACACGATCGGGGTGAGGGGCAGAGGGAGAAGCAGACAGGGAGCCCGATGCGGGGATCGATCTTAGGACCCTGGGATCATGACCTGAGCCAAAGGCAGACAATTAACCAACTAAGCCACCCGGTGCCCTGAGAGAGAATCTTAAGCAGACTCCCCACTGAGTATGGAGCTGGATCTCACATCCCATGAGATCATGATCTGAGCCAAAATCATGAGTCCAACTTGAGTCACCCCAGTGCCTCTTTATTATTTATTTCTTATAATTATCTTAAACATGTTAACCATTCTTGATAAACATAAAGAAACCAAGAATGACATTTATATGGGTAATACAACAATGAGACTGCACAAGAGCCCTTATCCCTTCATGTTAAATTGTAGAAAAACACAATTATGGGTAAATAAGGGACCAGAGCATGTTACTAGTTTAGGCAATGTTTCTTGCTAGACTCTATTGGCATTTTAGGTGGGACAGTCCAACCAATTGCAGGATATACAACAACCTTGGTCCTAGCCGTGAAATTTCAGTAGCATTTTTAGTCATAGCAACAGAATAAAAATTGCCCCGATGCACTCCCAAACTCCCCTTGGTAAGAATGGTACCACTCTCCCAGTTGAGATGCACTGCTTGAGACTTTTGTTAAAATCTGATCAGTTAAAAAGCACCTATGTTTGAGGCACTTGGCTGGCTCAATTGGTGGAGTATGTGACTCTTGATCTCGAGGTTGTTGAGCTTGAGTTCCACACTGGGTGTAGAGATGACTTAAAAATAAAATCTTAAAAAAAATGCATCCATGTTTATAAATATTCTATATTCTGTATTTTGTAGTTTCTCTCCTCAGCTAAAAGAAAGATTATAACATCAACCTAAAAAAAAAAAGAGTCCCTATAGATCCAAATGACTTTATAGTTTGTTTGTTTGTCATTAAAGCTAATACCACCTTAATGGACATCTCACATTTCTGAATTTGTATTTTTCTTCTTCCAAGAAGGGTTGTGTATTGCTCTATTTCCACCTTCTCACATTTAAATTTAGATCTGAATACATTTTATTGTTTTTCTTTGTGTTAATCAAATCATGGGCACATTTTGAATTATTTGGAATGGATGTAGAAGGTTTTTGTCTTAATGAAAGAACATGTTTCTTTTCTTTTTTTTTTAAAGATTGTATTTATTTATTTGAGAGAGAGAGTGCATTAGCTGGGGGGAGGGGCAGAGGGAGAGAGAGAAAGGGGGGAAGCAGACTCCCCACTGAGTGTGAAGCCTGATGCAGGCCTCAATCCCAGGACTTGAGATCACGACCTGAGCCAAAACCAAGAGTCAGATACTTAACCAACTGAGCCACCCAGGCACCCCAAGAACATGTTTCTTAATTAAAACATAGGGGAATATAGGTTCAGATGCCATACATAGGTGTATTAGGATAATAATTGTAATAAATGGATATCATCTTTGTGATGGCTGATGTCATTTACCCAATTATAATCAGGTTTCTCTACAATAGAACAGTAAAATTACTTCTCAGCATTAACATCTACTGACTGTATGTTTGAGTACTCAGGTGAAGCACTAACTATATAGTCAGTGACAGTCATAAGGACTGAGCGGTATGATGATATCAGTAATTATTTTTTATTTTTATTTTTTTTAAAGATTTTATTTATTCATTTGAGACACAGAGATACAGAGAGAGAGAGAGAGCATGAGCAGGGAGAGAGGCAGAGGGAGAAGCAGGCTCCCCGCTGAGCCAGGAGCCCGATGTGGGGCTCGATCCCAGGACCCTGGGATCATGACCTGAGCCGAAGGCAGGCGCTTAACCATCTGAGCCACCCAGGTGCCCCTCAGTAATTATTTTTAAGTAGATCTCTTTTTGGATGCAAAAATTATCACTAGTACGCTTATGTATTTTTATAAGTGTATGCACGTGTATATATATCACAAGCAAATCTCTGTTGTGAGACTAAATTTTAATTAGTACTCTAGAGCAATGGTCGGCAAACTGTGACCCACAGGCCAAACCCAGTCTGCCACCCGTTTTTGTGAATAAGGTTTTACTAGAACACAGATATGCTAATTTGTTTACATTCATCTATGGCTGCTTTTGTGCTGCAATAGCTCAGCTGAATAGTGGTGATGGAAACCATATCACCTGAAAAGTCTAAAATATGTATTATCTTTTTACAGAAAAAGCTGCTGACCCCTGCCATAGATTAAAAGTTAAAAGTCAGCAGAAAATATGCACAAATAATTTTTCTTTTTTTTTTTAAGATTTTTATTTATTTGACAGATAGAGACACAGCGAGAGAGGAAACACAAGCAGGGGGGAGTGGGAGAGGGAGAAGCAGGCTTCCTGCGGAGCAGGGAGCCTGATGCGGGGCTCGATCCCAGGACCCTGGGATCATGACCTCAGCCGAAGGCAGACACTCAACGACTGAGCCACCCAGGCGCCCTTTTCTCATACTCATAAAGCTCTGAGTAAAATATATGGTCAGTTCAGTCTGATTGCCTTGCAAGTTTTGGCCAGTTTTTCAGAGACTATTTTGAAATGTACTTTTTAAGTTGATTTTGGACTCCATCAACAATGAAATTGTCCAATCTGAGAGACTTTACAAGGTTTCTATGTAATTTGGCCTAAGTGGGTGTCTATCACTATGATGGACAAGGACATAAGGAATGCAGTATTTTTACTTTGAATCAGGATAGAGTAACTGCATTAGACTTGTCTTTCTGCCATAGAAGAGTATAAAACTAGACAAACTACTTAGAGCAACTATTTTGAGGCATCAATAAATAAGCAGCACATGATTGTCATACTTGAGAACAAAACACACAAGGTAAACTCCATAATTAGGGAGGTGAAACTCAAGTAAAGTAGTGGCCTTTCTGAGATGAGGATAGTGTTATCAGAGGTCAAAGTTACTGAAGTGGCTGGAATTTTGCGGGTTAGAATACCTGAGCTGTAGTGTGTGTGTGTGCGTGTGTGTGTGTGTGCGTGCATGCATGTGCATGTGTTCGGGTGGAGGGACACAAGTATGCCAGGCAAGTTTGCCTGCTGCAGGAGGAAGGCTGAAGAGTGATACTAAAAATCATGCAGTGCTAAGAGACATTGGATTTCCAGCCAGCCCAAGAACAGCAACTTCACTAATACTTCGGGCACTTAATTGAGAATCCAGAATCAAGCCCTAAGAGAAAGAACCATGCAAAAAAGTGAGAGGCACATGCTAGGGCTGAGTATAAAACCAAAATGGACACATGCTGCTAATAATAGTCCCAAGGCTAACCTAACAAAAGGACCCACCAGTAATTAATTTGCATGATGCACAGATGTCATACCCTTTAAAGGAAGACAACATAATCCAGACTCCCTATAATGTATTACCTACAATTACCTAACATACAATTATTTATTATCAAACGTACAAAGAGATAGGAAAATGTGAACCAGAAGAGAGAAGTAGTCTATAAAAAAATTTCTGTGAGATGACCCAGATTTGGGGATTAGGAAAAAAAATTAAATAACATTCATAAATATTTTCAAGGACTTAAAGGAAGACATAGTCATAATGAATGAACAGATAAGGAATGTCAGTTTAGGGGAGGATCTCTGTGATCACTGAGGAGCTGGGTGTGTGGGCAGGAAGTCCTCACTGTACAGTGGCCCAGTGCGGGGACCCGGGAGGCTCAGTGCATCTCTGCACAACGCGGAATCCCAGGAGTTCTGCACACTCGGCCAGGGCTCCTTGGCCTATGCTCTTTGCCCCGCCTGCTGCCCGGAGACAGGACTGAGGCCTGGTCGACTGTCTCCTCGCCGGAGCCATGAACCAGTCCCGTGCTGGCACCTGCCTGAGCATCGTGCTGGGACACCTCGGCCAGCGTTTGGCTGGGGCTGGCATAACTCACCCCACTTCAGGGGCTGTTTCTCCTAACAGTTTCCATCCTCCACAGTTCCAGTATACTCGGGCTAATAATGTTCTAAGTGTAGAACAGAGACAATTTTATGAAGAAAATGGGTTTCTTGGTATTAAAAATTTGGTATCTGATGCTGATATTAAACACTTTAGGAGTGAGTTTGAAAGGATCTGCCAAGGGGAGGTGAAACCAGAGCAAATGATGATAATGAGAGATGTGTCCATTGCAAAATCAGAATATACGCCAAGTGAAAAGACAGTTTCAAAGGTCCAAGATTTCCAAGAAGACAAGGAACTCTTCAGATACTGCACTCTCCCTGAGATTCTGAAATATGTGGAGTGCTTCACTGGACCCAATATTATGGCCATGCATACAATGCTGATAAACAAACCTCCAATTCTGGTAAAGGGCTCTTATTTGTTATGGAGAAGCCCCCCCCCCCCAAAAAAAAGAGGAAAAGAAAAAAAAAATTTAAGGTGTTCTAACTATACCCGTGTGTATAACTGTTAAACTTTGATAAATAAATATATGTGTCCTTTAAAAAAAAAAAGGAATGTCAGTGTATAAGTGAAACTTTTAAAAGTTATCTGCCCCTCCCCTCTCTCACACACACACTCCTGCTCTCTCTCTCTAAAATAAATAAATATATCTTTTTTAAAAAGATTCATTCTTAACTTTCTTTTATCTACAGTTACCTCAAGTTGTCTGAGAATGTTAAAGTAAATAAAAGATTTCTTCTCCACTTTTGTGAGAGAATAGATTTGTAGTTTTACAAAATCAGTTCTGGGTTGGTTTGAGTGAAATTATACCTTGTGAAATTCAAGAAAGGAAACCTCTTTTAGACGGAGCTGGGAGGCCAGAAAGGGGAGCTCTCAGGCCCCACTGCAACCCTTTGCAGACCCAAAAGGAAGAGATGATCTTGCATTCCCAATAGGAAGAAACCTACTTCACTATCCCAGTGGGAAAAAGGATTTTCTCCTTGCCCAGTAAAGGCCCAGCCAATGAAAAACTGTCACAACTCAGCCAATGAAAAGCTACTACACTTCAAAGCCCCAGTTTACTCCAATGGACTTCTTGTTTATAACAGCTCCTCCCAACTCTCCCCTTTCCTATATAGAAGAGTGGTACTCTCCTTTGTTCTCTGGACTTGTCTATGGCTTTTGCTATAGCTCTTTTGTCCCAAATTGCAATTCCTGAATAAACACAATTGCTGGTAAAATAATAAGCTCTTTTACTTTCAAGGTCAACAACCTCATGGCAAAGGAGAAATGTAGCCAGATGAAGTCTCTAGAATAGAATATGGCCCTGTTATTTCGTTTGTGCGATCATCATTCAGATCAGCCTTGCTGTAGCGCACAGGCTTGAGTGAGGCAAATGGGTCACAACACAAGGAACAGCCATAGGAACTTTTCTTTCTTTCTTTCCTTTTTTTTTTTTTAAGTAATCTGTATGCCCAAGATGGGGCTCAAACTCACCACCCTAAGATCAAGAGTTGAATGCTCTACCAGCTGAGCCAGCCAAGCACTCCCGGAGCTTTCTTGCAAGCCCATAGTTCCTGCATGGTGTTCATGAGGAAAACGCAGAATCAAGTATTTCTGGCATTTTAAGGAATTCCTGTAGAAATTCTTACTACATTCTTTAATCAATTCTACAATACTCTCATTCTGTTCAAATGGTTCACTTTCAGTGTGGGGGAAACCCAAAGATTCCTGTGGGAGCCTATGCCATTATTTGTGCAGCCTTAGGTATGAACAAAATCTTTGTAATGACTTTAAAGCTACCTCATTTTAACTTTTACTCCTTGGTCCTAGTTTTGTTCTCTGATGCAATGGAAAAATGGTCTGACCCTTCTTTAACAGACCAAACCTCCAAATTGCGGAGATACATATTGTGTTCCCGTGAGTCTCTGCTTATTCAGAGTCATCTTCTCCAGAACTCCTCAACTTTCCCTCATTTCATTTTTTTTTTTAGATTTTATTTATTTATTTATTTGACAGAGAGAGACACAGCGAGAGAGGGGGTGCCGAAGGCAGGTGCTTAACGATTGAGCCACCCAGGCGCCCCCCTCATTTCACATTCAATCACCTTACTTTTGACCCCTCTTTCATGTAAGTCCATCAATGTTCCTCATGAAAAGTGACCCCAGATTTGTCCCCAGAGCCATCTCTGCTGTGAGGGAAAAACACATTCTTGCCCAATTTTTTTGGGGGGAGTGGGGATGTCTCCTTAAATTCAAAGCTAAAACTTTAATCAAAGAGAAAAAAGATTTCGAGGAAGCAATTATGAGGTTAAGCAGATTTATCTTTGTCAGGACCACCAGCCACGCCTCTGAGGCTCGCCCAGTGCGCCCTTGAGCCAAGCAAAAATTTTAAGGTTTTGGTACAGTGAATTACTAGGGTAAAGTGACATTCTGCTTTTTTGACTGCTCACCTCATCCAGCCACCATCCCCTCGTCCCAGCCACCAGTTGCATTTAAAGTCTCGCATTTTCCACTAGGACAGACCAAGGCGTAAAACTAGGACTAACCCAAAAGGAGGGCAGCGGCCCGCCGCCACTTCCGGGGTCGAGCGGTGGATGGCGACGCCTCCGCCGCGGAAGGAGGAGTTAGGGGCGGAGCCGCGTCTGCGTGCCGCCTGAAAGCGCAGGCGGACTTTGCGCATGCTCGCACGAAGGCGTCTCTAACTCCGCTTCCGGTGGCGCTTCGCTCACGCTGTTCTCTAGTCGGGAGGCTGCGTTTAGAGTCGCAGAAAGGTTGGGTGTTGGGCAGGTAAGTGCCGCTTCTCCTGTTCATCAATCATTGCCAGCGTTCGAAGTAGAACTTGAAGGGCTGTGCTAGGATTCACCCATGTTCTGCTGATATTTTCTCCTGATGTTCTGAAACCTTTATTTCTGGGAAAGAGGCGGAAGGGGTGGGAAGCTATGGTGGTTACCGTGGCAACTGCATAGCACCGACTTAGTTTTTGAGAATTTGGGGAGGGAGAGCTTCTTCTATAAGGGCTCTTTAAATTGTGCGTCGGATGCAGATTTAGGTGTTAACTTCAAACCCATGCTCCTAAACCACAGCATTTGATTTTAAAAGGTGTACTCTGGCTATAACGTGGAATAGCAGAATTTGAGGCGGGTTAACTAGTTGGAAAGCTAATTCAGTGATGGAGACAGTTTGAAGATGTCCTGAACTAGGGTAGTGGTGTAGGACTGCGGAGAACAGGGAAAATTGGAGAAATTCCAGCAGGTAGTATCAGCAGGACCTAATGATTGACTGGATATGGGGAAAGAGGGACAAGGGCCCTGAGCATCTTGAGGATTAAGTCCACACTTATCTGGGTATATGGCTCTCTTTCTAGATTCTTTTCCCGTCATCAGTTCTGTCTTCCGACCCCCTACTCCACGCAGACCCAAAACTCTATTCATGCCGACTAGTTTGATGTTCTAGTTCCTAGAATATTGTCTTCACCTTTCTTATGACGTTGCGTCAGGTTATATAATTTAATTAAGTCCCTCAGTTTTTTCAACATAAAAATGGAAGAAAATAATAGTATTTTCCTCAGGATTTTTATAAGGATTAAATGAGATAATTTATATGCTTGGTGTATAGAAAGGGACCAATATATATTTACTATTGCTCCTATTATTGTGCTTGTATTGCCTTATTATTATGTGTCATTTTGTTGTTTCTTCCTCTAGACTTGAGTTGTGTTTTTTTTTTTAATTAAGGAGCATTATCTTATCTATCTTTATATGTTATTGTAACATAGGAGTAAAGATTAAAAAATTTTTTTGAATGGATCATTTATTTTGGCTGCTGCTGACATAATTTTATTTCTTACTTTAAAGGAGCTACCTGATAGAATTGATTTTAATGATCGGATGTTATTTACTAGATAAAAAGATGGCAGTTTTTCTGTATAACTAAGAAGACTGTGAGATAAGATGTACAGAAAGTAACTGATACTCTCAGTTTGAAACAGGTATGAGTGATTTCAGTGAAGAATTGATAAGGTCCAAGACAGAGGATGACCAGGAGGAATCATGTGTATTCTCTGGTACAGGAATGTCTTTTCCTTGGCTCCAAAAGCATATAGGGACTGTGGGTAAGTAAAATAATGACCCAGCCATTTTAACTTTAATGCAAGGAGATGATAGGATTCAATATGGATACAGAGTGAATAACCAAGCTGATTTATTCAGTTTTCAAAATGGGACTATATGAGGGTTTTTGAGGCTGTAAGCAAAAAAATCATAAAAAAGAATAGGTCTTTTTTGCTACTTTTCGTTTGAACTAATAACAGTCTGTATTGTGGTAGATACACTTCTTTTTTCCTCTAGCAATACTTACTAGGCACTTATATGCCTAGCATTGGCTAAATATTGGGGATACATAGGTGAAGAAAATGTGGCCATTGAGGAGTACATATGTAGGAAGTGTTTTTAAGAAGTTTCTGTTGAGGGTGCCTGGGTGGTGCAGTCAGTTAAGCGTCTGCCTTCGGCTCAGGTCATGATCCTAGGGTCCTGGGATTGAGTCCCTCAGAGGGCTCCTTGCTCAGCAGGAAGCCTGCTTCTCCCTCTGCTTGCCGCTCCCCCTGTTTGTGCTCTCTCTCTGACAAATAAATAAATAAAATCTTAAAAAAAAAGTTATTTATATTGAATTGCATTGAAATTATTCCTTTTTTTTTTTTTTAAGATTTTATTTATTTATCTGACAGAGGGAGAGAGAGAGCACAAGTAGGCAGACAGGCAGGCAGAGGGAGAGGGAGAAGCAGGCTCTCTGCTGAGCACAGAGCCCGATGCGGGGCTCAATCCCAGGATGCTGGGATCATGACCCAAGCCGAAAGCAGACGCTTAACCGACTGAGCCACCCAGGCGCCCCGCATTGAAATTATTCCTAATAGAATTGATCTGTAATAGATTTCAAAAAAAGAGTATTTTCCCCATATACATATAAATATAAGCAAATAAATATAAGCAAGAATTTCTGTGGGATATATTTCCTGTAAGAATATATAAAAGAAGTAGTTATCTGTAAATGGGCATGTTGGATGGTGTAGTTCTGGGAATATATTAGAACTGACGCTTATTGCCTTCAAATACATCTCTCTTAACCTAGCCATCTTTCCCCTTGACTGAGATTCTTTGGCTCCTAGAACTTGCTCCTATTTCTTTATCTTTTAGTCTAAATATTATCTCATTTAATCATCTCAGAAATTAATCCTCAAATCCATGTGCTGGGCGTTTTAGAGATGAGGGAAATGAATTTCAAAGAAATTAAACTCTAAGGGTTGGTATTAGGAGTTAAACCCAGGTCTGTCGGATCTCAAAGCTTATACTTCCAATAACTGAAATATATTTTTAAAAATGAGATAATAATATGTGAAGTGCCTAGCACAGAGCCTCATGCATAGCAAGTGTTGCAAAAATAAGTTTCTTTCCTCTCATTTTATTTTTGCTAACGAATGCACATGGTTTAAACATGGTTTGAATGGATGGCAGTTCAGAGGGAGTGCTATTTCCCCCCATTGTAGGGAACTAGTAACTAAAGTTCCTGCTAGCTAAGACATGCTTGGGCAAGTTTCTGTCATCAGTGTTCTATAGAGAGCTTGTTCAGTCTGAAAGCAGGTAGGTATAAGACCAGAATTTACATGCTTACAAATGTTTCATAAGTTATGGATAGCCTGTTAAACCCACAATACTTCATGTCTGCAATGAGAAAATAATTTCAGGTAATATTGACATTGTAGTAATAAATAACCATAATAGGAAAACAAAATTGCCTAGCAATTTTTTTTTTTTCCTAGTCGATATCTTTCAGGGTTCTGAAGGGTATACCCCCTAGAATAAAAACTTTGAAGGCAGGGGCCAATCTGGATTAAAACTATATGTTGAGTACCTAAAATAGTACTTGGCTCAAAATAGTGCTCAAAAAATATTTGTTGAGGGTGCCTGGGTGGCTCAGTCAGTTAAGTGTCTGCCTTCGGCTCAGGTCATGATTCCAGGGTCCTGGGATCGAGTCCCGCATTGGGCTCCCTGCTCAGAGGGGAGCCTGCTTCTCCCTCTGCTACTCCCCTGCTTGTGCTCGCTCGCTCTCTCTGTCAAATAAATAAGTAAAATCTTAAAAAATATATATATTTGTTGACTGACAAGTTTCCACATTCTTTCAAGGGCATTAGAGATGGGTTGATGGCACTGGTTCTTTATTTTACCTCATTCCATGTCAAAATTTCTTTTCCTAGGCAATTATTTTTGAAAGTGTATCAGCAACAAATAAGATGATCTTTTGCTCATAAAAGAATGAAGTGAGAGATATTCCTGAGGTAACTAGGCTAAGTTGGAAGACAGAAGGGGAATTTTACAAGGATTTAAGGACAGTAGTCTGAAGTCCAATTTCCAGTCTGCGCGGTGAAAACTTGAGATAGGTGGGAGCTTGGCCTGAGGTCAGTCCTCCTTTATGTGAATAAATGAGGTGTTAGAGAAGAGGTGTTTCGTCAGTTTTCCAGACAACCTCCCTGGTGTTGCTGCTGGTCCTGGGCAGCTTGTTGTAAATCTTGCTAAATGCAGCTTCTTATTCAGAGAGCTGGGGGGGGGGGGGGTGGGCATAGTATTCTGCATTCCTGATAAGATCTGCAGTGATCCTAAAGGCTTTTGTTTCCAGGACCATACTGAATAGCAAGGTTCAGGATCCCCAGGTGATCTGTACGTATTTTTTAGTTTTACTTTGAGAAGACTAGTGTAGAGCAGTAGTCTTCAAACTTGTTTTGCTCACTTTCCCTTTTTTGTTGTTTTTTTTTTAATTATGTATTGCCTTACATGGTTTTAAGATGCCTTCTAAAAATTGTATTGGAAGTTTAATAGTTGCAAAAGATATAATTCCAACATAGGTTGGCATTTTTAAATGAAATTAGTTTATTACTTTTACAGATATATCCAGTGGAATCTAAATAGCATAGGAATGTGATATGCCTTTCATCATCCATTTAAAAATATTTATGAAAAAGATCTTAATTGATGGAGACTTTATACTGTTATTTTCCTTTCATACTTTTATCTTTGCAATAAAACTGTATCTACATTCAGTTATTTTTTTGTTAATATTCTGAAAGGCTTTATTAAAATTCTGTCTGGAGTGAGACATCATAATTAACAGTTGTACACAGCTGATGAAAATAACATAAGTATTAAAAGTTGTGTTAAAATTTAATTAAAAGTAAATTTTTATTCTTTAATAAAATAAATAAGGTTATCACTTTTTCAACTTATTTGCTACATCTGTGAAGGAATGTTATATATTTCCAGAATGAGAAAAGATTTAGCTTCAGTTCTGTTTTGTTTTCATTGTGATGTAATTTTGAGAAACCTTAGTTGTATAAGTAAGTAGATGACACTGGATAGAGTTTAATTATAGCAGTGTATCAGGTTTTTGAATTCTTGAGTCACTCATGAAGAAACTGCATAGTGATCTATTATAAAGAATTATTAGGTCCTTCCACACTTTTTTTTTTAAAGATTTATTTATTGAGAGAGAGAGAGCGTGTGTAAGCTGCGGTAGGGGGAAGGAGAGAGAGAGAGAGAATCCCAAGCCGACTCCCCACTGAGCGCAGAGCTGGACATGGAAGCGTTTGTTTCAAGTGAAGCTAGCTTTGATATTGGGATGGGCTGGGTTAAGTAATAACTACGCCTGGGTGGCTCAGTGGGTTAAGTGGCTCAGTGGGTTAAGCAAATGCCTTTGGCCCAGGTCATGATCTTGGGGTCCAGGGATTGATCCCTGCATTGGAGCCCTGCACCCTTGGGCTCCCTGCTCAGCGGGGAGCCTGCTTCTTCCTCTCCCCCTGCCCTTCATGCCCTGCTCCTATGCGTGCTCTCTCCTCCTGCATGTTCTCTCTCTCTCTCTTTCTCTCTGTGAAATAAATAAATTAAATCTTTGGGGGAGAAAAAAGACTACTGGAAAGAACTCTAAAAAAAAAAAAGTGCTTATCAGAAATCAGTTTTTTAAACTTGAATTTCGATCACTATGGGTAAAGATTCTTCTCTTTAATCTATAGCAACTGGAGGGAAAAAGGAGAAGGATTTTGCTCAGACAACAAATGCTTGTTTGAGTTTTATCCAAGAAGCACTGCTGAAGCACCGGTGGCAGCAGGCTGCCGAATTCATGCACAGTTACTTCCAGATCTTGGAAGATTCGGATAGCCACAAGAGGCAGGCCGCGCCCGAGGTAAGTGGCAGGCGAGTCTGCTGGAGGCCATCACAGATAGAGGAGTGTTTCTGCCTGTGGAGCTGGATCCACCCTAAAGAGCTTTTGCAGAATCTCAAAGTGATTTTCTAAAAGCTACTAAAAGTAGTTTTGGGTGGAGAGTTTGTATTGGGACGTTGTTTCTCGCACTTCTTTTTACTTATTAGGATTTTGAAGGAAACTCAAAATAGTTTGAATTCTTGGATTCCCCACTATTCTTCCTTCCTTCCTGCTTTCCTTCCAATAATTCTTCCTTTTTTCTCCATGTCATTATTTTCCCCTCTCTATAGGATGTTTCCTATCCTATAAACATGTTATTTCTTCCATCTTAAAATCGTCTCTTGACCCCCACTTCCTCCACAGGTGTGTCCCAGTTTTCCACTTCCGCTTTCAGCAAAAGTCCTTGAAAGAGTGTGTATACTCGTTCTCTCTAAACCCTCTCCAGTTAAGCTCCCCCGACCGCCAGCATTACCATTTCTTCCAGATTACTTTGTCAAGGTCAACGGTGCCCAGTTCTCAGTGCTCGTATAACTTGCTCTGTCAGCAGGATTTGAGACAGTAGCTCACTGCCTCCTGTGTGATAAACTGTCTTCATCTGGCTTCCGGGACACTACAGTCTCTCCGTTTTCTCTCGCCTCACTGGCCTTCCGCAGCCTCCTTCTGTGAAAGCTCCTCTTCTCCCTGGCCTCTTGACTTGGCAGTTCCCCAGAACTCAGTCCTTAGTCCTCGTCTTTATCTGAACTCACTCCTGATGAGCCCATTCAGTTTCATGGCCTTAAATTTCGTCTCTATAATGGATGATTCCCATTTGTATATCTGTGGCCCTGACATCGCTTCTCATCCGCGTTCCTGTATCCAGCTGTCTGTTCCACATCACCGCTCGGGTATCTAACAGCCCTCTTGCACTAACATATCTAAAATGGATCTTCTAGGGCGCCTGGGTGGCTCAGTCGGTAAGGGTCTGCCTTCGGCTCAGGTCACGATCCCAGGGTCCTGGGATCGAGTCCCGCATTGGGCTCCCTGCTCAGCGGGGAGCCTGCTTCTCCCTCTCTCTCTGCCTGCTTGTGATCTTTCTTGTGATCTTTCTCTCTCTGTCAAATAAGTAAATAAAATCTTAAAAAAAAAAAATAAAAAAATAAAATGGATCTTCTGATCTTTACCATCAAACCTAATTGTCCTCATCTCAGGTGACGGTTATTTTTTTATTTTTTTATCTTTATTTTTATTTTATTTTATTTCTTATTTTTAAAAATTTTTTAAAATTTTATTATGTTATGTTAATCACCATACATTACATCATTAGTTTTTGATGTAGCGTTCCATGATTCATTGTTTGCTTATAACACCCAGTGCTAAGCACCTGGGTGGCTCAGTCAGTTGGGAAGCTGCCTTTGGCTCAGGTCATGATCCTGGGGTCCTGGGATCAAGCCCCGCATCCGGCTCTCTGCTCAGCGGAGAGCCTGCTTGTCCCTCACCCTCTCCCTGCCACTCTGCCTACTTGTGCTCTCTCGCTTTCTCTATCAAATGAATAAATAAAATCTTTAAAAAAAAAAAAAATAGGGCGCCTGGGTGGCTCAGTCGCTAAGCATCTGCCTTCGGCTCAGGTCGTGATCCCAGGGTGCTGGGATCGAGCCCTGCATCGGGGCCCTGCTCGGCGGGAAGTCTGCTTCTCCCTCTTCCACTCCCTCTGTTTGTGTTCCCTCTCTCACTGTGTCTCTCTCTGTCAAATAAGTAAATAAAATCTTAAAAAAAAAAAAAAATAACACCCAGTGCTCTTCAATACGTGCCCTCTTTAATACCCATCACCAGGCTAACCCATCCCCCACCCCCCTCCCCTCTAGAACCCTCAGTTTGTTTCTCAGAGTCCATAGTCTCTCATGGTTCGTCTCCCCCTATGATTCCCCCCCTTCATTTTACTCTTCTTACTATCTTCTTTTTTTTTTTTAACATATAATTTATTATTTGTTTCAGAGGTACAGGTCTGTGATTCAACAGTCTTACACAATTCACAGCACTCACCATAGCACATACCCTCCCCAATGTCTGTCACCCAGCCACCCCATCCCTCCCACCCCCCACCACTCCAGCAACCCTCAGTTTGTTTCCTGAGATTAAGAATTCCTCATATCAGTGAGATCATATGATAACATGTCTTTCTCTGATTGACTTATTTTGCTCAGCATAATACCCTACAGTTCCATCCATGTCATTGCAAATGGCAAGATTTCATTCTTTTTGATGGCTGCATAATATTCCATTTTGTATATACACCACATCTTCTTTATCCATTCATCTGTCGATGGACATCTTGGCTCTTTCCATAGTTTGGCTTTTGTGGACATTGCTGCTATAAACATCGGGGTGCATGTACCCCTTTGGATCCCTACATTTGTATCTTTGGGGTAAATACCCAGTAGTGCAATTGCGGGGTCGTATGGTAGCTCTATTTTCAACTTTTTGAGGAACCTCCATACTGTTTTCCAGAGTGGCTGCACCAGCTTGCATTCCCACCAACAGTGTAGGAGGGTTCTGCTTTCTCCACATCCCCGCCATCATCTGTCATTTCCTGACTTGTTAATTTTAGCCATTCTGACTGGTGTGAGGTGGTATCTCATTGCGGTTTTGATTTATATTTCCCTGATGCCGAGAGATGTTGAGCACTTTTTCATGTGTCTGTTGGCCATTTGTATGTCTTCTTTGGAAAAATGTCTGTTCATGTCTTCTGCCCATTTCTTGGTTGGATTATTTGTTCTTTGGGTGTTGAGTTTGTTAAGTTCTTTTTTTTTTTTTTTTTTTTTTTAAGATTTTATTTATTTATTTGAGAGAGAGAGAATGAGAGAGACAGCACATGAGAGGGGGGAGGGTCAAAGGGAGAAGCAGACTCCCCACCGAGCAGGGAGCCCGATGTGGGACTGGATCCAGGGACTCCAGGGTCATGACCTGAGCCGAAGGCAGTCGCTTAACCAACTGAGCCACCCAGGCGCCCTTGTTAAGTTCTTTATAGATTTTGGATACTAGCCCTTTATCTGGTATGTCATTTGCAAATATCTTCTCCCATTCTGTTGGTTGTCTTTTGGTTTTGTTGACTGTTTCCTTTGCTGTGTAAAAGCTTTTTATCTTGATGAAGTTCCAGTAGTTCATTTTTGCCCTTACTTCCCTTGCCTTTGGCGATGTTTCTAGGAGGAAGTTGCTGCGGCTGAGGTCGAAGAGGTTGCTGCCTGTGTTCTCCTTTAGGATTTTGATGGACTCCTGTCTCACATTTAGGTCTTTCAATCATTTTGAGTCTGTTTTTGTGTGTGGTGTAAGGAAATGGTCCAGTTTCATTCTTCTGCATGTGGCTGTCCAATTTTCCCAACACCATTTGTTGAAGAGACTGTCTTTTTTCCATTGGACATTCTTTCCTGCTTTGTCAAAGGTTAGTTGACCGTAGAGTTGAGGGTCCATTTCTGGGCTCTATTCTGTTCCATTGATCTATGTGTCTGTTTTTGTACCAGTACCATCCTGTCTTGATGATTACAGCTTTGTAATAGAGCTTGAAGTCTGGAATTGTGATGCCGCCAGCTTTGCTTTTCTTTTTCAACATTCCTCTGGCTATTCGAGGTCTTTTCTGGTTCCACACAAATTTTAGGATTATTTGTTCCATTTCTTTGAAAAAAGTGGATGGTATTTTGATGGGGATTGCATTGAATGTGTAGATTGCTCTAGGTAGCATTGACATCTTCACAATATTTGTTCTTCCAATCCATGAGCATGGAACGTTTTTCCATTTCTTTGTGTCTTCCTCAATTTCTTTCGTGAGTATTTTATAGTTTCCTGAGTACAAATTGCCTCTTTGGTTAGATTTATTCCCAGGTATCTTATGGTTTTGGGTGCAATTGTAAATGGGATCAACTCCTTAATTTCTCTTTCTTGTGTCTTGTTGTTGGTGTATAGGAATGCCACTGATTTCTGTGCATTGATTTTATATCCTGCCACTTGACTGAATTCCTGTATGAGTTCTAGCAGTTTTGGGGTGAAGTCTTTTGGGTTTTCCACGTGAAGTATCATATCATCTGCAAACAGTGAGAGTTTGACTTCTTCTTTGTTGATTTGGATGCTTTTTATTTCTTTTTGTTGTCTGATTGCTGAGGCTAGGACTTCTAATACTATGTTGAATAGTAGTGGTGATAGTGGACATCCCTGCTGTGTTCCTGACCTTAGGGGAACAGCTCTCAGTTTTTCCCTATTGAGAATGATATTCGCTGTGGGTTTTTCATAGATGGCTTTTATGATATTGAGGTACGTACCCTCTATCACTATACTCTGAAGGGTTTTAATCAAGGAAGGATGCTGTACTTTTTCAAATGCTTTTTGTGCATCTATTGAGAGGATCATATGGTTCTTGTTCTTTATTTTATTAATGTATCACATTGATTAATTTGCGGATGTTGAACCAACCTTGCAGCCCAGGGATAAAGCCCACTTGGTCGTGGTGAATAATCCTTTTAATGTACTGTTGGATCCTGTTGGCTAGTATTTTGGTGAGAATTTTTGCATCCATGTTCATCAGGGATATTGGTCTGTAATTCTCCTTTTTGATGGGGTCTTTGGTTTTGGGATCAAGGGAATGGTGGCCTCATAAAATGAGTTGGGAAGTTTTCTTTCCATTTCTGTTTTTTGGAGCAGTTTCAGAAGAATAGGTATTAATTCTTCTTGAAATGTTTGGTAGAATTCCCCTGGGAAGCCATCTGGCCCTGCGGTCTTCTTTGTTGGGAGATTTTTGATGACTGCTTCAATTTCCTTAGTGGTTATATGTCTGTTCAGGTTTTCTGTTTCTTCCTGGTTCAGTTTTGGTAGTTGATACATCTCTAGGAATGCATCCATTTTTTCCAGATTATTGAATTTGCTGGCATATAGTTGCTCATAATATGTTCTTATAATTATTTGTATTTCTTTGGTGTTGGTTGATTGCTCCTCTTTCATTCATGATTTTATTTATTTGGATCATTTCTCTTTTCTTTTTAGTAAGTCTGGCCAGGGGTTTATCAATCTTATTAATTCTTTCAAAGAACCAGCTCCTAGTTTCGTTGATCTGTTCTACTGTTCTTTTGGTTTCTATTTCATTGATTTCTGCTCTGATCTTTATTATTTCTCTTCTCCTGCTGGGTTTAGGCTTTATTTGCTGTTTTTTCTCCAGCTCCTTTAGGTGTAGTATTTGAGACCTTTCTTGTTTCTTGAGAATGGCTTGTATTGCTATATACTTTCTTCTTAGCACAGCCTTTGCTGCATCCCAAAGATTTTGAACAGTTGGGTTTTCATTTTCATTGGTTTCCATGAATTTTTTGAATTCTTCTTTAATTCCCTGGTTGACCCATTCATTCTTTAGTAGGATGCTCTTTAGCCTCCATGTATTTGAGTTCTTTCCGACTTTCCTCTTGTGATTGAGTTCTAGTTTCAAAGCACTGTGGTCCAAAAATATGCAGGGAATGATCCCAGTCTTTTGGTACCGGTTGAGACCTGATTTGTGAGCTAGGATGTGATCTATTCTGGAGAATGTTCCATGGGCACTAGAGAAGAATGTGTATTCTGTTGCTTTGGGATGGAATGTTCTGAATATATCTGTGAAGTCCATTTAGTCCAGTGTGTCATTTAAAGTCTTTATTTCCTTATTGATCTTTTGCTTAGATGATCTGTCCATTTCAGTGAGGGGGTTGTTAAAGTCCCCCACTGTTACTGTATTGTTGTCTATATTTCTTTGATTTTGTTATTAATTGGCTTTTATAATTGGCTGCTCCCATGTTAGGGGCATAAATACTTACAATTGTTAGATCTTCTTGTTGGATAGACCCTTTAAGTAGGATATAGTGTCCTTCCTCATCTCTTATTACAGTCTTTGGTTTAAAATCTAATTTGTCTGATACAAGGATTGCCACCTCAGCTTTCTTTTGGTGTCCATTAGCATGGTAAATGGTTTTCCACCCCCTCACTTTCAGTCTGGGGGTGTCTTTGGGTCTAAAATGAGTCTCTTGCAGACAGCATATCGATGGGTCTTGTTTTTTAATCCAATCTGATAGCCTGTGTCTTTTGATTGGGGCATTTAGCCCATTTACATTCAGGGTAACTATTGAAAGATAGGAATTTAGTGCCATTGTATTGCCTGTAGGGTGACTGTTGCTGTATATTGTCTGTGTTCCTTTCTGGTCTATGTTACTTTTAGGCCCTCTCTTTGCTTAGAGGACCCCTTTCAATATTTCTTGTAGGGCTGGTTTCGTGTTTGCAAATTCCTTTAGTTTTTGTTTGTTCTGGAAGGTTTTTATCTCTCCTTCTATTTTCAGTGACAGAGTAGCTGGATATAGTGTTCTTGGCTGCATATTTTTTTCATTTAGTGCTCTAAATATATCCTGCCAATCCTTTCTGGCCTGCCAGGTCTCTGTGGATAGGTCTGTTGCCAATCTAATGTTTCTCCCATTGTAGGTTACAGATCTCTTCTCCCGAGCTGCTTTCAGGATTTTCTCTTTGTCTCTGAGACTTGTAAGTTTTACTGTTAGATGTTGGGGTGTTGACCTATTTTTATTGATTTTGAGATGGGTTCTCTGTGCCTCCTGGATTTTGATGCCTGTTTCCTTCCCCAAATTAGGGAAGTTCTCTGCTATAATTTGCTCCAATATACCTTCTGCCCCTCTCTCTCTTTCTTCTTCTTCTGGGATCCCAATTATTCTAATATTGTTTTGTCTTATCGTATTGCTTATCTCTCGAATTCTGCCCTCATGATCCAGTAGTTGTTTATCTCTCTTTTTCTCAGCTTCTTTATTTTCCATCATTTGGTCTTCTATATCACTGATTCTTTCTTCTGCCTCATTTATCCTAGCAGTTAGAGCCTCCATTTTTGATTGCACCTCATTAATAGACTTTTTGATTTCGACTTGGTTAGATTTTAGTTCTTTTATTTCTCCAGAAAGGGTTTCTCTAATATCTTTCTCTAATATCTTTTTTCAAGCCCAGCTAGTATCTTTATAATCGAGGTGACGGTTATTTTATTATCTAATCCCTGGGGCCAGACTCTGAAGTTCTCTTTCTTTCATAACCCGTGTCATGAAAAATTCCTTTTGGCTCTACATTCGAAAATCAGTCTGAGGGGCGCCTGGCTGGTTTGGTCAGTTAAGCATCTGACTTCGGCTCACGTCATGATCCTGGGGATCTGGGATTGAGCCACACGTTGGGCTCCCTGCTTGGCTTGTCCCTTTCCCTCTGCCCCCCCCCAACTCATGCACACACTCTCTCTCTCTCGCTTCTCTCTCAAATAAATCTTAAAAAAAAAAAATTCAGTCTGAACACCTCTTACCACCTGCATTGCTGCATGTTGATCCAAGCCACTGTCCCCTCACTTAGATGACTGTTTGCCCTCCTGCACCCCTAGTCTCTTTTCAACATAGTGACCAGGGTGATCCTTTAAAAAAATAGTTTTATAATTAACACACCGTACAGTTCACATATTTAAATTGTACAATTCAGTATTTTTGCACATATGCACAGAGATGTGCAGCCATTACCACAATCTAAATTTCAAACATTTTTGCTCCCCCGCCCCCAAAACAGCCTTGTGCCCACTTAAAGTCACTTGCTGTTCCACCCCTTCTCACCCCACTCCCCAGCCCCTGGCAACCACTAATCTACTTTCTATTACGGATATTCTATATAAGTGAATTTTATCATATATGGCCTTTGTGCATGACTTCTTTCCTCCACACATAATGTTTTCAAGTTTAGCCTTATTGCAGTATGTATTAGTACCTCATTCCTTTTTTTTTTTAATTTATTTCTGAGAGAGCGAGAGAGCACATGTGTGTGCAAGGGGGAGGGGCAAAGGGGGGAAGAAGAGAGACAAGCAGACTCCGTACTGAGCACAGAGCCCAATGCATGGCTCAACTTCATGACCCTGAGGTCATGACCTGAGCAGAAACCAGGGGTAGGAGGCTCAACTGACTGAGCCACCCAGGTGCCCGAGTACTTCATTCCTTTTTATTGCAAAGTAATATTTCATCACATTTTATGTATCACTACCTCAGTTGTTACACATTGGGTTGTTTGCCCTTTTTGGTTATTATGAATAATGCTGCTATGAACATTCATGTACGTGTTTTTGTTAGGGATGTTTGTTGAAATTTCTCTTGGGTATGTACCTAGAAGTGGAGGGCTGGGTCATATGGTAACTGTATTTAACCTCTTAAGGAACTACCAGATTGTTTTCCAAAGTGGCTGCACCCTATTACATTCCCACCAGCAATCTGTGAGGGTTCCGATTTTTCCACATCCTTGTCAACTTTTGTTATTGTCTGTCTTTCTGATTGTAGCTGTTCTAGTGGTTATGGAGTGGTATCTCATTGTGGTTTTGATTTGTATTTCCCCAGTGACTAAGGATGCAGCATGATCCTTTTAAAACACAAGTCAGATCATGTCACTTCTGTGCTGAAAGCTGTAATGACTTCCCATTTCACTCAGGGTAACAGCCAACGTCCTTATGATTGCCTGCAAGTTCTGTGTGGTCTGTTCACTCCCTTTCCCCATTTGACCTCTCTAACCTCATTTTCTATTACTCAGATACTTGTTTTGGTTTTTTCCTCCAACCTCACTAGCTCTTTGTTCTTGCTTGAATGGGCCATATGTACTTTTGCTTGATAGCCTTTGCCTTACTTGGAAAGATCTTTCTTCAGATATCACTGTGGTTATCCACTAAGTCTCATTTTCATTGAGGCCTACGGTGACTGTTTAAAATTGCAACTCCATACCACCCCCCTTCGCTTTCCAGCTGTCACTCCTGATCCCCTTTGCCTGGTCCATTCTTTTCCCATGATACTTGCAATTTAATTATTCTGTTTCTTGGTTATTGTCTGTCTCTCTATAATAGCATGTAAATTTCATGAGGGGAGGGATCTAGAACAGGGCCTGGCATATACTTTTATATTTGTTCAGTAAAATACAGTTTATCCATAAATAACTTCACATGAATAAGCATTGTACCATTTGATATTTAGTAGAGCCAAAAAAAAAAAATCTGAGTGAAGAATATTTAACTATTGGTTGAAAATTTAGTTTATGGACAAAGCTATGTGCATCTATAAAACACTGGACAAGTTATATGTTCTTTCTGTTCAAAATTTGTAAAATGAAGGATTTGAATCATTGGTTTTCAGACACTTGTCTGCCTCTTTTTTAGAGATTTTATTTATTTATTTGAGAGAGAGAAAGAGGGAGAGAGCACAAATGGGGGTCGGGGCAGAGGGAGAGGGAGAAGCAGACTCCCCACTGAGTGTGGAGTCCGACAGGGGGCTCCATCCTAGGACCCCGAGACCACGACCTGAGCCGAAGTCAGCCACTTAACCAACTGAGCCACCCAGGTGCCCCTGTCTGCCTCTTTTTGAATTAGCTAGGGCTTTTTGAAAATATAGATTCTTGGGACACCTTGGTGGCTCAGTTGGTTAAGCAACTGCCTTCGGCTCAGGTCATGATCCCAGGGTCTTGAGATGAGCTCTGCATCGGGCTCCCTGCTCAGCAGGGAGCCTGCTTCTCCCTCTGCCTCTGCCCCTCCCTCTGCTTGTGCTCTCTCATTTTCTCTCTCTCTGTCAAATAAATAAATAAAATCTTTAAAAAAATGAAATACTTTAAATTGGGGTGAGAGAAATAGGTTCAGTCCCATGAAAAAGAAAGGCTCCAAGTTCTGTCACCAAAGTTTTGGTGCTCTGGGGAGAAAATATATTAAAATTTGACTGTAGTTGAAAACAAATTTTAAGTTGGAGTTCTAAATACAGATTAAATATAGTTAAGAGTTATTGAGCTTGATGGATCTCAGGAAACATCTAGTCCATTGCTGTCATTTTGTGGATAATAAAGATTAGACAAGAACAGTGAAGAAGCCAGTGTTAATAGAAACCAAGTTTTCTGACTTTAATATATTTGCCCGTATACTAATTAAAAATTCTATCTTCAGTACGGATCTTAACTTCCTACCTTCTTTGTACTACAAACTTTAACATGGCACTAGTACAGCCATCTGGTATTTTCATTTAATGGATGGAAAAAACTTTATCGCATATGTTGTAATATTTAGTTTTACTGGGTGAAATGAGAAACACAAAATGTTGACAGTAGTGGTATCTAGGAAAATGAATTACAGGTTGTAAGAAAAAAAATAGCATTCTTAGAAATTTCTTAAGGCAAGGGTTTTACATTTTTTTTTTTTTTAAAGATTTTATTTATTTATTTGACAGATAGAGACACAGCGAGAGAGGGAACACAAGCAGGGGGAGCGGGAGAGGGAGAAGCAGGCTTCCTGCTGAGCAGGGAGCCCGATGCGGGGCTCGATCCCAGGACCCTGGGATCATGACTTGAGCCGAAGGCAGATGCTTAACAACTGAGCCACCCAGGCGCCCCAGGGTTTTACATTTTTATTAGTAATTTCTGTTTTGACAGATTATTTGGAAGCTCGGAAGTGAAATTCTGTTTTATCATCCCAAAAGCAATGTGGAGACTTTCAATACCTTTGCTGACAGGATGAAAAATATTGGTGTCATGAATTACTTAAAGGTGAGAATGCAGGTTTTGTGAATTTACATTTGCAGTGTTCATTTTTTAAAGAAATTGTTTGTCTCAGTAATAAGGTAGGTAATAACGTAAAAGGTATGGAAAAGGGTGGGACACCTGGATAGATAAAAGAGGCTGAAAGGAAGTTGTGTTGTGAAAACCATTTGCTTCTCCATTTCCTGCTACCTCCCTTGTTCTCTGAGACAAAATACCCTCTCTTTGTATATCTCTGGCTGCCAAAACCAGTCCTCGAGTGATGGCCCTTGTGCTTCTTTATGATGATGGGCCAAATTCTAACATTTTTGCTTAAGTCATTTCAGTCATTTGCTTAAGTCATTCTCTAGGAATTGGTGCTTTTGGGGAAAAAGGAAAGAGCTAAAACAAATTGGGAATTTGAATATGTGAAAATGGGTTTTTTCCCCAGCCTTATTAAGATAATAATCAACATATAACATTGTGTGAGTTTAAGGCATACAGTGTGATGATTTGATCCATGTATATATTGTGAAATCTTTACCACATAAGGTTAGTTAACACATCCTTCACCTCACATAGTACCGCTTTGTTGTTGCTATAGTGAGAACATTAAAGCTCTACTCTCATAGCAACTTTCAAGTATCCAATCCAGTGTTACTGATTATGGTTACCATCCTGTACATCGGATCCCTGGAACTTACTCATCTTCTCACTGAAAATTTGTGCCCTTTGACCTACATCCCCATTTCCTCCACCCCTCAGCCACCATTCTACTCTCTCTGAGTTTGATGGTTTTAGATTCCACAGGTAAGTGGTGAGATCATACAATATTTGTCTTTCTCTGACTTATTTCATTTAACATAATGCCCTCAGAGTCCATCCGTGTTAACCAAAATGGCAGGATTTCCTTATTTTTTTATTATTGAATAATCTTTCCATTGTACATATGTGTATATGTAGACATATATGACATTTTATGTATTCATCCATTAGATGGACACATAGCTGTTTCCAAGTCTTGGATATTGTGAATAATGCTGCAGTGAATGTGGGAGTATAGAAATCTCTAAGATAGTGACTTCATTTCCTTTGGATATAGACCCAGGAGTGGAATTGCTGGGTCATATGTAGTTCTCCTTTTAGTTTTTTGCCATAGTGGCTGTATTTATATTCTCATCAACAGGGTACACGGTTCCATTTTCTCCACATCTTAGCCAGCATTTGTTATCTCTTGTTTTGATAATAGCCATTCTGATAAATGCGAGATGGTCGCTCATTCTGTTTTTGATTTGCATTTCTCTAATGGCTGGTGATGTGGAACACCTTTTTATGTACTTGTTGGCCAATTGTGTGTCTTTGGAGAAATGTCTATTCATGTCTTCTGACCATTTTTGTAATTGGATGTTTTAAAAAATACATATTTTTTAGTTTTATTTATTTAAGTAATCTCTACACCCAGCGTGGGCCTCAAACTCACAACCCTGAGATCAAGAGTTGCATGCTCCAATGACTGAGCCAGCCAGGTACTCCTGGGTTTTTTTGCTATGGAATTGTATGAGTTCTTTATTTATTTTGGATATTAATCCCATATCAGATATCTGACTTGCAAATATTTTCCCCCATTCCATAGACTACCTTTTCATTTTGTTGATTGTTTCTCTTGCTATACAGAAGCCTTTTAGGTTAATATCGTCCCATTTGTTGATTTTTGCTTTTGTTGCTTGTGCTTTTGGTGTCATATTAAAAAAATCATTGCCAAGACCAATGTCAAGGACCTTTTTTCCTATGTTTTCTTCTTGGAGTTTTATGGTTTCATGTCTTAACATTTAAGTCTTTAATTCATTTTGGGTTAGTTTTTGTGAGTAATGTAAGATAGAGGACCAATTTCATTATTTTGAGAATATCCAATTTTCCCAGCACCTTTTATTGAAGAGACTGTTTTTTCTCTCTTGAATATTCTTGGCTTCCTAGTCAAATGTTAAGTTGACCATAGATGTGTGGTTTTATTTCTGGGCTTTTGATTCTGTTCCATTGATCTATGTGTCTGTTTTTATGCCAGCACCATACTGCTTTAATTACTATAGCTTTATAATATAGTTTGAATCAGGAAGTGTGATGCCTCCAGTTTTGTTCTTTCTCAGGATGGCTTTGGCTATTTGGGGTCTTTTGTGGTTCCATACAAATTTTAGGATTGTTTTTTTCTGTTTTTGTGAAAAATGCCACTGGAATGTTGACAGGATTACATTGACTTTATAGATGGCTTTGGGTAGTATGGACATTTTAGCAATATTAACTCTCTAATCCATTCGTAAAAATGTGTTAATATTCCTAATGTGTAGGTGGAACTTCCTCTCCAGGTGTTTTATTTATTTATTTGTTTGTTTATTTGTTTGTTTGATAGAGAGAGAGAGAGAGAGAGACAGCGAGAGAGGGAACACAAGCAGGGGGAGTGGGAGAGGAAGAAGCAGGCTTCCCACTGAGCAGGGAGCCCGATGTAGGGCTCGATCCCAGGACCCTGGGACCATGACCTGAGCCGAAGGCAGATGCTTAACGACTAAGCCACCCAGGCGCCCCTCTCCAGGTGTTTTTTTATTAAAGTCTCATCCAAAAACATTGAGATGTTTCCAGAATGTTAGGTATCTCCCTCTCTGTGGTATATATTTGACTGAAAGAGGAGTTTTTCAATAAGTTTTAAAATGCTTTGCTTTTTAATTTTTTTTCAATATCTCTAAATAAAGTTATTGAAACACAGCCACACCCATTCATTTCATTGTCACAGCTGCTGCTTTCATCGTGACAGATGACAGAGTTGAGTAGTTGTGACAGAGACCATATGGCCTGCAAAACTAAAATATTTACTCTGTGGTTCTTTTTTTGTTTTGTTTTTAAAGATTTTATTTATTTATTTGACAGATAGAGACACAGCGAGAGAGGGAACACAAGCAGGGGGAGTGGGAGAGGGAGAAGCAGGCTTCCCGCAGAGCAGGGAGCCCGATGTAGGGCTCGATCCCAGGACCCTGGGATCATGACCTGAGCTGAAGGCAGACGCTTAACGACTGAGCCACCCAGGCGCCCCTGTTTTGATTTTTCCTTTTTTTCTAATTTTTTTGTCGTGGTAAAATATATATAACATAAAATACGTTATTTTAACCAGTGTAAGTGTACAATTCAGTGGCATTAATAACATTCACAGTGTTGTGCAACCATCACCAGCATTTCCAAAACTTTTCATCATCCCAAATTTAAGCTCTTTACCCATTAAGCAATTACTCCCCATTCCATCTTCCCAGCCCCTGGTAACCTAATCTATTCTCTGTTCTATGAATTTACCTATTCTAGATATTTTATGTAGGTGGAGTCCCATGGTATTAAGATCCATTGTGTCTAGCTTATTTCACTTATAATGTTTTCAAGATATATTTATATCGTGGCATGTATTAGAACTTTTTATGGCTTTTTATGACTCATTAGTATTCTGTGGTATGTACCTATCACATTTTGTTTACGCATCTGTTGTTGGGTTGTTTCCACCTTTTGGCTGTTTTGAATAATGCCACAGTGAACATTGGTCTACAAGTATCTGTTTGAGTCCCTGTTTTGAATTCCTTTCAGTATATACCTAGGAGTAGAATTGTTGGGTAATGTTTTATACATATAAAATGATAAAAATGTATATATAAGTAAATATAAAATGTACAAAGATAACTCTACGTTTAACTTTGCATTCTTTTACATTCTCACTGCTTTCTTATTTTGAAAAAAAAAAGATTTGCCCCAGTTTAGGATTCTTATTAGAAAAAATTTTCTCAGTTTCTATTTATGTGCCAGGTGCTCTCTTAGGATCTTATTCTCTGGTAGCCCAGGTCTACTATGAGTGAAATTTAAATGGAAGCAGCTTATGGTTCTGCGTAAGGAAGAACTTTCCAACTGAACAGTTGGAAAAAGGAGTGTCCTGTCTCAGTGTGTGCTCCCTTCTCTTCTTTCAAGAAGAAACTGGGTAGCCATTTGATTGGGGAGGGAAGGTCGAATTTTAACTAAATTATTGTTTGGGTTCTTTTAAGCCCATTGAATCTATTCAGCTGAAGTGAAGAAACCTGAAAGAAATCTTATTTCACACTCCAGAGTCTGAGGGTAATAATTAAGATAGGCAGTAAAACATTTCTTGTTGATAATTAAAAACCACTTACTGCTATTTTCCAGATAATGTGCTAGACATAGACCTTGCCATAGAGGGAGACAGGAACATACATTATTACGGGTACCAGAGTAGAAACGCCAGATACAGTGAGAAGGCAAAGGAGGGGAATGGTCAGCTCTCTGGAATCGGAGAGTGTTGGGAGTAAATGAGTAGGGGAGTCAGGGAAAGAAGTGATGCTTCAGATGAGTCTGCAAAAGCGAGTGGGTGTTCACTGGGCGTATTAGGGGAAAGGGTGGACAGGAATGGCAGGGTTGATGAGAGTTTGATAGCCCTGTATCCAGTGCTTTTCATCTAAAAGTTACTTGGGTAGAAGCCAGGGGAAGTCGGCCGGGCCCTCTGTGCCATCCCCAAGGAACTTAGATTTTATTCTGTAGACAGTGGGACCCATTGAGGGGTTTTACACAAATGAGATATCTTTGGCAGCCACATGGAAGGTGGACTGTAGTGGGGGTAGGACTGGAGAGACCAGTTGAAAAATTGTTGTGATAGTTTGTGATGAAGGCCTTGAACTCTGACTCTACTCACATGATTAACTGTACTTCCCATTATTCCCCTCCTTAGTCCTCCCTACTTGGGATGCTCATTCTTTGTGTATTTTTTCTTACGGCTTCTGTATCAGGCATTCACTTTTCCATCTGAACCAATGCCATTCTTTAGTACTCCTTCTTAAGATGTTTTCTCTGGGCTTATATGACATGTATAAAATAATACACTGATCACCTGCTCTGGGCCAAAGTAGGCACTAGGTGGTATGCAAATATTATCTCATTTAATCCTCATAACAGCCTTCTGAGGGGTTAATAATTGTTCCATATAGCCCATAAGACTCACAAAGGGCAAGTAACATACTCAGCTTTCTGTAGCTTTAGGTAGCATCTGAACCAGGACTATCTGTCTTGAAAGCCCATTTGTTGCATTGAGTTTATATAATTTAGCTCATTTACATAATGCTAATTATTTCATGTATCTTTCCTTTGCTAAATTGACATTTTTGATGACAGAGACAATGTTGTTACATCATCTGTGTCCTACTAAGGTCTTAGCCCAGCGTATATATTCACTGAGTTTTTGGATTAATGGATATCTAATGACCTATTTGTCTGGGCTTTTTCTTATTGTTGCAGATCTCCTTACAACATGCATTATACCTTCTGCATCATGGAATGCTTGAAGATGCAAACAGAAATCTCAGTCATGCAGAGACATGGAGATATGGTGAAAAATCCTCTTCCCAGGAAGTGTTAATCAACCTTATTCAGGCCTATAAAGGGCTTTTGCAGTATTATACTTGGTCTAAAAAGAAGATGGAATTGTCTGCGCTTGGTGAGTGAGGAGGACTGTACTTGTGTCGATGAGACTGAATCACAGGGACGGTCAAGATCTTTTTTTTAACTTAAATTCAATTAATTAACATATAGTATATCATCCAGTTACCCCATCCCCTCACCGCCATCCCCTCCAGCAACCCTCAGTTTGTTTCCTATGATTAAGAGTCTCTTTTGGTTTGTCTCCCTCTGTGATTTCATCTTGTTTTATTTTTCCCTTCCTTCCCCTATTATCCTCTGTTTTGTTTCTTAAATTCCATATGAGTGAGATCGTATGATAATTGTCTTTCTCTGATTGACTTATTTCGCTTAGCATAATATCCTCTAGTTCTATCCACGTCATTGCAAATGGTGAGATTTCATTTTTTTGATGGCTGAGTAATATTCCATTGTATATATAGACCACATCTTCTTTATCCATTCATCTGTCGATGGACATCTGGGCTCTTTCCACAGTTTGGTTATTGTGGACATTGCTGCTATAAACATTGGGGAGCAGGTGCCCCTTCGGATCCCTACATTTGTATCTTTGGGGTAAATACCCAGTAGTGCAATTGCTGGGTCATAGGGTAGCTCTATTTTCAACTTCTTGAGGAACCTCCATACTGTTTTCCAGAGTGGCTGCACCAGCTTGCATTCTCACCAGTGTAGGAGGGTTCCCCTTTCTCCACATCCCCGCTAACATCTGTCGTTTCCTGACTTGTTAATTTTAGCCATTCTGACTGGTGTGAGGTGGTATCTCATTGCGGTTTTGATTTGTATTTCCCTGATGCCTAGTGATGTCGAGCACTTTTTTCATGTATCTGTTGGCCATTTGTATGTCTTCTTTGGAGAAATGTCTGTTCATGTCTTCTGCCCATTTCTTGATTGGATTATTTGTTCTTTGGGTGTTGAGTTTGATAAGTTCTTTATAGATTTTGGGTACTTAGCCCTTTATCTGATAAGTCATTTGCAAATATCTTCTCCCATTTTGTCGGTTGTCTTTTGGTTTTATCGACTGTTTCCTTTGCTGTGCAAAAGCTTTTTATCTGATGAAGTCCCAATAGTTCATTTTTGCCCTTGCTTCCCTTGCCTTTGGAGACATGTCTGGCAAGAAGTTGCTGCGGCCGAGGTCACAGAGGTTGCCGCCTGTGTTCTCCTCCAAGATTTTGATGGACTCCTGTCTCACATTTAGGTCTTTCATCCATTTGGAGTCTATTTTTGTGCGTGGTGTAAGGAAATGGTCTAGTTTCATTCTTCTGCATGTGGCTATCCAATTTTCCCAACACCATTTGTTGAAGAGACTGTCTTTTTTCCATTGGACATTCTTCCTGCTTTGTCAAAGATTAGTTGACCGTAGAGTTGAGGGTCCATTTCTGGGCTCTCTATTCTCTTCCATTGATCGATGTGTCTGTTTTTGTGCCAGTACCATACTGTCTTGATGATGACAGCTTTGTAATAGAGCTTGAAGTCTGGAATTGTGATGCCACCAGCTTTGCCTTCTTTTTCAACATTTCTCTGGCTATTCGGGGTCTTTTCTGGTTCCATACAAATTTTAGGATTATTTGTTCCCTTTCTTTGAAAAAAGTTGATGGTATTTTGATAGGGATTGCATTGAATGTGTAGATTGCTCTAGGTAGCATTGACATCTTCACAATATTTGTTCTTCCAATCCATGAGCATGGAACGTTTTTCCATTTCTTTGTGTCTTCCTCAACTTCTTTCATGAATGTTCTATAGTTTTCAGAGTATAGATCCTTTGCCTCTTTGGTTAGGTTTATTCCTAGGTATTTTACAGTTTTTGGTGCAATTGTAAATGGGATCAACTCCTTAATTTTGCTTTCATCTGTCTCATTGTTCGTGTATAGAAATGCAACTGATTTCTATGCATTGATTTTATATCCTTCCACTTGCCTGAATTCCTGTATGAGTTCTCGCAATTTGGGGTGGAGTCTTTTGGGTTTTCCACATAGACTGTCATGTCATCTGCCAAGAGTGAGAGTTTGACTTCTTTGCTGATTCAGATGCCTTTTATTTCCTTTTGTTGTCTGATTGCTGAGGCTAGGACTTCTAGTACTATGTTGAACAACAGTGGTAATAGTGGGCAAGAGACACTCTGAATCTTAAGGAGTAACCTCATTCCCCTACTTCCAAGTCCGGTTCTTCCTAGATACTTCAAAGAGCAGACATTTCTATTGATGTAAACTTTTTGATCATCCTTTGTAATATTTCTGTTTTTATCAAACTTTTCAGACATAAATTAGATGATTCGTAAATTAAGTCCATGACCATCTTAGATTTATTGCTTTTTAAAATATTTTTAAGAAGGGTTACAAATTTTTTTCAGTGGACATTATTGCCTATAATAAGTATTTCTTCCTGTGTGTTTAGAATGGAGTTTAGTTTGTTTTCTAATTTTTTTAAGACGTTTATTTATTTATTTTTAAGTAATCTCTACACTCAATGTGGGGCTTGAACCCACGACCCTGAGATCAAGAGTTGCATGCTCTTCTGACTGAGCCAGCCAGGCGCCCCTGTTTTATAATATTATTCATCAGAATAATATGTTTAGAGAATAGGGCAAGGTAAAATTGTTTTATTTCTGTACAAAGATCAGAACAGATAGTCTTCTTGATTGACCACACCAGGAATTGGCTGTGTGTCCTTACTTCCCAATTCCCTCTCTTACTTCCAGTGGTGGTGGTATCCTCTCCTCCCCACAGATTTTTGTTTGATTCTCTGCATCTTCCTTACCTTGTATAGTTTTTCTCCATAGCTTCTCTAGGATTAACCCTTTTAATTTTCTCATCCCCCATCCAAATCTCAGTCCCTGCATATATTGGCTCATAAGTATAAGCAGTGATTCCTTATTATCCTGATGTGGGAAGTAGTATTTCCTTTGTCTCATGGGCATGGAGGTTCACTAATCCTAAAATTCCTTTCCCTCTTTCTGAGTAGGATCTCTCCCAGGACACTTCAGAAATACTGTCTTCATCATGATAAGCTTGCCCCCCCCATCTAGAATGCCGTCTGCCCTGCAAGACTCATTAGACGGGTCATTCCCATGCCACAACCCTTATATGTTAGCTGCATGTTCAGCCTATATCGTTCACCTCTTTATCACTTGCTTTTCAATTGTCCTAAGTTTTTTCATGTCCATTTTATGTTGTATCTCTTCTTCTAGACAATTGGTCTTCTGAGGTCACATACCTCTCTTATGTCTTTTGTTAGTCTTGCCATAGTGCCTGGTATAATATTTCTTTTAAAAAAGGCTTATTGACGGACGCCTGGGTAGCTCAGTCGGTTAAGCATCTGCCTTCAGCTCAGGTCATGATCCCAGAGTGCTGGGATTGAGTCCTGCATTGGGCTCCTTGCTCAGCAGGGAGTCTGCTTCTCCCTCTGCCTGCCACTCCCCCTACTTGTGCTCTCTCTCTCTGACAAATAAATAAAATCTTTAAAAAAATAAATAAAAATAAATTAAAAAGGTTTGTTGATATTGATTAAATGAGTTTTAAAGTCAATATTTACCTTTTTCTTACACCTGATTGGGTAGAACTCAAGCAAACATTGATGATTAAAGCAGTTGGAACCTGGCATTTACACTGGGTAGATGATTCAGTACCTTTCTGCAGCTGACATTCTGTTCTGCAGCAAGAAGAGATAAAGATGGGGTAATATGTGGAGCTCTTTAGATGATCTTTAACCTTGAATGTCTGTTTAATAAGAAAAAAAAGGTTAGAACTAGTTCTGATAACCAAACTCATGAGAACATAACACATGCATTGTATGCTCAGTGTTGGCTTGGGATTTGTCTCAGTTGCTGTGGCCTGTCCTGGTTGGGTTTGATGTACTTGCTGAGTGGAAACCCCCTTCCATGGCAGATTCACACTCAATTTATTCTGACTCAGGTTTGCTTTTTTTTCTTTTAAAATTTCTTTCTATATAGTTTCTTACCTACTTTCCCTTTATCACCTCATTTCCAAGTCCATGTTGATATTTATTTAGCTGGTCCTCTGGAAAGAGAATACCAGTGCCTTTTGGGGTGAGGGGAGAGCTGGGTTTTTTTGCCCCAAAAGTGGTCAAAAACAAAAAGTATTTTGTTTCTATTAGCTGTCTTTTTTGAAGGACTGACTTTCTTTTTAGACCTTTAAGATTGTGAAATACAACATGCAGAAAAAGTGTGTAAAACAAATGTGTGATAAAATCAATAATTTAAAACAAATATCCATGTAGCTACCACCTAGATTCATTCTTAAAGTTCCCCATGTGTGCACTTCCTCCCATTCTGTCTTGTGTGGGGGGTGGGGGGCACGGAGAGTTTGTGAAGAATTAGTATTATTCTTTAAATTTTTAATATTTAATAATAATAAATAATTTAAATATAAATTATTCTTTAAAATTCTTTGTTAGAATTTACTGTCAAAGCCATCAGGGCCTGAACTTTTCTTGTGGATAGTTTGTTGATTGCTATTACTATCAGCAAAGTCCTCAATACTGAATGACTTTTAAGAGTCTTTTATCTTTGGACAGATGAAGATGATTATGCTTACAACACAGCATCCCAGAATATGCTCAACCACAGCTGGAAGACATCTGTAAACCTTTGTGCATTGATTCAGACTCCTGGAGTTTGGGACCCTTTTGTGAAGAGTTATGTAGAGGCAAGTAGCCTTCTCATAAAGTTTTATTAGTTCCATTTTGTTATAAGCCTTATCTTTATTGATCAGAAGGCAACTAAATGGAGAAAATTGTTTTAAAAAAAGAGGGGTGCCTGGCTGGCTCAGTCAGTGGAGCATGCAACTCTTGATCTCCGGGTTGTGAGTTTGAGCCCCGCGTTGGGTATAGAGATTACTTAAGATAAAATCTTAAAATAAATAAATACAATTTTTTTTAAAAATTGAAAAGAGAGAATATGTCTTTTTGGTCTGAGTAATTTTTATTTTACTAATACACTGTAAATGTTACTGTTTTTTTTTTTCTTCACCACTGGATAACGTGTCATGGTCAAATATTTATAAAATAAATATCAATATAGTTTGTAAATGTTAATTCTATATTGTTCTTACTGATCTTAGAAGAAAAGAAGAGAGATATCTTACAATTTGGTGGGGATAGAGAAGACCAGGGGACAAAAATCTGAAAGTGGGTCACAGTACGTGGGATGAAGACTAATGGCATTTAGGAAGTTCATTAGGGTGCTGTGCCAGCTCATCTCAGATCAGTGTGAAAGGACAGGGAGCCTTGGCATGGGCACTAGGAATAAATCTTCAAAATAATTAGCTTTTTGAAAGTTTCCTGGATGCTAACATGATCATTATGTTGTCAAAAGATAATCTCTGAAACCACATGCCAGTGAATCTGGGAATTCCCACGTATGGGTGGGAATGAAAGGAAAGGAATTCTGGTTCCCATGTACCCCTTTTGTGGCTGAAGTTGTGTCGGGCACTGAGGTTAGTTGCTTCATATGGTCTCTTTCCTTTGTTAGTATGCCCTTCTTGAGGACTTCGTTTCTTATAGGAATAGCTCCTAGGTTGAAGGTGCTGCATTTTTCAGTAACAAATATGTGATAAGGAAGAAATGGGAACCCACATAGGCCTTTGTTGTAAGTGATCTGTGTTCCATAGAGTTGTGACATATGCTGGTGAAAGCGAAAACTGGCATTACAGTAAGTGCTATTTGTCATTTTAATGAATTTTTGTACCCATCAACAGAGTTAAGTTGTGCGTTATCTTTCATACAGCTATCCTACAGAATTTAGCTAAGACATTATGACTTATTTTATATAGATGTTGGAATTCTATGGGGATCAAGATGGAGCCCGAGAGGTACTCACCAATTATGCCTATGATGAAAAGTTCCCATCAAATCCAAATGCTCATATTTACTTATACAACTTTCTAAAGAGAGAGAAGGCACCGAGAGAGAAACTGATAAGTGTGCTTAAGGTATAAAATGTTTACTTCAATGCTTGAACCAGGTTGGGGATCTACTTTAAAACATTCTTAGGGGCGTTTGGCCAGCTCAGTTGGTGGAGCATGCAACTCTTGATCTCAGGGTCATGAGTTCAAGCCCTGTATTGGGTGTAGAGATTACTAAAAAAAAAAAAAGTAAATTTTGAAACATCCTTAGGTCATCCATTCCAACTTCAAATTCTAGCAGTCATAGCAAATGACTGTGTGTGCCCTGAGGTGGACATACAAGGTTGCAGGCTCTGGGTGACCCTCCACTGCCATTCCCCCACCACCTTGCCCAAGTTAGGCTGAGGGCAGAGGATCAGTATTTTGGAAATCCCACCCTGTGGGAAAGTTCTGCTTTGATATTTTTTGAAAATCAGCTTTATTGAAATTTAATTTACATATAGTAAAACACTTATTTTAAGTATACACTTGAATGCATTAAAATTTTTTTTTTAGATATTTATTTATTTAGAGAGGTGGGGGTGGGGAGAGAGAGGATCTCTCCCCGTGTGGAGCCTGATGCGGGGCTCGATCTCACGACCCTGAGATCATGACTGAGCCGAAATCAGGAGTCAGACGCTTAGCTGACCAGGGCCCCAAGAAAAATTCTTATCTATTAATCTTCTTTTAAAAAGTACATTCGCTGGGGCACCTGGCTGGCTCAGTTGGTGGAGTGTGCGACTCTTGATCTTGGAGTTGTGAGTTCGAGCCCCACATTGGGTGTAGAGATTTCTTAAAAGTAAAATCTTAAAAAAAAAAGTCCATTAACTCTAATCTATACTTAGGTGTTTATCAAAATTGACACTATCAAAACTTGATATGTGGAAACTGTACATTTTAAAGTTTTCAACAGGCTTTATTTCAATGCAAAGTATTTTTAAAGTTGGTATTTTATTCAAGATTTCTTTTTATCCATTTGTACAACAAAATATTAAGGATAGTTATATCAAAAGCAAGTTGGTGACTTCACTTAGATTGTCAATCACTAATGGTATTTTTGAAAATACTTTAAAAAATGTAACAGGGGCCCCTGGCTGACTCAGTCGGTAGAGCATGCAACTGTTGACTTCAGGGTTGTGGGTTCAAGCCCCATGTTGGTGTAGAGATTAATTAAAAATAAAATCTTAAAAAAAAGTAACAGAAAATAACTATGTTGAACACTTAATTATGTTCAAGACAAAATGGATTTAGGGAAATTCTGTTTTCCTGTTGAAAAATGCAATGTTTGAAATTAAGAACTCAAAAGATGGGTTTGATAGCTGATTGAACATAGCAGAAGAAGGTTAATGAACTGTATAGAAAATAGGCTAAAGCACAGAAAGCAGAAAGGATGAAAGGGTATACAGAGGACTCGGTTAAGGTCCGACATACTTGTGATTGGAATTCCAGGGAGAGGAGAGAGAACAGGGCAAAAGCAGGTAAACAAACAAAACTAGTATTTGAAGAGTTAATGGCTAAGAATTCTCCAAAACGAACTAAAGACTACTACGGTTCTGATAACGTTCTAACTTTTGATCTGGGTGCTGAATATATGAGTGCATATAACTTTGTAAGAATGTGTTGAACGGCACACTCATGATTTGTATACGTTTCTATTACATGTATTTCAATAAAAAGTTTTTAAAAACCTAAGTGAATTGAGCCATTTGCAGAATTCCCTAAATCATAAGACAAATGTGATTTCATAGGAACCAAGTTTTAAAAATACTCTGATATTGGTATATTGATTGTGATTGATCTCCACTTAAAAAAACTATTAAAACTACTAAGAGTAATTAATAAAATTTACTTTTCATTTTGTAGGAAATAATTTCAGTGTAAGGTCAAAAGGACCCCAGTGAGCAGACAGAATAAATTGATTTCTAATGTGAAGTATATTGAAATGAAAAATATAATTTTACTTTAAATCCTATGTTTTACATATTCATAAAAATAGTCATTCTTAAATGAGTAAGAAGGAATTAAAAACCTTTAATTTCTCCCTAGTGTGTAAAATGGTAAAATGGTAAAAATATTTTCTTGAGTACTCTTACTGTACTGTGTCCCTGAACACAATCTTCCAAAATAGCCACCCCTGCCCTTTTGGGCTTTTTGATTTATATAAATATTTGTGATCAGTAAATATTTATTGTCTTTTTTTGTGTGTGATTTTGATGCTTTTTTTTTTCCTGGCTTCTGAAAAGAAATTAAGTTTTTAAGTGTGGTAAACAATATAAAAATATATAAGGAGTAAATAAAAAGTTCTTATCTATTTCTCCTCCCCTCCCCCCTATCTTGTTATTAACAGGGATTTTTTTTTAAAGATTTTATTTATTTATTTGAGAGAGCAAGAGAGATCAGAGAGGGAGAGGGAGAAGCAGACTCCCCACTGAGCATGGAGCCTGACTTGCGGCTCCATCCCAGGTCCCTGAGATCCTGACCCCAGCCGAAGGCAGACACTTAACCAACTGAGCCATAGGCACCCCTAACAGGGATTTTTTAAAGTAAGCTTTACATAGAACACCTTTCTATACCCAAATTGTAACTGGATGAAAGTAAAGTATCTTTTAAATCCTTGATTCATTTACTGAGGGATTATTAGACAGTAAGAACTTTATTTTTGAAAGTAAAATTAGGGGCGCCTGGGTGGCTCAGTCGTTAAGCATCTGCCTTCGGCTCAGATCATGATCCCAGGGTCCTGGGATCAAGCCCCGCAATCGGGCTCCCTGCTCTGCGGGAAGCCTGCTTCTCCCTCTCCCACTCCCCCTGCTTGTGTTCCCTCTCTCGCTGTCTATCTCTCTGTCAAATAAATAAATAAAATCTTAAAAAAAAAAGGAAAATTAAATTTGAGAAATGCCTTTGAAATGTATAAAAATTACAAGATTATTTTTTCTTCCAGATTTTGTATCAGATTGTACCATCTCATAAACTGATGTTAGAATTCCATAGGTTACTGAGGAAATCAGGTAAATAGTTTTTGTTTTGTATCTCTTTGTGCAGACAAGCTATAGACTAGCAAACTATGGCCCATGGCCAAATCCACTCCTCCCCTGTTTTTATAAATCAAGTTCTTTTGGAGCATTTTTGTGTTGTCTGTGGCTTTTGCACTACAACAGCAGAGTTGTGTAGTTGTGACAAAGACCATATGGCTCACAAAGCTTAACTATTTACTATGTGTCCCTTCATAGGAAAAGTTTGCTGACCTCTGCTATAGAATATTAGGTAGTAGCACAAGCGAAATGGCTTCAATTTGTATAATTCACCTCGTTTTAATCTCTACTGCATTTCAGCTCGGTATAGAAAAGAACATAGTTCTTCATAGAAGGAAGTCAGCTTAAGTCCAGTAGGTACTAGGGCTGCGTCAGTCCTCTCATGTTAGAAGAGAGAGCAGGTTCTTTAAATAATGTCCTGTCTCAGTAGAATGTAGCCCATTTAGAAATCAGACCCACCGAAGGCAGACGGGTAATGACTGAGCCACTTCGGCTCAGGTCGTGATCCTGGGGTCCTGGGATCGAGCCCCGCATCAGGCTCCCTGCTCAGCGGGAAGCCTGCTTCTCCCTCTGCCACTCCCTCTTCTTGTGTTCCCTTTCTCGCTGTGTCTCTCTCTGTCAAATAAATAAATAAAATCTTAAAAAAAAAAAAAGAAAGAAATCAGACCCACCACTCTGACTTCATTAGCCAGGACAGATTTATCACAGGAGAGTATAAGCATAATGAGTTATTTTCAACTGTTAACCAAACTAGAAGGCTTACAACTCAGTAGTATTTTATCAATAGAATATATATATTTTTAGCCTTGTGTACTTCAGTACTTTGTGTAAGCTCTAATTGTTGTGCCCATTGCAGAAAAAGAAGACCACCATAAACTGGGGTTGGAGGTATTATTTGGAGTCTTAGATTTTGCTGGATGCACTAAAAATATAACTGCTTGGAAATATTTGGGAAAATATCTGAGACAGACTTTAGTGGGGTAAGTAAAAGACACAGTGTTTATTACTGGATCAGCATCAGTAAAATTTCCCAGTATTTTAGCTGATATCTCTCAGTGTTTAAACAAAGTTCTTTGCTTATGTTTTTTTTTTTTTTTTTTGATTTCTTGAACTGTGTCCTCAGCTATTCTGAGTACATCAGAAGCAAGAAAATACAGTCCCAAGTAAAACATGCAAAAATTCTATTAAGATTTTTTATGCTGTCTTGGGCGCCTGGGTGGCTCAGTTGTTAAGCGTTTGCCTTCGGCTCAGGTCATGATCCCAGGGTCCTGGGATCGAGCCCCGCATCGGGCTCCCTGCTCCGCGGGAAGCCTGCTTATCCCTCTCCCACTCCCCCTGCTTGTGCTCCCTCTCTCGCTGTGTCTCTCTCTGTCAAATAAATAAATAAAATCTTAAAAAAAAAAAAAAAGTCAGATGCTAAGATTTTTTATGCTGTCAGAATAAGTACTGTGCCTTACCACTGCAGTATTCGGGAAGTTGTACATTTTCAAGTTGGAAATAATGGCATTCCCACTCTTCACTAGACTCTTTGTAGAGCTCTTGATAATCTGTGTGTCATCATCTTGTAAGATCACATAGGAAGCAGCTTTTCTTCCAGCTGTTTTTCAGTAATTTTCAGTGGGGCTTTGAGGGCCTCATAAGATCATCATAGCAAATATTTGTTAAGTCCATTGTGAGCTGGATATCTGAAACTATACCTGTGATCATGATATCATTAGTGCCACATTTCGAGTGACAGCAGGAGTGGTCCTGGTCATTTTTACTTTGTCAGAGGAAGGGATTAACTTTGTGACAAAGTTAAGTTTCATTTATTTATCCTATCCATCTTAATTGGTTAGAAGCTTCATCATCGATGGGAACTTGTCTCAGGCTTCAGATCTGACTTGACCTTGGAGATGGAAGAGGGCTGATTATAAAATGGTTTTGGTGTGATAACTATAAACTACTTTCCACATCTACAGCAGCATATAAACCCCAACTAACTGCAAGATTCATGAAGGCAGAGCAATGTGCTATTCAGTTTTTTAAACCTCTAGAAGTTCTGCCACAGGGACACATGGGTGCTAATAAGTATTTGCTCAATTAAATTATTGACAAACACTTAGCATTGTCTGGGTTCAACTGTCAAACCTGTGTGTTCACGTATTTGTATAATAATGGCATCTTAATTTGAGTAGTAATTCTTTGTAGCATATGAAGTAAGGTTTTAAAGTAATTTTTAAGTGATAATCATCATAGCTGACATTTATTGAACTTTTACTAAGTACCAGACAACATGCAAAGAGCTTTATATGAGACCACTATACTCCTGGGCCTGTTTAATCTAATAATGATGCTGTGAGATGGGGACTGTTAATAGCTTCACAGAGATTGAGGCTCAGAGAGGTTAAGGAACTTGCCCAGGATCACAGAGATAATAAATGGAAGATCTGAGATTCAGATCCAGGATTTTGAGTTCAGGGTGTGTGCTGTTAACTGCTGTGTGTACCGAACTGGCTGTTTAATGAAATGGAAAGCAGAAATTAAAGAACCAAAAAGGATTTGCTTTCATGCATGTGCTATACCATGGATGGTCACACTCAGAAATTAGAACATCTTCCTTGTCATCTTGCCACAGACTTTTTTTTTCCTGACTGGGAAAATAACTATTTGGCGGGGGGGGTGTGGACAGATGTCTCAGAATTTCTGGGATTGCTTCTTGGTGCCAGTGGCCTTTGTGACTTGGAGCATGTTGAAGCACAGTCTTGCTCGAGGACTGGTACTTGCCCACTGTGACCATGTCACCGATCTGGACATCCCTGAAGCAGGGGGGACAGGTGCACGGACATGTTCTTGTGGCGTTTCTTTTTTTTTTTTTTTTGAAGATTTTATTTATTTATTCATGAGAGACAGAGAGAGAGAGAGAGAGGCAGAGGGAGAAGCAGGCTCCCAAGGAGCAGAGAGCCCGATGCGGGACTCGATCCCAGGACACTGGGATCATGACCTGAGCCGAAGGCAGACGCTTAACCATCTGAGCCACCCAGGCGCCCCGTCTTGTGGCGTTTCTTGAAGCAGTTGTACTTTTGGATGTAGTGGAGGTAGTCTCAGCAGATGACAGTGGTCCTCTGCAACTTCATCTTGGTTGGTCACCACACTAGACAGAATCTGCCCGCGGATGGAGACGTTACCAGTAAAGGGGCATTTCTTATCAGTATAGGTGCCCTCAGTCGCCTCCTTGGGCATCTTGAAGCCCAGACCGATGTTTTTATAGTATTGCAGGAGCTTCTCCTTGCCTGTTCCTCCAAGCAGGACCCTCTTCTCATTTTGAGAGATGGTTGGCTGCTTTGGTAGACAGCCTCAGTCTGAATGTCCGCCATCTTCCCGGCTGCCTGAAAAGGGACTCCACAGACTCTTCTTCAGTTCAAATTCTGGCAGTATAGGTCCACCTCCATCACTGACCTTCCCTTTTGACATTTTTCTTTTCTAGGAATCACCTTGCCTGGGTTCAAGAAGAGTGGAACTCCAGGAAAAACTGGTGGCCAAGCTTTCACTTCAGCTCCTTTTGGGCAAAAAGCGATTGGAAAGAGGATAAAGCATTGGCTTGTGAGAAAGCTTTGGTAGCTGGAATATTGTTAGGAAAAGGTACAAGGTTTTATTTTCTTCTTATCTAGACAGCTTTTGGATGATTTTGAAATTACAAAGGGTGACCATTCATTCATGCCACAGCTTACTGGGTAATTGCCCAAGGACATCAGAGGCTGGAGAAATAACTGGCAGATGAGAAAGTGAATGTTGAGTTGGGGCCGGGTGATCTGCTTGTTGGGGCTGTCCGGGGACTAGAAGCAGCGATTCCATCTTGTTGATTGTGGTGGTTGGTTTTTATGCTGTAACTTGAGTATCTTTAGGGGCCAATTAACATAGAGGATGCAGACTGTTTTCACAGCAACTGTATAGAAAGTTTACTGATACTATCTACCTTGCAGTATTAGAAAGAAAAAATAAATAAAAATAATAAAAAAAAGAGAAAAATATTCTTCGCTGACCTCATTGTTGTATAATTGCTATTATATTTACCTATCTGTTGCTATAAGGATGAAACATTTCTCCCCTATACCTCCTATAACTTATTTAAAAATCCTCTTAAAAGAAAGGGAAATTGATCTTTTCTCTGTGGACTATCTTGGCTGTGAAAACTCTGCTTTGTGCCACCGCCGCTGGGTCTGTTCAGAGATGAAGCGAACATAAGCTGTTGCTAGAGAATTCAGAGTATCCTAAAGAGCTTCTTCAGCTTGGTTTTAGATATGGTTGATACTGTTTTGGAATTAGTATTCTCAGTGACTGTTTCAGATGGTTACTAAGGTTAATAAAATGCCAGTTTCTCAGAGGAAGGGGACAAATAAATATGAAAGCAATTGTAAGATTTCTCAACACACGTCAAGGAACAGAAGTGTGCTTCAGACTGTGATTTTCTACTGCTTATGAGCATAGAGGCATCTAGTACACACTAAAGGTGTCTGTGTTTGAGCAAAGTCTGAAAACCTGGGCTGATTTTCCAATTTTGTCACCTTTCCCTGTCACTTAGGTCCAGCAGTTAACCTTTGGGAGACTTCTATGTGAGTGGGCTTTGTTAACACCTGTCTGTGTTGCTTACAGGATGGTTGTAAGCATCGAGTGAGCATCACATTGAAGTGCTTTATACATTCAGAAGTACTCTATGAATATTAGGCATAATCATGCCTGAAAAGCGTTCCATCTCTTCTTTCGGGCCTTAGTGTCGGGGTTCAGTCAATCTGTTCAGGAGTCGAACTGGGTTTGGTCCGTGCTCGGGTGACCCTCATTATATCACAGGATTCAATTCTGGTCTGCCTTTGCTTCATGCTTAGAGTAGGGTATGGTAGCTGCCCTTCTTCCCCTGCTCTGCTAAGGCAAGCCAGGCCCTTTCCCCTCGTGACTCCACGTCCGGTGGCTCATGAGGAGGTGGGAGCTTGTAGTTTATTTGGCTTTTTCTCTGTGTTAGGGTGGAAGCAAAATTCTCCATCTTTCTGTATTCTAGATAGAAGCAGAGGTCTGTGTACAAAGTATTTTGGTTTTGCTAAAGTGGTAGGTGTGTTTAGAAGTACAGGTTATTACATTAAAACCACAGACACTGCTTCCCAGCGAATAAAATATTAGTAATTCTGCCATACTGTTCTCAGGGATAATAAAATGGTTCCTGTAGGTACAATATATATCCTAGCAGTTTCCTAGAGAAGATGGATGGATAGGTACGTGCTGAGACTATAATGAAGTTAGTTTTTCTTAGGTGATTGATGGTCTTGCTCATTTATCAAATATAAAAAAAAAAAATCTCTTGTAATGTCCAGGTTACATTTTTTTTTTACAGAAATTTGATTCATGTCTGAAATACTTAACCAGTGATCTGCTTAGCATTGTAAGACTATGAAAAGCAGGTAGAAGGAACTTCTCAGAGCTGCACAGTCACCATCTGGCTGCTCGCTAGGTGCTGGAATGACTAGCTAAGTTCTGATCTCTTCTGACCTGTAGTTGTTTATTCTAATCCTCACCTCGGAGTTTTCTTTTTTTTTTTTTTTTTTAAAGATTTTTATTTATTTATTTGACAGAGAGAGAGACAGCTAGAGAGGGAACACAAGCAGGGGGAGTGGGAGAGGGAGAAGCAGGCTTCCCGCTGAGCAGGGAGCCTGATGCGGGGCTCGATCCCAGGACCCTGGGATCATGACCTGAGCAAAGGCAGACGCTTAACGACTGAGCCACCCAGGCGCCCCACCTCGGAGTTTTCTTACAGAGAACTTTCTTATTGTTACAGGTGCCTCTTGGGCTGTTTTACAAGCTAACATTGAAAGGGAAGCTGTAATTTACTTTTGGAGAAGGCACATTTAAGATATGAATATGTGTATAATACACGTATCACCTTAACTAGAGCTTGGAAGGCAGGGTGAGAAACCAGTTGAAGTACGTGCTCTGATTATGACGGATCAGAGATGTTTTCGTGTGTAGGAAGTGTACATTTCATTGGTAACGGCCCTTAGAATGTGTTCACACTGGTATACATCATACAGACCCCCCCATTTCATAATCACTAGTACGTCAGAGCTGAGGCAAAACTTTAAAAATTTAGAAATATACTTGAAGAATTGATAAGTATTAAAACTCTTTGTTTTGTTTTTTCAGGTTGCAGATATTTTCGGTTTATCTCCAAACAAGATGATCAAGTCTTAAGGAAAAAAATTAAGCGGATAAAGAAGTCAGTGAAAAAACACAGTATTGTAAATCCAGGACTCTGATATTGAATATCAGTTATATCAGATGAGGATGAGTAGCTGCAGAATAGTAGCTCGGTGGGTAATCATTGAATGTATTATTTATTTGGTGTTTCTAGGAGGTAGTTTATATGGCTGCAAAAAAGTCATTTTTATATTTTTTTATATTTTCTTTTATTATAATTATAGCTAAAGAAACAGTCTCACTGCCTTTGTTCTTTGTAAATACATATTTTTCCTTTTTTGTACTGTGAAATACAATATTTATTACAGAATAACCTACACATAAGAAATACATTTGTTTAATCAGAGAATACAGTTGTATAGCAGTTATTGCCATTTGCAAATAATTTGCTTCTGACTGTTGTATAATAAAGCATAACTTGTAGTATTGTGAAGTGAATTTATATTCTTCTTTAAGATTCTCAATGATCCATGGTAGGTTTACCATCATAAAGAATATATTAGAGGGGCGCCTGGGTGGTTCTGTCGCTTGAGTGTCCAGCTCTTGATTTTGGCTCAGGTCATGATCTCAGGGTCATGAGATCAAGCCCCTCATCGGGCTCCGCACTCAGCAGGGGCGTCTGCTTCTCTCCCTCTGCCCCTTCTCCTGCTCCCAGGTGCTTGGAAGCATGTGCGTGCACGTTCTCTCTCTCTCTCTCTCTCAAATAAATAAATCCTTAAAAAAAAAAAGAATATATTGGTCATGAGGTCTGTTGAGGAATTTTGGAAACAGAGAAGGATTTAGGAAAGGAATCCTCTTTCTTTTTTGATATTAAGACATGTCAGTCTGGGGCTAACTGACCTGACATAGAGCTACCTTTGACTCTAGAAGACTAGTTTGGGTCAAAGAGGGTAGAGGGGTGGCCTAACTCAGAGGGCTCTAGTTTGTTGTTGTTTGCCGGGCACAGCAATCATCTAAGACATGCTTTGGAATTCCTGTGTCCCTCACCTTTCTCTTGGAACCTGGGATGTGGCAGTCGGCAGCTGGACAGTGGAAGAGAATCTGCCAGTGAAATAGTGTCCCAGCGTCACCCAGTCAGCCCAGTGGGAAAGCGTGGCGCAGAAGCCAGGAACAGCTTTCCTGGAGCAGGAGTTGGAACTTTATAATATGTTGTGGTAACTAGTAGAGCGAGTGCTTCTTCCAGACTGGCTCAGCGCTTACACCCTTATGGTTCAGGTAACTTGTTTTTGAGTTCCAGGAAGACCCACTAACTTTAGAGCACCTCCAGTATTTAGATGGCAAACCACACATTTTCCCCATGGCTTATGCTCCTACTAATTTAAAACCATCTGCAAGAGGGGCGCCTGGGTGGCTCAGTTGGTTAAGCGTCTGCCTTCGGCTCAGCTCGGGTCATGATCTCGGGGTCCAGGGATCCAACCCCTGCATCAGGCTCCCTGCGCAGGGGAGAGTCTCTGCTTCTCCTTCTCCCTCTGCCCCTCCCCCTGCTCCTGCTCTCTCTCTCTCTCTGCTCTCTCTTTCTCAAATAAATATAAAATCTTTAAAAAAAAAATCTGCAAGAAAATTGGGGCACAAATTATGCTTTGTCAATAATTTGATTCAATATTTTATACTTAGTGAGATGACTATCAACAAATAACTACTCATCCTTATAATATACATATGAAACAAGTAGGTGCCCACAGACCAACGTGAACCAAGTTCAAGCTACCACATGAGTAGGGCCAGTTTTACTTCTGGGAGTTGGTGAGTGGGTTGTGTAGGAATTCTGCAGAAGAGCAACACTATAGGAATGAAATCCCCAGATGACACAGACAAAATCTCAAGGCATAGGCTGGGATTGCCACGGCATCTGCTCCTTGAAACCTTTAGTCAAAAGCTGTTCAACAGGATTGATGAGTTCTCATGATCTCTGGCAAATGGAGGTGGGAATGAAAGAGAAATGAGTAGATACGGTTCTTGGTTTCCACACAAAGCTTAGTTTCCTAGAACTTTTATATCAAATGTTCATATCACATCAGGCAGTAAGAGCAGTGCGAATCAACTGTGAAATTATTTTAGGTCCACTAAAGTCAGTTTCATGAATTATTATGGCTAAAATTTATCAAGCACTTCGGGCTTTACATTTTATCTTACTGTCACCAGAATCCTAAGACTTACCCCTGTTTTACCTAGAAAAAAAGTGGGGTCTCACAGATTGACTTGCACAAGGTAGGTGTTGGCAGCAGGACCTTGACCTGAGCAGTGTGGTTCCAAAGATCACACTCTGTCCTGTCTGTCCTGCCTCCCAGTTTAGTCAGTGTTTATAACCTGCAGAGCACTGAGCTAGGGAGCAAGGTGAAGAACAGAGGGGATTCATAACCCAGAGCCTATCAGCTCCGCAAAACCTGTCCTCTGTGCCAGGCTACTTGGTAGGTTCCCTCTCTGTGTCCTTCCTGGTCCCTCCCTCTACAGCCTCTTACCAAATCACTACATTGTTACATTGTCTTTGCACATCTGTCTTTCTTGATGGTATATTATTTGGGCCTAATGATCTCCTATGGTCAGCCCCTAACAATTTCTAGCTCATTAAATACTGAGTAGAACTGAATGGAAATTAGTGAAGGTTACGGAGCTGGTGTGCCTGTACCGTAGGGAGTCCCGTCTTGGGGCGCCCATGCCAAGTGTGAAGCCTCCGGAGGCTGTTCGGCTTGAACTCTGGGTTTATCGTTAGGTAGTTCTGTGACTTCTTGGGCAGGTTACTGAGCTTTCATAGTTCCTTTACCTGTAGATGAGAGACAGGAGGATTTATCTCATCGGATTGCTATGAAAAATGAAAAATATAGTGAATGCCTAGGATAATAATTAATACTTAACATATCTTAAGTAAGTGACCATCCATCATGATGGTTTTAGACACTAAATAACAGGCACTAAATAAGGATAATTTAAAGCCTTGTTTTCTTGGGGCGCCTGGGTAGCTCAGTTTGGTTGAGCAACTGCCTTCGGCTCAGGTCATGATCCTGGAGTCCCAGGATTGAGTATGGCATCGGGCTTCCTGCTCAGCAGGGAGTCTGCTGCTCCCTCTGACCCTTCCCCCTCTCCTAATCTCTCTCTCTCTCAAATAAATAAAATCTTTTTTTTAAAAAGTCTTGTTTTCTCCTAGAAACCTCTGAAATACAGAAATTGTGTAATAGTTGAGTTATGCTTCCCACTAAAATACACCTATCTTTCAAGCTATGTACCATCCAGCCATCAACCATGGACTTGAGGGCTTCGCACACACTTGACATCATTCAGTCCACACAGTTCCTCCTTGCTCAGCTGCCCCAATCTCTGATCTCTGGCTCATCAGCTTAGTGGGACTGCCATGCTTTGCTTGGACTGTGGCCCAATGCACTGCTCATGAGAAGTTGTCCTGAGATAGAGAGGTTAGACTATTGTAGAACTTACTTTATGAGTTCCACTTCAGTAATTCCAGTCTTGTGTTGTCTGTTGCCCACTACTTTGAAAACAGTTGTCTCATATATTTTATCTAGATTAAATAATGTGTAAACTAACTAAATTAAATTAGGGCCTTTTGCCTACCAAATGATACCTTTAAGAAAATTAAATACAGTCTATTAAAAGAAGTATTTGTGGGGCACCTGGCTGGTTCAGTTGGTACAGCATGCGACTTTTGATCTCTGGGTTATCTTTAAAAAAAAAAAAAAAAGTCTTACTGAGAAAAACATAAACATATACATTCAACATATACATTAGTCATTAGAATGACTAAAATGTTTATATGTATATGTATTTGCAACACATGAACTGACAAAAGATTAAAATAAATTCAAATCAATAAGCAGGACAAAGAACCCAATAGAAAAAAATGGGCCAAGCACATGAACAAGTATTTCACAGAAGAGGGTAAACATGGACCATAAACACATAAGTCAGGGAAATGCAAAACAAGAGTGTAGTGGAATACCAGTTCAGACCCATTCAATTAGCAAAAATTAAGATACTGAGGTTGAAGAGGATGTGGATCCACAGGGTCTCTTGCACATAGCTGATGGGGTGTAAAATATTGCAGTCATTTTAGGAAACAGTTGCTTTACCATTTACTAAGACTATCCTCGAGTGTTTACTTGAGAAATGCTTGTACACGTAAGCCAAGAGACAATAGCACAGTTCATAATAGCAGAAAAACCAGAAAAAACCCCACAAATGCCATTGGCATGAGACTGGATAAATTGTGGTAGAGTCATGTAAAGAAAAATGAATAAGCCATAGCTTTATACACCAACATAGGTGGGTCTCAGTAACATACTGGGTAAAAGAAATGAGTCCCACTTACTACTCTATGACTACATGGAGTTCAAACTTTATTATAAAGTTCAAACTAATGACTAAAATGTTTGTAAATGCATATAGATTGTGATGAAACTACATATAAAAACACAAGAGAAGGGTAAACACAAGTGGTTACCTCTGGATGGGAGAGGCAGAGCGATAGGATGGAGGAAAAGCACAGTAAGGGATGTGAATTACTATTAATGGTCTAGTTTTTTAATTAAGTGGCAGGCTCTACATGGACTAATGTTGACAGTGTATTATGAGCCAAGGATTGCGATTTATCCCATTTTGTGCACAGGTTATTTTAAACAATGAAAAGGACCATATAATATAATTTATACGAAATGTCCAGAATAAGCAAGTCTACAGAAATGGAAGAAAGTAGATTAGAGATTGCCTAGGGCAGGGAAAGGGGCGGTAGATGGGAAGATGAGGTGGGAGTGATAGTCAAAGGGTACAGGGTTTCTTTGGGGTGATGAAAACATCCCCAATTTGGGGTGATGGTTGCACAATTCACTCTGTTGAATATACTAAAAAGCATGTAATTGTACACCGTAAACGAGTTTATTATATGGTGTGTGAATCTTATCAGTGACACTTAGCAAAAAGAAACAAAACCAAAAAATCAAGCTTTATGGAGTCAGAAAGTTCTGGATTCAACAAAGCACCTCACCGAACTGAGCCTCAGGTTTATTCTGTAAAATGGGGCGATCTGAGAAATGTTTAGCATGAGTCTTGATGTATTTTTTTCTCAATAAATGGTAATATTATTATGAACCAAAAAAAGGAAAAGAAACTAAAAAATGAACACAACCATTCTTTTTTTTTTAAAGATTTTATTTATTTTATTTGAGAGAGAGAGAGAGAGCACAAGAGGGGCGAGTGGGAGAGGGAGAGGGAGAAGCAGACTCCCCACTGAGCAGGGAGCCCGATGTGGGACTCGATCCCGGGACTCCAGGATCATGACCTGAGCCGAAGGCAGTCGCTTCACTTCGCTTAACCAACTGAGCCACCCAGGTGCCCTGAACACAACCATTCTTTAATGAAAGAGTAAGTGTGGCCTTTTTGGATCTAGCTATTTATCCATGTTTATAGCACAAGGGCTTTTTCTGCTGGATTGAAATATTTCAAAAGGAAATAAGCAGACCCTTGATGGATGTGGGCTACAAATCCTATGACTAAAATCTGACTAA